>NC_143580.1:65271518-65589018 GCF_048544385.1 Mastigoproctus giganteus
TTCCTCAGAAAAATTCGCATTTGACTTTACATCGCATGAACACCTCACTTCTAAAAATTGATATGCTGTGGTTGAAATCCTACCATATTAGAATGCATAAATTCCCAAAATTGCATGGACTGGGCTGGGACAAACACATTAATGCTATCTGTGACAGCACGACATTGATTTACTATAGATTTACACTTTGCAGGAAAAAAAAGGTCTGCAAGAGGGACCATTACAGTTAAGCAGTGGAAAACTGATAATGTAACATTATCTCTGCAAGAAAGTATTTTTATGCAAGATGCACCATCAAACATCGTTCACGTGTAAAGAAAATTCCATAATATAAGTAATTTATTCTTACTCATTTTCTTCTTAAGGAGCCATCACGTTCGCCCTAAAAGGTAAGTTAAGGTAAGCAGGAGCCAATATCAATCCACTGCAGGATAGAAGTCTCCTCAACAATTCATGTTGAAGGGAAATGGACCGTAATTTGCCACGCTGGTCCAGTGTGGGTTGGCAGATCGACCGTATTTAGCGGTCAAGCGCTTGAACCTCAGTCTACTTAAAGAGCGTGTGCCACTGCACTCCCGCTCCTGACCACTCGGCTACAGAGGCCTACCTATCACCTACTGACGTACGATTGCACAGATGCTTGGAGTAGTGGCTGTACTACCTGGTCCTGGAAAATTATTGGAAATGGATTAGATCACCCTGAAGGGGTGACAAATAACAATGCAGAAATGCTAGTCGTATGTTGCACTTCATTGTTGCACCTCAAACAATATTTTTACATTGGGATTTAGTACAATAGGATTAATTGCGAATTTGCATTGAGTGTTCCCAATTTACGCTGATTTTGTATTGCTCAGGAATATGGGTCTGAGCTGCAAGATTAAAAGAATACTGTCTGTTGATAGGAGTATATTAAATACTCCCATCAACAGAATCTCAGGAATATGAGTCTATATTCCTGATAGGAGTATGTTAAAATAAGAGAATGTGAAAACTGGCTTTTGTAATTTAATATCGCATGCCAAAATGCACAACATTCCTAAATTTCCAACGATCTCTAATTTACTTCTGGTTAAGTTCTTAAATTCCTTTGTTGAATTGTACAATTGGCCTGCTTCATTTCTCTGGGAGATCACTGGATTGAACAGCTTCTGCCCCCCTCCACTCCAAATATTTGGCTTGCCCCAATTCTGTCAGTAAAGTGCACTGACAGGATGTTCCCTGGACTAACTCTCAAATTGTTGTTGATCAACAAATTAACTTTGATTCTGTGTTGATATGAAATACAGAATCTAAATCATTAATATTATTTTATGGCCTAACCTTTATATTATAAGGTGGACGAATTCTATGCACCTTCTATGTATATTTTTGAAGTTGCTTTAGCAGACAAAAACAACTAATTTCATTTCCATAAAATACGTTTTATATATAAACTGAAGTAGTTAATTTTTCTACTTATCTCACCTGAGAATTTTTTCCAACTTATCATTGGTACCGGAGAACCGCTCGCATGACATTCCATGGAAAGAGTCTGACCAACAGTAACTTCTGTGTCATGAGGTTCTTTGATCCATTTGGGTGGAGCTGTGGAAAGAAAATGAGAAATTATCGAAAAATTAAATGGGATTAGTTTAAAGAATTAAATAGTGAACTTTCGTGAAATTTCAAACCTCAAACTCTATACAAGAATATTCCAGGGTAGTTGAATTTATTAATTGGTATTTTGATTAAAGTACGCGTACATTAGTTCTTGTGTTTTAAATAAAGCTATTCTACCTGTAATTAATACTACTTGTCTCTAAACGACCGCAATTCTATCAAAATAAAAAGTCCATCACTGCAAATTCAAAATTATTATAACTTAGCAATCATCTCATGGAGAACGAAAGACAAAAGAGAACTCTAAATAAATATATGATTTACAACTTAACTACTTATGTATATAATGCGTTATATTATTATAAGGATATATCTCTGGTATCAGTTTTTCTACAAGTCAAATGAAAATTTTAACCTTTAAATTTAATGTAGCACACCTTTCAGTACACTTTATACAAATCTGATTAGGAGGGACACTCGATCCTAATAGTTACATTAAATTTAAATAATTTCTGGACGTAAAAACAAAACAAAAAAAAAAAAGATTCAACTGATTCAAGAAAATCAATGAGGTAAACTTCAAAACTGTTTGATCTTTAAATTGAGAAAGAGATGAATTTTTGGATGGGTTAAAAGGTTATTGGAGTGTCATTAGTGGTGCCAATTGAGAACATTCTAAAGATTACTCTCCAAAATTATCTGTCCTTCATTTCATATTTTGCTTCCTTCATTTAACACGAAAAGCGTTATCATTAAATAACAATGCAAAGATTCATCAAATTTGTTGGTGGAAGGTTGAGGTAAAGCAGTAAGGACTGGATGCTTGTTTCCAAATCTAAAATTTACACAGACTAAAACAGAGAGCGAATGAAAGAAATAATAAATTAATAACGTGTTTCATCCAAGTCTCCCTTGATTAAAATATTAAACTTGATAGTTTATGTTTTTGATATCTCGGCAAAGAGTTAACCGAATTCTCCTTAAGCTGTACTCATCTTTAAAAACAGATGAGTTGTCGATAATACCAACAAGCATGTGTGCAAACGCTTTAACAGTTTCAAGCTTGGTGATAAGCCAGCAATGTTCACTTCAGTTTGGCCTTTCTCTTAGAAGAAAGGCAAATGGTTTTCATTGACCAAGCTCTCATACAGTGCGTTCAATAATTGGAGCATCTTTCATAAAAAGAAATCAGAAAAACTGAAAGAAAGAAACATTTCCTCCAATATCATTTGATTTCTTTTTTTCTGTTGTAATTTTCCAGATAAAAGTATGAATTTCAAGAAACCCGGTGGAAATGTTGGATACTCCATATAAACTTTGCCCTCTTACTTGTAGCTTTCCCTCATTACATATTAACAATGCAGGGTTCATAAGTTGGATATGATTCTACAAAAAAGATTCAGATAAGTTTTTCCTATTGAAGTCAGTTTTACCTTTAAGGCTGAATACCACTGATGATAATTGCAATTATGTATATTTGGTATTTTACAGAAAACTAAAATTTAAAATCTTTATTTAAAACATGGTTCCATTACGTCTGTTCAATATAAATTGAACAAAGAATTGTAGAGGTCCATTAGAAACTGTGATCGTTATGAAATTTCACTTAAAAGAAAGTATACGAAATTATTGGATGTTGCGATGCAACAAAGCCATAAAAATATAGAAGAAATTATCAATTGAGGTAAATATCAGGAGAGGCCCGTAAGAAGATCTCCAGTTGTTTCATATAAACTCCAGCTTATTAGGAACTTAAAACATATAGATGATTTTACAGCACTGCTAATCGATGCTCAACAAAACAAATTGGTGAACAATATTTCTAATCAAATTTTTTGTGACTTCTTTAAGCACTGATGCTCTTGACTGGATTCTTCGCCACACATAATATAAAAATCCCCTTTCTCAAGTGAAAGAAAATGTGTACCACAGACTAAATCAACGTCTTAATTTTGTCGTTATTCACACAATGATGAATATAAACAGACAAGCTTTCCTAATTATGTTTTTTAAATCTTTCAATTTCAATAATAACTACAAGAAATCCATGTTAAAATTAAGTTATAACACTATCATTAAAATCGTATAAGAAAGCGATTTTATTATATATGAGAAAAACTAACCTTTTACCAGAAGCTGTGAGGAGAAACTGTCCCAACCATCTTCATTTCTTGCAACACACGTGTAATTCCCTCCACTGTCCTGGTCTACAGGATTAATTATCAGAAGAGAAGCTACAGTCTGAGAATGCACCTGAATGTTATTCCACTTCTCTGGTGGTTTGCCATTTTTGGTCCAAGAGAAACTGAAAGGACCTTTTCCTTTATCTACCAGACACGTCACTGTTGCTTTACCACCAACTTGCACATTAGATTGAAAAGAAAATGGCTGAATTTTCGGAAGTTCTGAAACAACAAATAATTTGCATGTGGATCACACAACAAACTTGAAATGGCTAATTCGTACTATGTACTGACATGTTAAAATTGGAAACCAATATTCAAATTACGAAGTAAAATTTGCGACGCATACTTCGCTTCAGACGCAAACGCATATGTTTTTGTGGGGTATAACGAAGATGGTGGACTTATATAACAAATGGAGAAGCAAGGCGATTGCATCAACAAATAACAGTACTTATCTTTCTTTTGTAGTTAGTTAAAACAATAAACTTATATCTAATTCTCTGAAGTAAGTCTTCTGCAAACAGAAAAAAATCGAGTCAGACTTAAGAGCTTTGCCATAAATGACATGTAACTTTAACTTAACTGTAACGAAGCAAACTTTGATCAAATCAAAGGAAAATATCAAAATGAGTCACTTAAGTCTGGAATAGGTCAAAATAAGTCACTGGAATTCTTGAACTGTTTTAATCAGATGTAAAAATCTTTGAAGCATGTGGCCATGCTCAAATATTAATGTGAATAAAATTATGCACAATTGCTTGAAATTATTTAGAAGTATACATTTGATTAAAAATGGATTATGAAATCATTTTGATTAAACTAACTCCTAGAGAATTTAAGATGCAGTTAGGATATCCTTTATATTTGTTCTCTCATCCTTTATAGTACAGAAAAAAATCACAGCTTTATATATAAATTCCAAGTGCAAAAAATGAACATTTTAAAATACGGAGAAAAAGCTTTGTTTCAACAAAACACTTTTTGACTAGAAAAGTAGCAGACCATCAGGTCTGCGTAATAAAATCTTTTTGAAACAACATAAAATGTGAATTAATCTCTATTATTTACTCATAATATGGATTTCTTGATTTCAAAGAAACTAAACCAAGGTTTAATTTAGAGGCTTCGGAAAGAAAATACACTCTTGGGATGAAAAAATTCCCTGCCGGCAAAGTTAAAACTATTATTACTTCTTTCCTCATTAAATCCCGTCACCCTCAGTAAAGATTTTGGATTCAACATAATGGTAAACTATCCACTCCTAATAGAGCAAAATTCAACTTAAGCCCATCAGCATCTAATGTTTATGAATTCCAGTAAAAACAGTTTACGGATTTATCTGCTTCGGAGATAAACAACACTCAACGGACGCTTCACAACGATTACCACATTTTAAAATAAATTCAAATTTATTCCAAGTTCCCAATAAACGGGGCATATAAGAAAACAAAAATTATTCATGATATTATATAGAAACTTTAATTTTACAAAAAATATGATTGCTTGCCATTTATTTTGATGGTAAATATACCACTGCTCTTTTTTGTAGTCAAAATAGCTTAAACGAATGTAAAGTTCCATCGCTAATGAGAGATTTCTTATCCAGAATTATATTTTCGTAATCTAAACACAGACTATTTACTGGAATATTTTATGGATATCATACTTTGAATAATAAAGAACTGATTAAATGAATGTCTAATGAACGTCTTAAAAGTCCAGGAGTAGATTATACAATGTCTACTTGAAACGTTAAGTAACATTGTGGGGAAGAAACCTTGCATTCCTTCATGTCAGAGGCAGGGACCTAAGCCAAACAGAAATTCAGCTGCATTTGATGCAATAGTCAGGTCCAAGAAATATATATTGGTTTTGATGCAGCACTCAAGACAGATCCTCA
The DNA here is from genome assembly GCF_048544385.1 of Mastigoproctus giganteus. NCBI lineage: Eukaryota > Metazoa > Arthropoda > Arachnida > Uropygi > Thelyphonidae > Mastigoproctus > Mastigoproctus giganteus. Next base: position 65,277,207 of record NC_143580.1, read on the forward strand.
CCACCCATGCATACACAGTAATGGCTGAAGCATTACGGATAGAGATGCTTTCCTATGCATTACACAGTAAGAGAACTAATGTGGGTATGATGAAGTTAAGCCATGAGTTGGCACCTGTTGAATTGGAATGTTGCCGAGTTTTACCAGAACATAGGCATGCATTCGTGATACGGTGGGAGAAGTTTCTGAGTGAGATGGGTCACTGTGTCGAAGGTGGTGCACTATTTTGCGATTCGTTGTTCCGTTATTACAAAAAGATGCTGCCTTACTTTTCAACCAGCCCTCGCATGTTGACCAAATAGTAGATCTACCGAGAATTTTAATATAAAGGAGAATGATGGCAAATTAACTAATTTAACTAATCGAAGTATTCATTGTTATGTATCGTATTACTTCCAAAATAATTATAGACATAAATCAATTCAGTAAGCTTAATTCTGAAAGCCAGAGAAAGCTAATGGTAAGTTCACAGTGTAAATATTTATGACGCAATAAATACCTAAGCATAAACCAGTTTAATTTGTATTCAGTAAACAAAAGAGATTTAAGTTTGATAACCATTATTAAAATTTAAAGAATAATTTGTTTCTTTTAAGTATTAACCAATATTTATTGATTGCATTTTCTTATGCACAAAGATACTCCCTTCTACGAAAAAGTCAATTCAGACAAGAGTAACTAGAGTAGACATACTGCATCAAAAAAGTAGATAATTTAAGATAACCAATATTATAAATCCACAGATTTCAACCAGCTAGGTATTTAAAAAATATGAAATCGCTGTCAGAATTAAATCATCGATTACAACTAATATGTTACATTTCTTGCAAAGCAAACTGTGATCTCACCTGTAGTAGAACACCACTTGCAGATAGCCAAAAACACAGCAAACGGGAATGCGTCCATTACAACCAAAACACTTTCTTAGACTCTCCTTCTAACTTCATAAAAAGCAATTCCTCCAATCATTTAAATTAGAACTACTTTGCATTTAAAATATTTTGTTTATACTTGCTTTTCTTACGTGGAATAAAGTTCACCAAATCCACAGATTTCTGAACCCTTGAGGGAAATTACAGCGAAATATCACAACAAAGTTATGGCTGCAGATTTTACGAAAATATCAGTTTGAGGACTACTAACGCCACACAGCGGACGTTAGAAACTTGTGTCTCTTTAATTAAATACAAAAATTCAAAGATAGATCCAGCGGGTATTATGGTTTGCCCTTTTTGGAGACTACTTTCAAAATCAGCAATATTTTGTGAGATATACTCAAAAGATTCGTAAAATCTTCCCATTTTAGACAGTCTTTTTCATTTATACATGACTATTATTAAAGGCTAAAGATTTTCTGTAGTCCGATTGTATAAAAATTTCCACTTTAGTCTATACACATATTGGATTGAAGTGGAGGGTTACAAGAGATCCTGGAAGTAGTTCAAAACTATCTGCAGTAGTAACTTCATCTTATTGTTTTATTACCGCAAATTTCTTGAGAAATTGTGCATTTTTATTCAATTTCTAACTTAACAGCAGCCACCATGCCGGCTGTTAAGATGATACTTAGCATACTTCAGTAAGAAAGGGGGAAAGAGATTGTTTTAGTGCAATTAAAGCTAAACACTAGATCCTGAATCTGAAAAGAACCGCATAATAAATCACAGGTAATCCTGCGTTTCCAAGTAAGTAAACGAACTTAATAGGTTTGAGCCTATTTACCAAGTTCAGAATCGTATTCCTGTGTGGAAGGGATATAGAGGAAACTTCCTCCTAAATTTGTCCCGACTCTTCTTGAGGAATTATGTACTACATAACATTCTTACGTGAACACTCGCTGCTCCAGTGTGAAGTTATCCGTGATTAAAATGGAAAACCAAACACAATTGAGAACGTCAATACTGGTAAAAGTATAACGCATATGCCAATAACTTATTTACATGATAAAATCGAAAAGCATAAGGCTGTAAAAACATCAGTTAAAGCCACATATGCTAGGAAAGGGAACACGGGAAAATATTTACACTGCCAAAATTACCTGGCACAATTTACCTAAAAAGTTAAGAAGATAATGTTATCAGAACTACGCGAAAGTATCCTTAGAATTTTTAAAGACATAATGAAAACACTACAAACTTCTGCTGCGCAAAATTCAAGAAGCTTACTGATAGCCAAAAATAAGTCTATTAAAAAAATGCAATCGGAAACACATTGAATCCGAACACATTTCTAGCAAGCAAATCCTTAGATCCCCCCCCCCCTCCCGTTTTGTACATTGCAAAATTGGTCTTCATTCGAGGCTAAACATGATTTATATATGGGTAGCATATACTCCCGATGACAGTCATCCTGTTTCAAGTTATCAGGTAGAAATAAAAACATCTCCATCAGAGTATTTTGGATGTTTCATTGTAAATTTGGTTTGTATCGGACTATAAAATACAAAGATGATTGGGATCACACAGACGAAGGGCTCACAAGTCCACTGTTGTCCTTTGTGGGAAGTAAGCTGAAAACGGAATGCTGCAGCAATAGGTCGCGTGCCTTGATCATGCGCAGATGCTTCTTGAACAAGAAGGTACCAAAAGTTATCTGAAAGGATACACGAGAGAACTATGCTCTCTGTGTTTCTCAAAGGCCGGATTTACCAGCGTTAAGTGCCACAACTGCTCCAGAATCACAATTTCGGCGGGGATGGGGGGCTGGGACACCGCAACCTTAATTTCAGGGCCTCTAAAATGTACGCGCACGAGGATTTAGGACTACCTAAGTCCAAGATTTTGCTTCTTTCAACTCATGGGATTATGAAAAGTGAGCACAGCGATTAATTATATCATACTGCCAGTTTCTTATAATATTATGTGGCTAGTTCAATTTGAAAAAAAAAAACAAAAGCGTGGGGAGGTTTAAAGAATAAGATAACATCTATTTTACTACTTTCAAAATTACAATAACTGCCAAAGTTGGTTGGTTGGTTTGGATTTTATTGGTGCATTAGCAACTAAGGCTATAATGGGCCAAAAACCTACAATAACTGCCAAAGTCATCCACAATAAAAAGGTGAGGAAAGCCTAAAGTTTCTAAGTCACATAAAAAATAAATGAAATTGTTAAAATGAATTCCACAACTACAAAGAATTAAACAAGTTAATACTTACTTTTGCATCTCAGGAATTTTATAAGGGCTCACATTAACAATACAAATAATTCACAGCTACAGGTTAGCTGAGCACTCAGGTTGAGTCTACAAGAATGGTAATACAACCAAGCTGGAAGCCGACACGCTCTACGTGACAACTCTACACAGAAAACTGGGGGGTGATCTGAGAAATGGTCAAGTGAGATGAAAAATTTAAACAAGGGGCGGAACGATCCTCTCCAGAATTTTACTGACGAGAACGGCGAGCTATTAATTCAGATCTACCGGAAACAGTTCAAACACTTTGATCTTAGCCAAAAAGCTGCGAAGAATCATGAGCCTTCCACAATGAAATTTTGGATTGCTGACGAAGGAAAGCAATTTCCAAATTTAACACGGACAATAGCAGCAGAATTGCAAAAACATAACTGACTTCACATTAACTTAGTTTAGTACCTATGTTCTTTTGTAACGCGGGTACTAAACTAAATTTAATACATCTAATAATATAAAATTTAACTTCTCTCTTACGTACGGAAAAGTAAACTTCATATTTCAGCAAGTCACTTCACGAAAAGCAGTAGTAGCACGCCACCACACGCAATAATTATTCAAAACAGATTTCTGCATAACAAGAAAAGAAATTGGCAAGTACTGGTACAAGAAAAATATAACACGCAGTACGAAAAACAAAGTGAAGTACAACAGGCTAAATGAACCTAAAAGAAATAAAATCCGCACCACGTCCTCAAACGAACTTAAAGAAATTAGTTTTCGTTGACCAAGATTCCATGACCCTCTACTGGAGTCGCAGCAGTGAAGCAAAATTACCACACAATATGATGATATATTACAAATGGAAAGGACCAGTGGAAGGTTTTCAGTTTACTCGAATCCTCATTTTGTACATTCGAGATCTTTGCCAAGAGAGTCCTAAAGCTAATAAAAAGAACACGGCACACGAAGTTCACTGGTCCCATCCCGATCCGAAAAACATTTTAACTTCATGTTCAGAAATATGCAGAGTTAAACGTTTAAATTAACAGTAACGTCTGCTTAAACTTCAACTCACTGCATCTATATATATCCAAATCAAAAGAATATTAATTCCTCCGTGAGGCACACTAATTAAAAACTGTGGAAATCGTCGGTGCTCTCTCACATAATATAGAACAATCCTCTTTTCGATTGCCTTTGTGGACCGAAGCTGATCAATGTTTCCCTTCGAACTGGAAGGTAGTTTTCTTGCAATTTCACACAGTGTCCGATTAGTCGGTCTCATGCAAGAGTAATTGAAAACCAGCAAAACAGACACATAGCTCATTAAAGCCTGAAGATCTTTGGTAAAAATTCTAATAAACACAACCATTGGTTGTAGAGTATGTGACTCAATTGTCATAAGCTAGGTGTAGTTGACTGTAGTTCTTTTCAATCTAGTTCTTTGTTCTAGAGTTTTAACTCCTGTCCAAGTTTATGCAATGTAATGCGTGGCATTTTGTAGATGTGGAATTATAACTGAGCGGGATATTTTCCCAAAAATTGTCTTTCTAATCTTATTTCTCCATTTCAGTCATCATATTGCCATGTTCAACATTCGTCTTAAATTTTCCTTATTGCCTTAATATCAGAAAATTGCAGTAAAAACTTATATGGCAGTCAAGAGCCTGGCCTTACGGATAAAGTGCCAAAGATTTTAATGCGTTTTAAATATTTGGCCGCTAGGTGTATTCGAAAGAACTTTTACATGTTTGATCCCTTAAATTTAGTAGCAAACAATTTTACACAGTGGTTATATGACCCAACAACCAAATAAAATGTGGAATTATTGTTTGTTTTGACTTTGCAAAATAAGTAAACCATGACGGGCCAGTGTACAGTGTGTTAGTTGTCTGACGGCACCGTGGGTTTCCCCCATCTCTGCTCCGGGCCAGTGTACAATAGAACGTAGCATAATCTATAGTGAGTGTCTGATTTTGTGTATGAAGTCCCGGGTTTTCTGGGGTAAAAATCATGCAAGCTTCGGCCGAGACCGACTAACGTGTTGGGTCTCACCGGCATTGATAACGGCTTCGAAATGGAGAGGAATTGAAGTCAAGGGATTATGAAACATCTGAAAATAAGGCCCGCTGTGCTGTCAGCAGAGCGTGGCTTATAAAGGGACCTACGTGTTGCAGAGCCTGTCTGGCCTCATTCCACAGATGTTCAATGGAATTGAGATCCAAGGAATTGGAAGGCAAAAAAATGGAGGGAGGAGTTCCGATTATTTCTCATACTCCATCTACAGACGTCTGGCTCAGTGCACTGCGAATTTGAAAGGTTATCGTTGTTGGGGAACAAGAGCACTGAGCAGGATGTTACTTGAACTGCAATGGTTGCCAAATAATTCATGGCTGCCAGACACTAGTCTTCGTATCATGGGACAGAAATAGTTCCAACAAAGAATATCCTAGACCATGGCCACCTTTGCAATCAGCTTCTATATGAAATCAATGTCTGATCATTTCCTCATATTACTCTTTCCAGTTATTCTTACTGTTAGAATGATGCAAAACAGGAAAGTCTTCAGAACAAAACGTTTCTTTTTCAGTCTACCACAAATCAACTGCGACGTACACCCTTCTTTCACCAGTTATATTTACTTTAGATTTTACACCGCATCTACATCACATGCGATGGCTGCTCGTCTTGCTCTCAATAGGCCAGACCGTGCATATTTCGAATTAGTCATGGCGCTATCATCCCTCCGACAAATCCTGGCGTTCTTCCGTGATTTATACTTCATACAATTACTAGTTCTTAAACGATTCACATATTAGCAAGTAGCAAACACTGGCTGGAAAATCTGGTCTTTTGTTACTCTGGAAAGATTAATTTTCCATCAGTTGCTTCTTTGGAGGATGCGGAACACTATATTTATTGGTTACCAAGTGCGTAAGGGCAATTATTTCTATTTAGTATAATACGTTATGCATTTATCGATAAAATTGTTTTTTACTTTTTGGGCGTCCATGTATTGCATTTAAGAGTACGTGGATTATAAAATAATAGGTTATTTTAGTGGCCTCTTATGAAAATATTAATTAAGGACAGAAATGGATAAATCAAAGTGCATATTCAATAACGATACTTAATACAGAAGGTACGAAATCCTTCCAAAGCATTAAACTTTATCCCATCTTGATTTGATTTATTTCTTTCTTGAACTGAGTGAACAGTGAGTAGCTGTTATAAAATTGCTAAACGAATGATTGCAAGTGGATGAGAGATGTTATTCCAAAAAATAATTTCCTTTCTGGGATTAACATGGCGAAATTTAAGTTTGGAAATATTTTCTTCTCAAAAATTGATATTTTTGAGTAAAAAATTAACAGCATATATTTAGTACGTACAACGTAAAAAACACTGATAAATATCAGATATTTTACATTTATTTTCAACACTATTTGGGGATTAAGGATAAATAAAATATCCAGGGAATATTCTCGGTAATTCTACATTACTGCCATCTCACGACAACCGTGGAAACCTCTGCTTATCTTCATAATGTTATGCGCCAAAGGCGGTCCCAGGCCTCGCCCGAAGGCGAATCTAATTTAAAATGTTGGGCATAACATTACTTGGCAGTGACGCAAAGATTATATTGCGTCATCGTTTGGAATCATACCATTCAAAGGAGAACTATTGATTTTTGGCGGCGCACGCGCTCCATCCATATGGCCCTTTCTCCTTTGGGTTGTACGAGCTGCGGTAAAATAGGATACAACACACCGTGCGAATTAGTAACCTCGTGGGAATACAATTTTCAACGTAGGGTAAATGCTTCTCCATGAAAGCAGAAAGAGTTCGTGAACCCTTCCAGATGTTCTTTTCCAGATTGAACATTAACAAAAAGTATTCGCTCGTCTTGAAAAAAAATAGTCTATTTTAATCGTGATTGGTTCTGTGCAATAAAACATACCATTAAAACTATCATTAGGTTTAAATTAATATTTAATGTGTTTTGAATGCGTATTCAGCTGAAAGAATAGTGGACAGGAAGTAACCTCAAGTGGTTGGAATAAACATGGCTATTAAATATATGGCAGAAAATTCTTTTCTCTTAATGTAATCTCACATCATAATCCGGGAATACAATAGGCCTAAATGATATGAACGTGTGTGCCACCAACGTATATAATAATATTTTTATACGTATTTTTGAGAAATATTTGGTGAAGATTAGATTTGGTGAAGATCTTTGGCAAATTAATCTGATGAGAGAGAATTTTTTTTTTTAAAAAAAAGTTGATTTTATAATCGCAATACAAAAACCAAATAAATACTCTTTTAATATTTAATGACCATATTTAGTCGTTTTATCATGAAATTACCAAACCACAGATCATAAATCCACCTTCTCTTTCATTGTTTTTTTTTAGCGTATCCTTAAAGACAGCCCATAGATTTCAATGGATCAGAGGAGTTCTCAGGCCATTCTAAGCATTTTGTTTCTTCTGAAAATTGCATGTTTTTTTTTTAATGAATAACAGTGAACCATTCATAAAAATAGCATTCCCAGTTGCATCTAGCTCATCAAATTCTGACAACACTTTTGTTGCTAAAATTGATATTTATTTATTACTATTTAACATCCCATCTATAGGTACAAAGGATCCAGTACTTTGATACGAGTCTGCTGCATATGCTTAGCAGATACAGCTTCTCCATCTGTCCTCCTCCCCTCCCTACACCTCAAAATGGCTTCGAAAGAAAACAGAACTTTTCTTAATCTTCTTCTTCTTCAGTCCAGCTTTTGTGTCCGTTTTCCCAGTTTACTTATGATTCGTTTAACTGCTATCCGGCAGATCTCAAAGTCTGCGATGGGCTGTCGAATCATTTTCATATCAGTCCCAGCCAAATACTTTTGCAATTCAGAACTATTCATATGAGAGTATTTTGCTTCTGGTTATACACACATCAGTTCACTGGTATTTTATTTTCCTTCCACATCAGCTTTTTTTTTTTTAGGTGAACTGGAACATGTTTCAGTTTGATTATTTTGTTTACATTGTTCTGCTATCTCCCTTTGAGCGAGGGGTCCCTCTTTGTTTTGCATACAAAAGTGTAAATGGAGAAATAACAAAGACAACACATGATGCATCAGCCGTTTAAGAAAATATGCATAACTTAGTATTAATTGGGAATCAAAATCATAGGAAATAATATAATCTATTCATGTCCCATGAAAAATGTTTTGATAAGTTCTCAAGATTACCTATTTTTTAACTATTTTATGTAATTTGTTATAAAGATTTGGGCGTTGACTTAAGAAAAAAAGCCCTTCCAGTTCACTTGCCAAATGTTCTATTAACGCTCTCTCGCTTGGTAACAACGTATTGACGCCACGTGCTTTCTCTCCTATACTGGGTGAGTCACCTATCGATCGAATGTCTAGCGTAGCATCTACGGATGTCAAGCGGTAATGGAGACGAACGGCGACTCGTGGTCGGACTTTTCATTGTCAGGGAAGTTCTCCCCCAAGCAGGATAGCTGTCTGCTTGTTCCATGTTTGAGCATCAACGCTGGCCAAAATATTTTTAGTTAATAATCTTTACGTATTTTACGCTAAACTGAAAGCTATAAAACATCGCTTATCAAATTCCTTATTAAATATTTCATATCCACTTAATTATTAAGGAACTGAAGGATGAAACTGCTCTAGATGAGTTTATGGACATTGAATTTGAAGTTCAAATCTACCTTAAATTTGTGCTTAAGTACTACGTTGCAGAAGTAACTTGATTGGAAAAATTAAACTTGTTAATTTAATTTTTAGCATGAATAAAGAACAAACCCTCATGGGTTTGTTCTTTATTCATGCTACTTAACAAGAACTTTTGAAAAATACGTTTACACTAACGTCTCTTCAGATCAAAAACCCCTCCACTCTCCAATTTATTTTAAACATTTCTTTAACTACGATTAATAATTCAAATATAAATTAATATGAAATCAAAGTTGATAGATTTTTTTCATGTTGTCATCTATGTTGAAAAGGCGATCGAAAGAAACAAAGAAAAGGTGTTCTAATAGGTTTGCACAAATAAAAAATACAGTTAAGAAAGTAGCCATTAAAGTTAAGAAATTAAAATTTCATTTAAAGTATATATTCATACAGATCGGTAGAAAAATATCACTTTTATAAGAAGTTTGATAGTTATTGTTAGCTCAATAGATTAACTTTGGATAGAGCTGCTCATGCGCTGTTTCATGAGTGATGAGTTTATCACAAGCATATTATTGTGTGCAATGGAAGCTTTAAAGGATGCGTTAAATATTAGTGATAATTAATGTTTAATCATGAATGTTGCTGAATAATATTCATCTCTACCAGGATAAGAAAACAGAAAATACAGATGGTAATTTCTAATTGTTTATTGTGGCACATTTCAGAAAAATCCTCTATTCTAAACTACTTCTATTCCTTTCTTATCCGTTACATCTATGCTACAGTACATCACAGTAACAAACAACAGTAAGATCACTGTAACATGAATGAAAGCGAGCTAATGTATACGAATAACATCAAACACCACGGTAATGATGAATTCTGTACAAACAAAACGTCAAAAATGACGACGGTAACAAAGTATTTTATGTACAAAATCAAGGCGAGTACAAATGGTGAGTGCATACAAATGTACAGGTATTAATTGAAGTGTGAATAAAGAAACAGGTGGACACCATCCATGAAGCTTGCCGACTGTTTCCTTTCTGTTGTCATTGATATGTGTTTATCAGGAATGTTAAGACTTAGCATATACGTACATTATAATATTATATTTCAAGTATAGTCAATAGGCACTTGAACTTACGTTTTCATCACATATCTTCCTATTGTTTATAACAAAAACATATTTAGAAACAAGATCTAGCACTTAACACTAATCATTTAAACACACGCATCTTGATTTAATAAAAAAGTTAAAGAATTTCTCTTTTTACAGTTTATTTCGGTTGTTTATCGTACAGATTTCCAAGGCTGCACAATATTCGTTGGATTAGAGTTGCAAAGCATATGATGGAAAGTATCTATCTCAGAAATACTTCTTTAAATACACCCAAACTATTTAGTTATATAATTTATTATTATTATGTATAGTAAATAACTCATATTACTGGTTATTAAATATGTTTATGATTGATAAAATTTATTATTAAAGTTGCATTTAAAATGAATCCTGTGAAAGTCTTAATGAAACTGAGGGTTTCAACGGATTCATTTTGAAAGATACGATTGCTTATGAATAATGATAGCAGTAGATTCTAAAGATCAATTAGAAAAGAGTTAAACTATATTTAAGAATAAAATTAGTTGCCTAATGATCTAATCTGGACATAAATGTATTTTTTTTAATTTAAGGAGAACACAAATCTATCCAGAAAATATGAATACGTATTTTGAATCCAGAATAAATCAAATTCAAGATATTAACAATGATATTTTCCATCATAAAGTGCAACATAGACATTCCAATATTTTTTGTTGTTAATATTCGATCCTGGTATTAGTTTTACTAACCAATGTTCATGTTTCGCTAATAATCATGTTGCGCTGTTACTTAATCGCATATGTTTTCAGTGAAAGACAACTTTGAGATTCTAAATCAAGATGGCAATGCACACAGAGGGGAAGGAAAATATATACACATAACAGTCAACCATGAAAACGTTTAGAGTGATTTTGAAATGGGACTTGTTTATTACTATTAAGACAATATTTTATGATCAATAACGCTGTATCAGGCTGAGAAATAAGGCAACAAATCTTCCAAAAATTAATGTTTCTAGAAGAAATCAATTTATCGTTGTACAATGATTGAAATGATAGAGAGATGAACAGATGAAATATTCGCGATGCAGTTGATGACAATTCTATTTGCAGTTTCGCCATTCCTAAACCGAATATCCTATTGATAATACAACGGACCTACAGTTAATTATTCTAACTATTAAGTCAATATATTATCGCCTTTTCATTGCGATGCTGAGAAGATATATCAATAGAAGATCAATGTTATATTACAATGTCCAATAAATATTATTAAACTACAGAAAATACGAGTGGAGCTAAAGATCAGGTTAAGGCACGTTGCAACATCATAAACATATCTGAAAGTTTCAAGGGAACGAGAAAGCCTTACAGACACATTCACTATTAACTAAATAATTAAGCATGCTTCAAGTATAAACTCCTGCAGGGATGTAATTAAAAATACAGCATATGAATTTGTTCGATTATAAAATTACTATTCTTTGCGGGATATCATTAATTTTAATTTATAATGATATGTACCGAGGTTTGTGATATGACTAGCTACTATGCCTAGCTTGTAAAATTTGGGGAATATTATGTGGTGAACATCTAAACAAATGGAAAGGTGTGTCATTCATTTTGGGGAAACATCAAGTTCCTCTGTGTAAAAAATTATCAATAATTATTTAATATTTATTATATAGGGACACTTAGATTTACATAGCAAAGTTAAAGCCGTGGTAGTTTTCTTAAATTGAGTTTATTGAGAAGAATGGCGGTATAAATTTCGATTAGCTAGAGTATGATAGATTTTATGGATTGTTATTGATTTATGTGCGTTCTTTAGTCAATGGTTAACTAAATTCGTGATTTGTTTTGGCACTGATGGCGCCTATTTAGAATTCACTCATTCCTATAAGAATCTCAGTTAAGCTTTTACAAAATCGAGTTAAGAATAGTTCCAGTGGAAAAAGGGATTTTATCATTGAATCATATGCCATCATTATAGATGGTTCGATTATTTTTCACCCTTTCGGCTGTTTTATTCAAATCAACATTATATATTTATGGCGCCATTCTTCAACAAACACTGCAAATTTCTTACAATCTAATTGTCTTCAGTATAATTTTTCCTAAGGGATAAATGCAGTTAATGTCTGTCGACAAGCTAGTCATGGATGTTGCAAATGGTACATATTTTGCTAGTGCTGTTCGATAGGGTTCGATGACAATAAATATGGAAGATAGTTAAGTGAACACCTATAGCTACGACTACTATTTTCACTTCACTACATTCTAAGGATGACGTATAAAAATGTATAAAATACTTTAAATCAATGCCATGCATAGCCAAAAATTGAGAAAGGAAGATCTCCCAAGGACACAGTGTGTTAGTAACAAAGTGCGATGGGCACAGTCCGCCTTTCAGCCAGCAAAACACCTCGCACGGAATGTTTCATTCGGATGCATATGGAATATAGAAATATTTGGTTGTGTTTTCATCGCGCTGGTGGAGGTGGAGGTTGCCTCGGCTGCGCTTTAGCTTTCTTTGAGTTAGGCCTTGGGAAAGATGACGGTCTCTCCTTATAGTTCTGGAAAAAGAGGAGGCTGTTAGGAAAAATACATTCAAATTTAGGGACAAACATTACACAAAAATTGCTTATATTAGCAGAATCGAAAGTTTGTTAATGATAATTTTAGTTAAAGTTGTTGCCACAATAAAATGAACTAGCTTTTTAACATTTAATTTAATTAAAAATTTAAATAAATTTATTTCCTCATTTTTATGTAACTTTTAACTTAGAATAATCTTAAAATAATTTGAAATGAAACTTATAAATAAAATGAATTAATGAATTTATTAACTCAGCATTAATAGATGCTGAGTATAAATATAAATATATCATATTAAACATCCCACTCATTGTTCTGAAATCCATAGGTGTTTCAGGCCAATTGCTTTACTTTCAACCTTTCAAATCATTTGACAAGAAAAATATCGAATTTTATAAAGAACAGCCAATATTTACAACCAGCATTTGGACGAGAGTGATAATAACTTGTGATAATTGACTTTTGTCCTAACATTATCGATAGTTTCAAAGAGAAGGGAACATATGCTATTGCTCACTTCCTTTACCTGTCCAAGGCGTCGATTGTGTTAATCATAATTATCTTCTCCACTGGATCAGTTCGGCCTGTGGGACTGATTGATCTCGTAGAGGACTCGCTCCTAGCTGAATTCAGTCATTGGTAGCCAGGAGAAAAATCTCCATTACCACTCTATCAAAAGGTATTTTAAAGAGCCTAGTTTAGTTTTATTCTCTGCATAAAGTACCTTAAATAAGGTCCTCCTATCGGACCAACTTATTATCTATTAGAGCGATATTTTATTATTATTAATGGGAAAAGATCCTTCCAAACAGATAAAACCTCCTGTATGCTCTTAAAACTTTATTGGAAAAACCATACTTCAAAAAGAGATAAAATGAAGTAGGTCATATTATAAGAAGGAAAATAAAACTCTTAACTATCCGTTCAGCCGAACTATGTATATAATCTCTAAAGGATCGTCCCACAGCAAGCCTTTGGCTTTGTGATTTAATAAAAGAAGAGGTGGAAAGCGGATAACATTCTGCTAAACTCCTTGTGTGCAAAATCAGAAATTGAAAATTATAGACCAATTAGCTTGTTGTCCCACATCTACAAGTTGTTCACAAGGGTCGTTACTAACAGACTAGAAAGAATATTTGAAGAGAAAAAACCGAAAGAGCATGCTGGCTTTAGGACAGGATTCTAAATTATGGATTACCTTCATGTAATATCGCAGTCAATGGAGAAAGCAAATGACTTTAAAACACCATTATGTCTGGCATTTGTGGATATAAAAACTTTAAATTAAATCAAAACTGAAACCACCTCTATATCTACAAATAAAACATCCAATTAAGTAAAAATTAAAATCATAACATTTCATATTATTAATACTGCGAATAAATCATTGTTCTCACCTGTCCACATGGACCTTTAGGATCGTGTGGCCCTCCGTACAGTTCGTCTTGGTCTATCCTTGACGGAATTGATGCATATGAGGAGAGACTTGCTGCAGGAGTCCCTGGTTCAGGTTGACTGTAGGGGCGACATTTATCTAGATCTACCTGCCTTTGAGGATTGGCAGCATAAACGTACTGTTGGCTGTGTAGTGCTGTAAAAGGGCGTGTAACATTGAATTTCACAGAAAGATATTATAAAAATCTGAAATTCATTGTTTTACAGCTCTCTTCAGTAAACTACATTACTTTAGAAGCTTTTTTTTTTAATTTAAGTTCAGCGGTTACCTAAATTACGATATAGTACTGCATTGACACTGAATTCTTTACATATACGAATCGGAGGGCAACTAACAGAAGCTAATTTTCCTAGAAAATGACTCAGCTTTACCAAAACACTCTTAACACCAACAGCGATGTGTCCGTTTTGTCATTAAGCAGTGATATTTGAAAGAAATTTGACTTTTGATATACTATTTACAGTGGTATAGCTCTGTGTGTAAAGTATACACAGTGCCATAATTAAAAGGAACTGAGAAGAGTTTTAAATTTTAGCAGTTGAGAAACATAATAAAATAACATTTAAATGCAAAATTTATCTTGCATATGAGATTATAACCCAGCAGTCTAAAAGTAACATGAATGCTAGGTTGTAATTTTACAATTCTTTCGAAGTTTTATTCAAAAATTACTAATATATACGGGGTTTTTAAACATTTTATTTCAGGAATCAAATTTTTCATAACCAAGGGCGTTGAGATACATTTCTGCTCCGTATCATAATCATTTAAACAATAAAAGCTGTTTTTTTGCCTAATTTCTCATTGGCTTCAAATATATTACATTTCTGATTGATTTAAAATAGTTAACTGAAATGTTCAAAAAGGAGGACATGCCAATAAACTAAAGTACAATTCACACAATAGTTAAAAAATAATCAGTTTAAATAAATCTGTATATTGAAAGAAGACATCATAGCAACTAAATCTATGTGGATTCAGTGTATGGTGTTTGGCAAGTTCGTATATTCTATTCTATGGTAGGCGTGCCTTTTGCTGGATGAAAACCAGCAAAACATGTACACTGTCCAAATTCTTCTTCTTCTTCTTCGGTCCTTAGCTGGCAGCTGGGGGAGGCGGTTGGCCACGCAACCAGTATGCTGCTGTAGGTGCCGCAGGGTTTCGGACTTGCTCTGTGATGTTCTTCCATACCTTACGATCCATGGCGTCAGTCCTAGCCTGGTTAAGGTCGAGACGTCGGCTCTTCAAGTCACTGTCCAAATTACCATCCCCCAAAAGCCCTTTCATCTGGCAGAATTAAAAACTGGGCTTTTTCAAAGTGTATTAACGTCAACCCATCGTGACCACTGTACTACTTGAGAGGATGTCTTTGCAAGCATTTAAACAGATATTTATATACAATTGTTTTCTCAGTCAATTGTGAAACATTGAATGCTAAAACATGCAAACGTTAAACGCACGAGACCTGACTAAACTTACTTAAATATGTTCATGTTTAGATAAAAATGGCAATATGCAAATTATAATATGGCACGTCAGTAGAATGATCACCCGTTCATAATTAACAGTAGCAATGATTTCACCACACTTGTACAAGCCATAATCCAACTCTTCCCCACCTCACCGAATGGAGCCAATGATTAAAAAGAAACAAACAAATCCTGAATTCAAAATATGTGGAGTCTAAAATATTCTTTCCCATCCTAACAGAGTTTTATGAAATGCTATAGAATAGAAAATTACTATAATCTTGAAGAAATATTATCAAGAATAATATTGGGACTAAAATGTAGATGTTACATTTATTCATAAAATACACTGCAGTTCTTAAGAATTATGAAAATTTAACCATTTACCTTTGATCTGTCCCTTTACAAGACTCTCTCTAGAATGAGATTTGTGCACGTACACAATTACAACGATAATAACTACAATGAGAGCCAGCAACGAAGCGGCTGCAGGAATTACTACAGAGAGATCTAAATAAAATGGAACTTCATGGGCCCCTACAAAATTAGATAAATGTATATTTAGTGGTTATTGTATAGAAAAATTAAGATAAATTATACAATTTTATAAAGCAAAACATCAAATCGAAGTATATCCATTATTAATATTTAGTATATATCAATATGCATTTGGTGCGTGACCTGGGATTTAGGTGCCTTCACTAGAGTTTAACATTATTAAATTATAGTATATATAACTTATTAGCATAAGTTAACTTTCTTCACCTCTAAGATTTTTCCTTAAATCTAAGAGACCGCATAACAAGTTATATATAAATGATTAACAGTAGAAGTACAGCAATAAAGAAACAGTTCAGTCACCATCTGGTGGTCGTTTTATATTTACAGAAATTGTTTTTCGAAATAAATAAAAGAACGTTTTGTGTGCTACGTTTTCAGAGCTACATAAAGAAGATTTAATGCGCACTGTTACACTGACAATTAAACTTAGTTAAAATATAACTAATATGAAAAACAGGAGAGTCCCAAAGTCAAGATATAGTTTAAACTAGCATCAAAAGTTTTCCTAGATAAAAAAAATAATTTTAAAACTTTCAATAAAATTAATGTTTGAAGTCTGCGTGTTTTCTCCTTATATTCCAATAGTTAATATATTTATTTATATAATAATATATTAATGGTTAATATATTTTTATAATATTATTGGTAGTATTTATTACTTATTAATATATTATAAATAATATGTTAATAGTTAATATGAAATAAATTACGTCGCATACATATTATATGAAATGATAAAATTAAATGGTATACTAACAAAACTGCAAATAACCCAGAACCACAAACGTGCAGTCTAAAAGACGGATGAAGACCGAATAAACCCCTACTGGAGGAGGTTTATAGTTATAGAAAACTGATTAATTTTAATACCTTCAAAGTTATAAAACACCGATTAATTTTTATAAATTAATTTGTTATAACAAGTGATTAATTTGATACTTTCAAATTGGCCAGTTTTCTATAACTTGCGTAATGTAAGGTTGGTGCGCTTTATGTTTAGAAATAAGATGGCACGTTAGTAATTCTCGACTCTGTAAGGAGTCTCTTCAACAAGGAAGTCAAAGGAGGATCTGAAAACGTATACGCTCAATCGCTCCAAATTTTAAAACTGACTAGTGATTATAGTGAAAGGAAGGTTAGAGTGTACAAAGAAAGTTTGGAAAACTGTACTGAAAGTGGCTGATACTATATAGCGTATACTTTTTGACATTTTTAAATTTAAAAGATTTTCATATTAACCAAAATATTTTTCAAATGATATAACAGAATAAATTATTTTTACGTTGTTTTAACCAAATATTTAATTAATGATTTTTTTTCTATCTTTTAAAGTGCTTTGTAGTTAGTTGCTTTTTTGTGAATCAGTGGTTAAGAAATGCATTTTTAATCCTAAAGTATTATTTTCCTTTTTCTTGGATAATTGACAAACATTTGCACATGCACATTGCGAAGGACTTCCTTCTCATAAGTTGAAAAATAATTTTTTTTTTAGTTTTTATATACTTACCTCTGAATTTTGTCTTTACGTTTAGAATTTCACTTGGATGACCTCGGCCATGCCTGTTACTTGCGGTGATATAAACTTTATAGAGAGTATCACTGTGGAGACCCGTTAGCGTATACATATTCTGCTCTGGGCTTATTAAGGGCACATGCAACCAGTGTGCGTTTCCTTTTTGGTAGTGAATTGTATAACCTGAAACAAACGAAATAGGAAATATTTTCATGTTAAATTAAACTCCTGTGAATTTAAATGTGCTTTCTACTCACGTTATGAAACTAAAAATTATATTAATGGTTTATTAGCTTTAATACAAAGAGGAACTGTAGTCAATACTATGCGAATTATTAAAATTATACCAACTTCTAAAAAGCGCACAGAAATGCATGTATACTTTTGAACATACCCGTAACGGGCTCTTCTCTGGAAGAGAAATGATTCCATTTAAGATTAATTGAAGTATCAGATGCTGCAACCAAAGTGAGTGGTGGAGCCTTTGGTAATTCTGAAACAAGAATATTAAACTTTTGAGAAACTAAAAACAGAAGTTGAATTTTAATATTTATTTCAGAAAAGAATATTTGTTTTGAAAGCAACGCTCTCAGAAAAGGAATCATACTTCTAAAAATCAATAATTTCTAATCAAGTTTACACCTGACAATACTGCAATGATTCTTCATCAAGAATCTAACCCTCCCACCACTGTTAGAATCCTTACTTTTGAGGGAAAAAGCCGAGAGGTTAAAATATATTTGGACATCAAAGCGACCTTTTATTTTCTCAACATAACCTTTCTGGATCGCTGCAGTAGCTGCTTCCTACTTACTAATAAAATATATTCAAATTTAGTCTGCCGTGTATCTTCAGCAACCTCAAGGAGCAGTGCTCTCTAGCTATTCTGCATTCCTATCTGCTATGCACATGATATTAAGGTCCGGATCATCACCATAAGACCAGAAGGCAACCATAGGTACACAATCACTCAATAAAATTGCAGGCTTCAATTTCTTTTTTGGCTGGTTTTTTTCATATCGACTTCTTAACATATAAAAGAAATGCTCCGAGTTGTAACCCACCCACACAGATTTTTTAAACGCCTTTGACCCCAGGTTAATCTTTCCAGGAGCACGTTAATTATCTAAATTCCAGAATGTATATTCTAAGATAACTGCCATAGCAACAACGTTTCCTTGCTATATGCACTACTACTACTACCTCTAAAATACAGTCAATCAAATCATCTGATCAGGCATTCAGTATGAAGCAGAAATTTGGGTATTCACCCTTCACACAATCCTTTACAGTCCATACTTCCCACATGCTCCAACTAGTCTAAAAACCACTTCAATTTACCTAAAATCCACCAAATTGTCTCAATTAGGCGGACCCCGTTTACTCTTAGAGATTGCCAGCTAAATGTAAATATCGATCTACCTGAATATCGAAATACTTACGTTCATAGCTTATAATTATGTAGATTAGTATTGATGGGACTACTTTAATTTAAAATAATAATTCACAATTAAATAGGGTTATTAAACTGCACTGTATTTCATACTCCTATCTTTCTAAAGATAATATTTCTATTTTGTTTTGTGAGAATGAACTTCATTAAATATAAAATATTGGTTAAATACGAACTATATATTGTCTAGTTTAGTTCTTACCTCCATCCAGAGTTTTTACTACTAATTCCTGAGAGGGTGGGCCGGTACCAGCTTTATTGTAGGCCTTAACGACTACACTGTACCTGGTGGATTTCATAAGATTGGTGATCATATATTCGTGAGTGTCATTTGAGGTAGCTTCGAGTGTTTTAAAGGAATAAGGCTGGGAGGTTCCTTCTAGTTTGTATCCGATGTAGTAACCTTTCAGATAGCCATTCCAGTCCTCTTTAGGTGGAGGCTAAAATACCAAAATACATTTAAATTGTTAATATAACATTGAATATAAACTAATTGTGTATACACCAGTAATTAAAAACGAAATAAGACACGCGTTAAGTTTCATGGAATATTTTACTATGTTAAATAAAATAGTTTTAATTAAATTATTTACCTTCCACTTGACTAGAACTATAGTTGGTCCTCTAGGTTCTACCAGAAGGTCTGTCGGAGGTCCAGTTGGTTCTACATATTAGAAATATCAGAATTAGTCATGAAACAAAACAATACATTGTAATATTTTTGATTATCAATATTTAATACAATTCGCCTTAATATAACGTTGAAATTATTCAAGAGGTGTTTCAGACTATATCTCGATACCATCAAGCAAGGGCAAGTCATGAGACATTTAGAAATATTTTTAATCACGTAATTATGCTTCAAATACATGTATAAAGAAGAGTTCCTTAAGAGTTACTTTTTTTAATTTTAAAAATAAAAATAAAATTTATTCTCATTATTTCATGCTCTTTGTGTAATATTCTCTAAAAGGATCTATTATCAAACAATAAAAATTATTAAATTTTATTAACATAAAAGGTATCTTTAATTTTGAAATTAAAATTAAACATTTGTTCCAAAATATCCGTTTACAAGATTACGCCATACAGATGGAAAAATAATTAAAAAATATACACCTCGTGATAGAATGTATCCTCAGCCACATTTAACATCGAAAGCAAAGCGATATTTTGTTACCTTCCTCGGCTGTCACAAATTTTGTTGTCTCCGATGCTTCTCCATGACCAATCTCGTTCTCGGCAAGTATTGCTACAGAATAGGGAGTTCCTGGCTTCAGGTTTTTTATTACGGCTGTAGTTTGACTAGATTGAATTTCCTCCTCATGTAAGCGTTGGGGACCATCTGTAAAGATGTATTGTTATGAAATAGGAAACTCTTTAATCTTTCATTTTATAGTATTTTTATCATCCATAGCGTGACCTGACGTGTGTTTATTGACTAATGTAAACGAATTTCACTGAAAATGTAATAAAAATTGGAGATTACTGAAAGGTGTTTAACTAATTGCAAACATTCCATATTAAAGATCAACGTTTTTCGTTGCGATATTAAAAATACAACGACTAGTGCAATTGGGTTATATAAAGGCAAAAGTCAGAGTTTCCACATATATTGATTTAGGAAAAAGATGGTTTAACCAAGACCGAGTTCCGCTTGTGTACGTGGAGTCACCTGAACTTAACATGCTATAATGATCAATTATTATTACAGTATTTAATTAAAGAGAAATTTATAATTCATAAAACACCTGGAGAGCCTATAGGTTACGAGTACGAACTGTTCTCGTAGAAGAGTGAGCCTCAACACAAGAAGTCCTTTTGAACATTCTACTAGACACTTTCAGAGCCGTCATAAGAATTTCTGGCCTGTCAGGGGTATCATATCAGGTACACAAGCGAGAATTTGCATGTATCAAAAATGGCATGCTTTATTCATAAGTTCACACACAGAACAATGCTGCAACACAGAAAGATGCATTTCAATAATAATATTTCATTGCCTTAACAATTATTTCGAAAACTTTTCCACACTTGCCAATTTTTTATTTAAACGTTTGTTCACCAGTATCGTACATATTCATACAGAATCAACATTTTGAGTGTTGGAAGGGGGGAGTACTCTTATTATATCCACAAGTCTGAACAGTTATTAGTTGAAAGAAAACATAATGAACACTGTTTATAAACAAAAAGATTCTGTGACAGCATTTAAAAAAAACGAAAAAACTATGAACCACTTACTATGTTCATAATTAATAATATAATTACGAATATAGTAAATGGTTGTCGATTTGAATTAGTCTCGGGGCAACTCAAGGGAAGAAGTTTCAGGACGTAGTTTTCTAAGGCTGATTTGCTTTATTTGAATTTAAAAAAAACGGCAACAGATTAAAATTAAGAAACTAGGATGAGACCATATAACTCCTTGCGAGACCAGCTAATCATCCTAGATGAGTTCTCAATAAGTTCTTCGTGTTATCAATGGCATTCAAATCATACTTTTCCCAAAAGGTTGACCAGTGATGTAGGGCTTTACAGTAAGCATATAAATAAAACCCACTAAAAAGTAATTTACAAAGTAGAATGAATTTATCGTATATTACACTTTACTTACATTTATCTCTCCAGTAATGGATAATATACTTCGTCAGCTGACTGTTGCCTGTATATGGAGCCGACCATCGAATATTTGCGCTCCGGCTCCACACATCCAGAATCTTCACGTCTAATGGTTGTGCTGGGACCTCTGAAAGATGAAAAAGATAATATAAAATTAAATATAAAAGATGATCGACATTTCCTTTTAATATGTAAGATTCTCATATTTAACACTCCTAATATTGACCATGTGATGGGAAGAAACCCAGGCCTTTGTTAAAAAATCCCCCCCCCCCACTCGTAGGCAGTGATGCTGCCTTCGTATTTTCCAAAACTGTTGTTCTCAAATATTCATGGAAGGACTTATTCCATTGGTCAACCAACTCACTGGCTAAAAGAGGCTTAATACGGACCAGTCTAACTCTTTCCTCCTTATTTTGAATTTATGTCCTCTAGTTCTAGGGTCATTAATACAGTGGCAGTTATTAATTGAATTAACTGTCACCGATTCATTTAATATTTCATTTATTTTACTATCCTTCGCTCTCAGAGCCTCCATCCTATTCCTTCTACCCCTCTAACGTACCTAGTTAGCAAGCTCAGTAGATATTCGACAAATTCAAAGCCTCTCCTCACATGGGAATCCTTTTGCCAATTTCACCAGAAACAGTTTCATCTTAATGTATAAGAATACATTAACACCGCCTTATATTAACAAGAAAAAAGGGAGCATGCATTTTGGCTATAAAAATAAATAAATCCTTCGCATCAGAAGATCAAGTTATAATCATTACACAGGTCTCTTAATGCTAAAGTGTTTTAACAGCATTTTCTCATTACCGAAGAGTTTTAGAAATTTCAATGGGAAGACACTTAATTCATGTGAAATTTAAATTTTGGTTCTTCCGAATTATATTTGGAAGATGCAGGCTGTGTTTTTTTTTAACTACTTTTCGGTCGGGTCATCTTTGAACCCCTTTTGTCCAATGGAGTGAAGGACTAAGTGAATCCAAAACGTAGCATTAAAGTTTTTTAGTAATTGAGAGAACCGGGGCATAATTCGATAAAAACTAAAATTTTAAAGTTTGTGTCAGCCGAGAATACATATAGACTATCTTGTAGAATACATATAGACTTTCTTAAGGCTTCATTGCTGTCAGTATTCATTCAATATGTTAACATTATTATAACATGGAAGAAACCATTTTTATTACCAGATGAAATTCATAAAATAAGCAAGAAATAATATAAAGACTTCGAATGAAATTTAAAAATTATCTTAACGTACCAACCACTAACACTTTGATGTTCTTTTCGTCACTTCCATACATATTAGAAGCCGAACACGTGTACAGAGCGCCATCCCTTCTATCAACGTTCCTTATAAATAACTCTGAGTTCACTCCATTCTTGCTGACAGTCTCGAATTTTTCATACCTGTAAATGATTTCCGACCACGTTAACATTTGTGAAAACTGAAGCTGCTTCTTATCACAATAATGTACACAATATATTGATGGTCTACATCCTAAAAATATATACTACGTAAAAAAACGCCTTTTCAAAATGTTTAGTATACCTTATGAACAACGCAATAGTTAACATTTAATTATACATATAACAGGACTGAAGAATATTCTAAAGAGGAAGCTATAATTTAATAATTCAACTGATTATGAAGTGATTAAGTCAGTTAAACCATTAGAATATTTAAGTTTCTGACCTTGATGTATCTGTTATTTCAATATCTCTCTTATCTTTGGACCACGAGATAGACATTGGTTGGTCACCCGTTGCATCGCAATGTAGGACTGCGCTATCACCTTGTCGGACTGTTTGGACACTGAATTTTTCTTCAAACCTCGCCGGTACTCCATGAAAGAAGAAAGGTTAGAAATTAACTTAAGTTATTCAATAACGCTCAAGATATTTTAAAATTTATTAACTAATTTTGCGGTAATTAAGCGTTAGGAGTTTGTTGAATATGTTTGTGATAATGTTTTCATTTCAAACACATATCGAAGAAATAATCGACTTTTTACTTAGTACATTCAAATTTATTGTCCAATCTGTTTAGTACAAAGTAGTACAAACTAGTTTTATGACATCACAAAAGCCCTCAATAAAAATAATTAAATACAAATTACATTTACTGTATTAGATATACAGTGAAACTATTCACCGCACTACTGAATATATGTCAGAATAACGATATCGAAGGAATCAATCGCATGTATGTTCAAACAGAAGTTGGAAAACTGGAAGAAAATAAAGAAATAAGAGAGACAGAGAGAGAGTGTAGGAAGAAAGGAAACTGCAAAAGGACCAATCAAAACTGGTGACATAAATCCACAGTATACAATAATTTTTTCCATCATGGAAAGGAATTTCAATTTAAGCATTCAGGATGGGGTGGAGATCTTCTTTGTCCATTTGTGGATATTGATGGCGTCAATATATCCAAAAAACATTAGCCAGACAGTCCGCATTTTCATCTAATCTTTGAAAAAATGGAAAAAAGTTAAATTCCATCCTATTTACAGCATTCACTTACAGAACCTATTTTATCTTGCGCAGATGTAACCTGCAAGTTTGCCTTCATGATTTTTAAATTAGTTCTGTGTGGATTATTCAGGTGTTGGGCGACCTCCCTACCACTGTAAAATTCTAAGTTTCGTGTTGAAGCAATTTATCAAACATTTTGGGTTATTTTTGCAGCAGTCTCATTAGGAATTTTGGTTTATTCTTTCTAGGGATCATGTAGACTTTGTTCTTCTCAAAGTTTTAAGAGAGCAATGTGCTTTTTTGGAGCACTGACCAGAACTTTTAATTATATTTCTCTTTTCTATACACGTCAAGAAATTCATAGAAGCCCATCAGCAGAAGTCCATATTTATAATAAAAATAATGTTAGCATTAACACATGATTCAAGAAAGCAAGTTTATATATAATCAGCCAAAAAAAAAAAAACACCTTATTTCACCCATCCACTCGCTCCAAATGTTTATAAAGTTCTGCCTTGAATCTATTTAAGCTATCAACGACAGATGGAAGTTTGTTCCAACAACCAACCACCGCTGGCTAAAGGCAAACTTCAGCACATCTATCCTACAACTGTCTTTCCTCAATTTGAATTTATGCCATCTCAGGCGATTATTCTGAGCAAGAGGAAGAATCCAACCAGCATTGAGCATTCTCAAACCATTCAAGGCTTTATACACCTCAATCAGATCATCTCGCAGGTGCCTAGTCTCCAGACAATGTAATTTGCAAAAAATTAAGCCTTTCTTCGTAAAATCAACCCTTTGTTCCATTCACTAATCTTGTTGCCCTTCTTTGTACTCGTTCCAACAGCTCTACATCCTTCTTAAAATGACGCCTCCAGACCTGTATACAGTACTCAAGGCGTGAGCTCACCACTGCCTTATACAAGGAGATAATCACCTCCTTATCCCTGCTAGAAAGGTTCCTGTATATCATTGAGAACACACCGTGAGCTACTCTTTCAGACCGTCTGCACTGCTCAGAAAACTTCATATCTGCCTGCACAATTACCCCCAGGTCCTTTTCATTCAGTGTAGTACCACAGAGTTGATACGTTACTCTAGGGTTACTGTTTCCCTTATGTAGTATTTTACATTTATCAATGTAACTTCATTTGCCACCTCTCAGCCCATCTTCTCTACTTTTCTAGATCCTGTTGCAGCAGCGTACTGTCAGTGTCATTAACAACCCTGACAACCTTCGTATCGTCTGCAAACTTGTACATTAAGCCTGATATACCATCATCAATATCATTTATAAATACAGAAAACAACAATGGACCCAACACTGAACCCTGAGGGACTCCACTAACAACATTAGTCCACGAAGAGCAGCGTCCATTGATTACCACGCTGTCTTCTCCCACTCAACCATTCCTTATCCATAGCAGCAATTTGCCTCCAATGCCACACTGCTCCAATTTGTGCAGCAGTCTTCCGTGTGCAACAGTATCAAAAGCCTTTCTAAGATCCGAATATATGTTATCAAAATTATTCTTTCCATCCAGTTCCTTTGTGACTACATCATAGTATCCAATTAAATTGGCCAGACAAGACTTCCCCTTAACAAACCCATGCTGTGTCCGAGCTATAACTGAAGTCTTGTCTAGATGATCCTGGAATGCTTCTTTAACCAGTGCCCCCATTAATTTCCCTGGAACAGTAGTTAAACTAACATTCTGTAATTACCTGTGTCTCCCTTTGATCCTTTGTGGATTGGGGTCACATTTGCACATCTCCAGTCCATGGGTACCTCCCCTGAGTTCAGGGAAGCTCTCATAATTATAGGCTAAGGGTTTGTTTACTTCCTTTGCCTCCTTTAGTATAACTGGATGGATTCCATCCACCTCAGGTGTCTTTCTTATGTTTATCTTAAATTTCTTCTCCACTTTACTCTCAGTTATTACAAGATTATCTAGCTTACTGTCACAGTTTAATACACCTCTAGCATTCCCCTCCCTGAATAACTCATCATGTGTGAATGTAGATGAAAATACTCATTTAGTTTGTTAGCCACCTGAGCAGGATCATCAACAGTTGAACCATTGATATCAAGTGGACCAATCTGATTCATCCCCTTCCTTCTAAAGTTTACATAAGTAAAGAACTCTTTGCTGTTTTTCTTTGCATTCTTTGCCAAAGATTTCTCGTGATCTGCCTTTGCCTGCCTAATCTCCTTTGCGACTTGGTTACAAACCAGCTTATATCTATCATAGGCTTCTGTGTCACCTGTTAATTTATATGTATCCCATGCATTTTTCTTCTCTGTCGCATGTCTAATTAGTTCATCTGACACCCATTTATGCCTAACTCTTGAACAATATTTCTTAGTTGATATGAAAAGCAGAGTAGTTTCCAAGATTAATTCTTTGAATGCTTCCCATTTAGAATTCAACATTGGTACCATCATCAGTTGATCCCATTGTACAGAATTTAAAAACTGTCTGAGACCCCTGTAGTCACCTTTACAAAAGCAAAAACCCTTCCCTTTACCCCTGATGGTAGTTACCTCTATGAGTAAATCCCACTTTAGCACACTGTGATCACTGCCTCCTAGTGGTTCCTTTATCTGCAGATTTTTAATGCATGAAGAATCACTATTGATAATCAGATCAAGAGTATTGCTCCCTCTAGTTGCCTCCCGAATAATCATCCAATAAATCCACAAAAGCCTTGCTAGTGTGCGAGTGACCAACCTACAAAATTCAGTCAATCTCTGGGAAATTAAAATTTCCCCATTAAGACAATCTGATTTACTGGCCCACTGTTCCTCTGCACAATTACTCATTATTCTCATCAGATTCATTAGGCCTATAACACACACCTACTCATTTTTTCCTTTTCCAGTGCTTATGTCAACACCAAACAGACTACATTGCATTGTCCACCAACATCAATTTGGATGCACACTTCCTTAGATTTTGTGTTTTTTAACTAGCAGAGTAACCCCTCCTCCCTTCCTGTCTATCCTTTCTGTACACATTGTACTCCCCAAATTCCAATTCTGCACTGCTTATATCTGTGTGACACCACGTCTCTGATATCCTAACAATATCTGCATTTGATGTCTTGACTAGCACTTCAAGCTCATCGAATTTATTAACTATACTCCTAGCATTGGTGTACATGCAAGTATACATGCACCTGTTTCTACTCTTGAAACATGTACTTCAGTTGTTAGAGTTATCGTTCTGTGAATTTAACGCATCTTATTGAATAGTGATCAGCTGATATCAATCTAAAACATTTAAAGATATTATTCAAAAAATCCGACGAAGCAACTGTTGTCATCGAATTGAACTTCCTGATGTTTTAATATAAATGGTTAATGCTTACCTAAAACACTAACTGTTATTGTTTTTGATAATCGATTACCAACACTATTAGTAACTGTGCACGTATATGAGCCTTCATGTTCTTTGTGAGCTGCAGGAATGTACAAAGACTGATTTTTAAGCAACTCTCCATCCAGCAGTCTACCGTTTCT
Organism: Mastigoproctus giganteus; assembly: GCF_048544385.1. Taxonomy (NCBI): domain Eukaryota; kingdom Metazoa; phylum Arthropoda; class Arachnida; order Uropygi; family Thelyphonidae; genus Mastigoproctus; species Mastigoproctus giganteus. The sequence goes on from NC_143580.1 coordinate 65,304,838, forward strand.
TGAATTTCCTATTGAACAGAAAGAAAAGTGTAGATTAAACACTGGCAAACTTTAAAACGCAATTAGATGTCACGTTATGGATATGTGATGTGGTAATTAGAAACTATTACCTTTACTCCAGACTATATCTGGAGTAGGAAATCCATCTGCCAGACACGGCAGTAATATTTCCTCTCCACTAACGGCCGTTTTGTCTGTGGGTTCGGTTTTCCAAACAGGTGGAGCTGAAACAAACAAAAAAAAATCCTGTAAAATGCATTATCAAATATAGTTTTGTTAAACTTTCCTAGTTTTCCTTTAAATTAATACTATGGCATTAATCTATGTAGGTGTCATTGCCTTAAATTAAACCTGGATTGAATGAACCAGAAGGAATTTTAAATCTGAAAACAAATTTAAACTCTAAAAATTTCTTTTAAAGGTCTAATATAGAAAAGTAGTTGAAGTTAACTTTTTAGCAAAGATAATGCCTACTTGTAATTTTATTAGCTAAATGTAATAAAAATTTACGTAATTCTAACACAACTGGAACCATAATAGATCCGAATTTTCTTAACAGATTATCTTAGAAAATCTTGTGACTATCATAGGCACACGATATAAAATAAGTGGATGGAGAATTTTAAGAAGTTCATGCTTAGAAAATGAATAGACTTCTTTGTATTGGGGGAGTAACATGTATGTATATTAGTAACTACAAAGTTAATCAAACCAAAGCTTTGAAAATATTATATAATAGAGCAGCTGGTCCTGTTGCATATTGTTTTGCAATTTGATTAAGAAAAGTTGGGTCCCATACATACGTTTAATAACTTATTATTCTACATATACTGTATGTAATAATACGGGGTGTTTCAAAAAGTGTCAAATTCGGAGGTATTTTGCGATCTAGAATAAGAAAAGAAAGTAGAACAAGTACAGTTTCTAAATAGTTATGGAGTTTTTAAATGGTAAAAGATAATAAAAAATGAATAAGAACTAATAAGCATAATAAGAACCCAGTACTATTAAGCCCCACTAGTTGTACGTTTGCTTTTTCTTATTTTTACCGTTCACAACTCTGACATTTTTAAAAATCCCGTAACATCCTTAACAGATTAGGATCACACATTTTTATATGACTATCATGTTTTGGACCTCACTACCTTCTGTATTTTTACGCACATTATCATGAAACGCCATAAACATATATAGAAATTTACTTTATATTTTTGGATAGAGATAAAACTTTTTTAAAACTCTTTAGTAGCTAGTATTTTTATGAACTAGGTTCAATAGAAACCTATTAGAGAGTGCTTGCTTTTGATCTGTTGACCTGATCCACATAACTCCATCCTTACCGCAAGTCATGGAGTTTTGTCAAATATATATAGGAATTTTGCTAGCAGAGACAAAGTGATTATAACTTTGTATAAAGCAATGGTCAGGCCACACCTTAAGTACTGCGTACAGGTCTTGAGGCCCCATTTTAGGAAGGATGGGGAGTTGCTAGAACGAGTACAGAAAATGGCAACAAGATTGGTGAGAGGAACAAAGGGGTTCTCTTACCAGGAGAGGCTTAAATTCTGCAAGTTGCAGCATCTGGAGACTAGGCACCTGCGAGGTGATCTGATTGAGATTTACAAGGGTTTGAATAGGCTCAATGCTGATGGGATACTTCCGCCTTGCTTAGATTAAGAACCTGAGGGGGCATAGATTCAAATTGAGAAAAGACAGTTGTAGAATAAATGTGCGGAAGTTTGTCTTTAGACAGCGGGTAGTTGATTGCTGGAACAGATCTCCATCTGTTGTTGTGGAAGTTGATAGCTTAAATAAATTTAAGGCTGAATTAGACAAACATTTGGACAGACTGAAATTGGAAGGTTTTTTTTTTTTTTTGCTGCTGCTCTTATAAGCTTGCTTTCTTGCATCATATGCCTCAACTAATGCTAAGTCATGCATTCCGTTGTTTCTCCAAGTGCAGGGCATTCCTCGTAGAATTCCGTCTACTGTTTAAAAGAAATCAAACTGTTTTTCTGCACTTCCCCGTACGAATGGAAATAGTACTTCTTCAGGCAGTTTTAGATACAAGGAAATTCAAGTTACAGGACGGATGATCAGCTCTCCAGCAGCATTCCTCACAATGTATCTTTGATTTGGTTTAAACCCTAGGTGCCCAAAGCGTGTGTGGCCCATGAGCACTTCTCATAATCACTAGAGAGCAAACCCCGGGTCACAGAACTCCCTCTGTGGAACTACCAACACCAATTCGCTATTGTTTTGGAAATACACGAATATCAATGCATTTCCCGCACCACCACTGAACTTACACTGTCTGGTATCTTTCTATCCACCGAAACACTGTATTAAAGTACCCTGGTATTGGTTGACCTGCAACCTGATAGGCTACAGTTCATGACCTACAACAGATCATTCTGTCACAAATTGAAGGACGGCTAATTCACTTCACTGTCTATGAATGGGGGGGGGATGACAATATTGTTGAAATCTGCTCAAATAGGTTTCTACTGAAGTGATCTTATATCGATTTAGTGATAAAATATAAGCAAAAAACGAAATCAAATCTGATAATGCTTACCGTTTACGAACAGTTGAGCAGTATACTGACCAGAACCAGCTTGGTTAGTGGCTACACAAGTATAATTTCCAGAGCTTCGAGCAGTCAGCGTTGGAATTATTAAAATCGAAAATTCATTATGGTTTTGTATATTTAAACCGTTATTATTAGTTAAACGATCCCCGTTTTTAATCCAAGAAAATGTTATTGGTGGATTCCCAGATTTAATAGTACACATAACTCGAGTTTTCTCTCCTGCACTCAGACCGGTAGGGAAGTTAAATGGTTGAACCTCGGGAATATCTAAAAAAAAAAAAAGAAAACACCAACATTATAATTATTCTTATAAATGATTAAGTTTACTTAGATATGCAGTTTACTTTAGATATACAGTATATATTATATTATTAATTTTAATTGTATGAAATAAAAATTCCAGTCAATATAACTAAAATGCCTCTCTCTCTCTCTCTACCGTAAAATATTCTACTTGTTGGGATTATTAAACTTAAAGATTAAGCTTTTCTTGTATTAAATACTGATGTTTTTATTTATAACATGTTCACAGATATGTATTAATTGAGTTGTCTCAAAATTAAAATGGTCAAGACGATCGGAATTTGCATGTTTTGCAAGTAGGGTTTCAGGAAGTCTGAAGAGTGAAAGAGGACATAAAGGGAATTAATTTGCAACCAGTTCTTTTATCAAGCTCAGTGCGAACAAAAAATATCGAAAACCAGATGCTAATGTAAAATAATGACTTCCATAAACTGTACTAAAATTAGGGGAATTATCCTGCATAAAATATTTCACATTTTAAGCAAAGGTAAACAGAGAGAATTTTTAAAAAGTCAGGTTCTACCATAACAAGAAAGCACCAAATATATACAAAGACTTACACTGCAAAACTGATTAATAATTATTTGTAGCACACCAGCTAAACCGATATCAAATTAAGTAAAAATATTTACTTAAATGGGCCGAAATAAATCCTTAAATCAATAATTTTCCTATTTATACATCTGTTGTTTGTATATTAATTTGTAACGAAAATTTGAATAAACTGAAGAACAGCTTGCTCTGATTACAGTGTAGTTTACATAATTGAAAATAAACAGATGGAGTTAGGAGGATAATATTAATAAATGATTTTTTGTGCGATGTTATCAAATATGATGAACTAGCATAATGGACCTACATATTATCACTTTTACAAAATGTTGCTCTCACTTCCTCTGGTAGAACACCACAGTACAAACTCATCAACAAACATTGGATAACTTTCAAGTAGTACATCAGGAAATGTGTCGTATAAGCGTTGCATATAATTCGATATAACTGTAGATTATCAAGGAAAATTACTGTGTCCACATTTGCAATATCAAACACATGTAGTAGTGATGTTAGTCTTCTTTCACTAAACTCCAAAGGCAATGTTATTTTAATGTGGAAAAATAAAATTGTTAAAGGTCGCAGAGTTATTTGTTAATGAAAGTAACCAGCAGAAAGTGAGAACTTTAACTCTTGTGTGCAGTGATTTTTTTGTTCAAGAACAAGAAAAACGTTAATGTAAAATATGGATTCAAAATTCGTCAGCATGGTCAGTAACTGAAGTTTATTCTTCCCCTTTCCAGAACACCTTTTCATCAGTGCTCAATGTAATCAACAGTAAGAAGCTGAACGTGTACTGCCTCAAAGTAAAGAGGTAAAAAATATTTGCTGGTGGTAAGGCCCCTTAAATAGGAAAATAAGATCAAATATATATGTATTGTATACCCTGTTATACCTCAACAGGTTATTAATCTTATTTCTATGCTTTCGGTAAGTCAGTCAAAATTAGTCATTTCCAGGACAGGAGATAACGTTTAGGTGCTGCAATATATGTGAACAATTCTCATTAATTATTGAATTAACTTTTATCTTACCAACTTAATGTCATTATAAATTAAATATTTATTTAAACATCGACTCGCCAAACTTAATGGATTTTGTCTATTATATTTTACTCAAATGTGTGAAATAAAGTATTAAATGAATAAAAATAACTTATAATTACTAGTTAATTAATACAAAGTCACGAACAAACATTTCGTTAGGTAGCTGTCAAACTATCAATAATAATAATTCTACATCATTCTTTCAGACTCCTTAATCGAGGTTTTAATTATATTGCTGATTTAAATTTCTGTCATTTAAAGTAATCGAGTAGAACAAAAATGAACTTACCTTTAGTACATTCTCCAGGCGTAAACGTAAATATCACAGGCCAAAGAGCTATTATCCACATTTTGCACTCCAGAAACGTCTTCCTTAATTCTTTCGCCATCATCATGTCAAATACATCGTGCAATGACCCGAACTCTGCAATTGTGCATTCCCATGTAGTGTGACCCAATACAACATCGGCTACATTTAAACACTAAATGTGAAAATAAGGTATTCCAAATGATCGGATTCTACACAGAAACTGCAAAACATGGCACTGATCACTTCTTGCGAACACAGCGCCACATGATGGACGAAACAGGAAAGACACCAAAATAACAGAAATTATTTTGGTTTATTTTCTTTTAAATTTTGAACGCTAAAAAAATCGTTCATTTCTTAAGGAAAATTACTCGGAGAGAAGACCTGAATTAAAAATAAGAATAATTATTTATCAGTTGGAAAAACGGAGCTAATAATTTTAATACATTTAAATGAACCAATTAATAAAATCAAACATCGGGTTTTAGGCATGTATGTGGAATTTATAAGGAACCTTCTTCCTCCTAAATAAAAATGAAATGGCCACTTTATATCATAAAAACGAATTACAGATTTTTAAAAGTCTAATTCCAGTCAAGTGCATTGTCAATCATCCTTTTAATGTATATATTTTTCCTGTAATAATAATTAGAGTTATTACTGTTCATTTAATTATCATATCCATTAAAGGTATATTTCAATGAAATATATCTTTAATGGTTATATTGTACCTCTAAATACCTCTTTGGTACGAACAAAATATCTGCAATTCCAAACTTTATTTTCCTATATTTCATTTTAATTAAATCTAATTTTCTGAGTGCTACAAATGTATAATTTCACAAAACTACGCCAAAGGATTTATTTATTGTACCTCTCCAGAACCATCTATTAGAAGGTATTTGAGTGCAACGTTTTAACAACCTTTGAAGAGACTACAATCTGGTCCTTGTCTTACCATGTATGGTTACCGATACAGTAACAGACAAAGGTTCCCCGACCCCATTATTAGCGACACATTGATAAAATCCTGCATCATCAGACGTTAGGGAAGGTATGGATAAATCGCCGATCTCTGTGACAGAGTTTCCATTTCTAATAGTAAGATCTTCAAAGTTCCTTGCATCTAAAAAAAATATAAACAAGCTAAGTTACAAAACTTGATTGGACTTTCAGTTCAAAAGTTTGGTTTCAAATTGAATAATCATTTATTTATAAAGAAATATTCATTAACAATGCTAATAATTAATTGCTCTCTAATAATATTGACCATTCAGAAAATGTTTGAATGACTAATATTATTAGAATATTTCTTTTCAGTTTATAGGCATCGTGTTTGGTTGATACAATTCATTTTTTAATATAAATAAATATTAATGTTCATAATCATGTACACATTTGATTATATAGGCAGGTCTTGAATGTAAGAATTTAAAAATTTAACATTTTAAAATTAGAGGAGCAATGCAGGTTTAATAACGTGTATAGGTATTATGAAGCGTATTGCGTGTTATGGATTTAATGGCAAGTTGATATGAAAATACCTTTTACTTTCTTCCAGCTGATTCTAGGTGGAGGATTTCCTTCTGCCCTGCACTTAAATTCGAGAGAAGATCCAGCAAGTAGACTTTGGTTACGCGGTACTGTGATCCACTTCGGGGGGACTGTAAAACAAAAGAGTTAATATGTCCAATTAAAAGTTGTACTATTCGGATCAGATTATTCATTTAACTTCTTTCGTAGAGCAATATGTGCTCTGCTAACAAGGGAAAGTTTTCGTACGTGTTTATAATTTTATTTAACCGGCCCACGAAAGGTAGATTCATTAATTCGTGTCACTCAAAATGCAATTTAATTTGTTAAATTTGGTTATTAAAGCAATGATTAAAATTCCGCAGTAATACCGTTTTTAAAAGAGGAAATAAAAACTTGTGATTCAGAAGTTTATTATAATCGCTAAATTTAATCCAAAAACGAATAGAAATATTCTATATTGTACCATTATTGCATAACTGTATTCGGCCATACAGTAAATCAACACTATACATTTAATTCTGATCACTTTTAGTTTATTATCCGTATTCACTTTTAGTTTATTAAGCACAAAATTATCATTTTGTAAATAAAATAATCAACGTACAAGACTTCAGGACGACTCAATGCCACCCAGATCCTTAATGACATCAGGACAATACAAGATGACAAAATAGCTATAAAACCTTAACACTAAGTTGCAGCTAAATGAATCCTGATACGAGTCCTTTAAAAATACTTTGTATACCATTATTTATGTAATAATTTTCTTAAACTATCTGGCTATTATGAGGTCTACGCTTTGATGGGTATATCCCTCACTTTTTTCTTGAAAAAACTGGAACACCAAGAAAAAATTTCGTAACAACAACTGTATTAAACCTGCTAATAGCCCCTAAGTTTATTCATACAGTATATGTGTATTTTTGATTAATTACATTAAACCGGAATGACGATTCGCAAAAACAGGATTTAGAAATTGCTATATTTGCATAAACTTCTCAATCTTATGTTGGACCAACATTTATATGTAAAATATTCATAAGAAAACCAACTCAGAAAAAACAGGTACTCACATTTCAGAAGTAACTGAGACGTATAGTGATCCGCTCCGATTCTATTAGTGACGATGCAAGAATAATTTCCTGAACTTTGTGTTGTCAATGGATCTATTACTAGCACGGACAAATCTTCGAATTTTCTGATTTGAATTGATGAGCCTCCAGTTAAATCAGTACCATCCTTCTGCCACCTGAAGTCTAGAGGAGGCTCTCCTCGTAAAACTGTGCACGACGCGCTGGCTTTATCACTTAGGGTTAAGTCAACCGGAAAGAAGAAGGGTTGTATCTTAGGAGCACCTACAGAAAATAAACATTTCAGTAAATAATCCGGCAATCATTAAACTGTCTTGTAAGTTGATTTACGCATTTTTTTTATAATTTTTTCAACTCACCTTCTTTTCCATGTATCACAACGGCTGCTAGCACTGAGCACACAACAACTGAGATCCACATTGGCAGCCAAGCGATGGATCAACTTGAATATCCTAAGGTAGCCTGAGCACTCATAATGTATCCGCTAAAACAATGATGTCCAGCAATGTAATCCATAAAGAAGTTTCATATGACCATTTTGATTCCTCAATTTAAACATGAGCTCCTTTCAATGTAACGAACGCAAATGGCGTATCGTCTGTTAGAGCGTTCTGTTTAGCTACCTGAACGCCACCAAGGAATAGTTTTTGGCACTATATTTAAAGGAATATTTTATATTTATCATGACGATGTTCATAAATAAGCAAACACGAGAAATGTAAAATTAGGAGAGCGTATTAAAATCTGTATTTGAAGGATGTGTGCAGAAGGTGCAACTATTTGTGATTTTGATGTGAAAAACGAAGTATATACCATTAGTTTATAATGCCAAATAAAATCGCTCTTAGGATTTTTTAAAAAAATTTCTCTCTGTTCGAATCCCTTCTATGAAATCAAAGGGATGGAATACGCCTTTTCTTTGAAAAGAAATTAAAAGTTTCCATTTTGCTTTTAAGTGGAGTCATAATTGAAACGGTACATGTTTATCGGATATCTCCAACCATAACCATTCATCTTACCATGTACTGTGATAGTGATAACATTACTAAGAAGGGATTCTACCCTGTTAGTCGCTTCGCATTTATAATGTCCACTGTCAGACTCATCTGCTCCTGTAATTATTAGGTCTCCATCTTCTGAAACTTTAATTCTCGTGTCCGTAGAAACAGGGTGAAATCGTCCAACACCTAAAAATAAAATTACTATAGCTTGCACTAAAAACAAAACTGATCTGTAAACGACTTAAAATATAGCTTTATTTATTGAAAAAGACTGAAGAAAGCAACATTGATAGAAGTAATTATCATGTACGTGCATATAAGTATATTACACATAATAAATAAATTCAATTAAATGTACGACATTTTATTTAATACGCTACAAATACCCTATTTTTTAAATGTAAATTAAGATAATCTTTTATATTTAAATTGTATTCATATTAAGAGATAAATATAAATAGGCAGGAAATATGTTACAACTATTACATGTTTACACTGAGTATAGGGAAAATATTTCAAAAGCGCACCTTTGAACATTTTAGATGTTATTTAGCAAATCATATAAAGCTGAACTGATCGAATTCCTATCACATGTGATTGCACTAGGAATGATCAATTGGGGAGACAAGTGCGCTGAAGAATAGGTCATCAATATCATATGGACTAAAGGGAAGTTATAAATTCAGAGAAATTGTGGTTGTTTATGAAGGACTTAGCAATGTTCGCAAAGTTGTTCGTATGTAGTGGTGATCATTAAAGGAAGAAAAAGAAACTTGCAGGATGAACTTTCTGGAGACAAGTGTTTTAGCAGATGAGAGCGGTTGCACTTATTTATTCAGTTAGAGATCATAATCTCACCCCTGGACAGCAAGTTGCTAGTGGGGTTTACATTAGTGACAAGTCAGTAATTGAAACAATGATTTCAAGACTCAAGAGATTAATGATTAAAGTTTTGGTCCCATGTTAACCCGAGATCTTTGTGATGTTACTTCACCAAAGATTAAATTGGCCGAGTTTGGGTCTCCTGAAGTGATGAACAGTTTCAAGTCATAGGAAGGAAGTCTTGGTTAACAGACAGAAAAGGTTCCAGTGCAGCTGCAAATACCATTGGGGAGTGGATGCCCTTTGTGGGACCCCCCCTGGAGATGGTGAAACTTCTGATGAAGTACTGATGTGCAACTAGCAGATATCTAGGTTGAAGGATTGATGCCAGGACTTTCAAGAGAATCTTTTGAAAGTCCTGGCATCAATCCTTATATTGAAATAGGATTCCAGAATGTGCAGGAGGGCGGGGAAGGATATCTGATCATATGCTACCTCTATATCAAGAAACAAAATATCAAGTTGCGACTTGCAGTTGAAAGCTCTTTATATCCTGAAAAGGGCGTCTAGAAGGTTGGTGGTAGTGGATCTTCCACTAATCACTGAATCTAGGTAGGAAGGTCGATGGTTAAAGCAGTGATCGATTATTGCTGTGCGTATGACTTTTTCAAATATTTTAAGTAGAGAGCATCCTATTGAGATGAGCCGAAAATCTTTTGGACCCTTTGGAGTTTTAATTTTTGGGACTGCTTAACAAAGTAGCTGTTCCAGATTCTAGGATCATAGCAGTTTTGAGGATTTCCTTCCCTCCTCAATCAAAGCAAGCATCCTCCTCCCTAAGTGAAAAAAAAAACTCAAAAAAACACCTTCTGCAAGAATAGTGATGTGTAAATTTTCTGTAACAAACCAAAATTCTCTTGATCGAAGAACATGACTTCGCTGTTAATGAAAAAATATTTTTAAAATCTGTGCAGTGAGAAATGAAATAGGAAAATAACTGAAATTAATAGTATAACGAATAAGAGTTTGTTTTCCTTGTGATTTTATTACTTCAAGTAGACATGATCGAACTCAGATGTAGGCGAGTGGCCAAACAAAAAGGCATAATGGTAGTAGTAGCATATGCGTTTGATTTCCTCGTCATTTCAGAACACATGACTGCTAAATAAGGTATCGTTGTTGTGTTCTCTCTCTCTCTCTCTCTCTCTCTCTCTACTGTAAATACCTCTGATCTTACGTTGCTGTCCGGAGTATAAACAGATTTCGTTAATTGCAACTTCTTGATGGAGTCGTCATCAAGATATAGTATGAGACACACAGATTGGTTGGAAAAGACAGGATGGAACTTTTTACAACATCTTTATAGTTCTGGCTTAACATCTTCAGATTTATCTGCTTCTTCACCTTAAGCGAAATCTTGGAGGAAAACATTTCCTTAAGAAGGAAGGCGTTACTCCAAGGAGCATGAAGAGTTGTTCGATCACTCTGAGCATTATCCTGAAGTGCCTTCCCATAATGGCTTGCCTACAAACTCCCCAAGTTTTAAGTTTCCCCGCAGAAACAACAGATATGCAAGCATAATAGGAACAAGAAATATGCAGTCTTGTATTAAAATTAGAAACAGAAATAGTTCGACGCTTAGAAGTAGTAACATTTTTGTTAGCAGGCTAGACCCCAGTGCTACTTCCCAACAGATGGAGCAGCTACTATTAGAGCTAGAAATTCCAGGTAGAGCGTTCAAAATAAGAACGAAACATCACACATATTCATCATTTAGAATTGAGCTAAAGAATTGTGACCTACAACAATATCTAAATTCTGATATCTGGTCAAATGGTCTACTCGTCATGTCATTTTATGGAGCTATTGGAGGATCGGTCAACAACTCTAGTGAAAAGTTACCAACTAATTCTCAATCTGTTGAATAACTTGCCACCTAATACATCTGTTTGCAAACATCCTTCTAACAAAAATGTCCATCTCAGCATTTTTCTTCAAAATATAAGAAGCATAAAAAATAAACTGTCTACTGCCGAAGAACCTCAGCTACACGCAATTCATAACATCAAGAATTAATCGTAGAGGTGGTGGGACAGCAATAATTTTAAAATACAATTTTAAAGTTCTGAACACGTTCAACTCTAATACTTTCAACTTTTCCCTTCTAATCCAAGTTAAGGATTCTCTGCTTCAAATTTATAATATTTATATTCAGCCTGGACCTACTGATGACATCATTAATGAAGTAATAACCTGGATCACTACTGTTCTTAAGCCTCAAACTAACATTATAATGGGCGACTTTAACTTTCCCCTGCCCAAATATAATTTACAAATGAAGCTGCTGTCCGACTCATTTTTAGTTCTAGGAGCTAAAAAAAATCAACGTCCCTCTTACAAGAGGTAATCAAGCGCTTGATCTTGTATACTCTAACTTTCCACTGCATGAAAAACTTAGCAGAAACATTACATTTAAATCTGACCACAAAAGTATAGAACTGAAAGTAACAATTTGCTGCGGGAATCCTCGCCCCTCCTCTGGAAATCACTAAAAGAACATCATCAATTAAATTCCTTCAGAAAGAAAAGTTTTGCAGCTCTTAAAATACTGCCCATGGGATTCTCTTAAAAATATTCCTATACAGGACGTAACCTTTCTTCTTATAAAATGGCTGAATCAACTGAAAACAGAGTCGGCATCCAAACTTGTTAGAATGTCTTCTCACTCCAAACCCCACCTGAAACCATACTTTAAAAGTACGCAAAAATACCACAGTTAGTGGAAGAAATACGGCACTTCATCAGCACACAAAATATAAAAAGAGCAGAGCTTTGTTTCAACTCAAAAAAATTCAGTCATACAAAAATTATGTGCACGCTAAAGCACAATAAAAGAGCACTTTCTACAAAAACAACAGCTACCTTACACCATGAACTAGTTTTTGAATGGATAAGATACAATATGGAAACAAGCAGATCTGACATTTTCACTGAAGGTATACAAAACAGATTTATAGCATTTAATTCTTATGAACAAGCAGACAAAGTGCAACATGATGTGTCTCCGGATCAAGCCCTGCTAATTAACCAACTTGTGAACAAGAATACAGTTCAGCGTGCAGTTAACCAAATACGCCCTGACGGCATCCCTGGTTTTATTATTAGATTGTCCAGCGTATACATTATTGATTCGTTAGTGCATATCATTTCCAGGTGCATCTGCCAGCCATTCCTTCCAAGACAGTGGAAAACTTTCAGGACTACGCTGATTCCTATAAAAGCTTGCGGAAATAACCATCCCGGCCATCGACCAATTGCTGTTTCGTCAATAATTACTAAAATTATTTAAAAAATCATGCTCCCATATCTTCAACATGCTATCTTCGCTAATGCACCTGTCAATATGCATTTTGGTCCTAGAGGGCGCTCCACAACAACAAGCCTAGCTGACACCATGTACGCATCCAAACTGCGTTTCAAGATGAGGCACAATGCGATGTATTTTATTTTGACATCAAAGGTGCTTTCGACAACATAGATCTCAAAAAGCTTTTCAAATACTAAAAAATCATTTTCTCGTTGACAAAATGATTATTTCCTATCTTCAATACAGCCTAAATCGCAGACTTCTCTTCTTCCCCACTAGTACTGACAATATTCTCGTCACAACCTCAACAGGCATTTCCCAAGGAGCCGTTCTCTCCAGTACTATATTTTCAGCATCTCTTCAACCACTTCTACAAGAAAATCTAAATCTACTGGCATATGCCGATGATTTAAAGTTATTTATAATCTCCAAAGCCAGTGATGATATTCGCAGAGTTATCAATGAAGCGCATTCACAGATTTGTGAAATCATAAAGTACCTGCAAGAACTCAATCTGATTATAAATGCAAGCAAATCTGCTCCAATTACTTATTCCCTTCAGAAACAACCCAACCACATAGAAATAAAAATTGCAGATGTCCCAATCCCAAATGTTTATGCTCACAAAGACCTTGGAGTTGTTTTTGATAAAAAATCTCTCCTTTAATGCCCACCATTTATATATTGCTCAAAAAATTCAAAAAGTAAAATGGTTAATCAAACAAGAAACAGCAGCGATTCAAGACAGAAAAACAGTCATTAGTCATGTTCGAAGATGCATCTTTCCCATTCTGTCCTATGCTTCCGAAATCTGGTCTGGTGCTCAAGTAACCGTCAAGAAAGTCTTGCCCTAGAATATTGGGTTCTTAGATGGCTCAATAGAAAGCTTCGTTTTCCCCATACAATATCCAGACAACAGCTTTATAAAAACCTAAAAACAAACCTCTGAAACAGATGATCAGCGAGTCTAGAGTCATGCTTCTTGCAAAGTTAATCACCTCTGCATGCGATTCACCAAACTTAGCCAATATAATAGCTGCCCCCAACAGGGAAAATTCAAGAAACCAGCGATTCAAATCCAACCTCTCCAGGTTCAAACAAAAGGGACAGAATATTCCCTAATGCATCCCTTCACCTCAAAAATCATCACAACATTGATTCCAACAGGTTAATCAACTCTGAAGCCTACAGGAGTCAGATCTCCGATGAAATGAAGAAAAATAATCCAACCCAGTAATTGCAACTGAAAGCCAAATGTTCTGCAATTTTTTTTAAAATTCATAACTAAAATTCCTAGCCATTGTTAATATCTATATAAAATCTGCTATGTACATATACTCGATTATTTTATGTCATTTCCTTTGTATTTTGCCTGCCCCTAGCCATGTGCTTGCTGTATTTGCAATAAATGAATATTTATTTATTTATTTATTTAAAAAACCATACTGGACATATTCCTGCAACAGGGTTTCGAACAAATTGCAAGTACGATAAACGATAATAGACTATACATCGCTTTGTAACTATATATACTATTTCGGTATAGCATTAACTTTTCAAAATAATTCGGAAACCTTTTTTTCCGATCTGTACTGTTATTCATACCAGTAAAAGGAAGAAAAATAGAAATTTAAGACATCTCATATACATTTTCAAATAATTAAAAATACTACACGCAACTCTTATAAAAATAAAGGACTATAACTAAAAGATGCATCGAGTAAATTAAACTGGAATAATTACGAAAAACTATTTGAAACTTAACAGCTATTCACAGAGCAATTGGTCGGTTTTTTTTTCATATCTTTAACGCGTTATCATTAATGCGGAACTGTGCGTTCTAGTAATTTTGCACTTCTAAAATAAAAAATTATGTAATAAAATGTTGTTACTATCGTATATTTCCTTCTTATGATTCCGTGTTTCTTTTTTGAGATTTGCTATACTTGTGTCGATTTTTAAGAAAGAACTTAATTCGATAATGAACATTAGCACATACACGTCAATCTAAGAGCTCGAAAATTTTGCTAATACTTAATATAAAGTACAAGAACATTCCGTATGCTATTAAGCAAGTAAGTGTGTGTGTCATTAAGACAATTTCTGGAATTTATTATTACAAATGTTCTAATCGTCTTGAAAGAAAAAAAAAATTAAATCACGGATTGTCAATTTTAATAAATTCTAAATTACGTATATTTAAATTTTTTCTGACAAATACTAAGTTTTTCTATAAACGTTTTTGAGATAAAATAACGTTCATTAGAAAAGTTTATTAGTAAAGATTCTGTTTAGAAAACACGAACAGATATTCTGGCACAAAAGGCATCGTGAAAAAAAGCAGGCCTTGAGAAGGACAATAAGTAAAGAATCTTCCAGAGTTGTTTAATTTCAAAAATGCAACATGTTCTTACCGCTCTCCTTGAACCATGTAATGGATGGTTTAGGGAACCCCTCGACTTTACAGCTTACGTTGATTTCTGCACCAATAAACACCTTTGTGTCTACTGGTTTTCCTTTCCACTTTGGGGGTGCTAAAAGTTAAAGAAAATTCCCGAATTAGTACTACCAGTCTAAAAAGATTTTTCCATTAAAATGCAAATAACTAAAATGAAAAACACCGAGATCAGCACTGCAACGGATAGGGTAATTAATTGGAATAGATACAGTATGGGCCATGAATAGTACTGCAGGTGTGGTGCAGACACGAGCATTTTTAATAACAGGATAAATTCTTTTACTTTTTTTCAGGTTGAAGGTTATTAAATGAAAATTTAATTAACAGATTGCCAGAGTCCACTAAGAGTTGTGAGATTAATTTCATATTTAATTACATCTGTATGATGTAAATTAAAGAAAGCATACTGAAAACAATAGCAGCATCGCCTAATAACTCACAAAGAACTGTCAGAGAAATGGTAGTCTAATACGTATTAGGAGAATCTTGGACAGGATTCTAGTTGTTGTAGGGAAGCAGTCCAATTTGTTCAGAACTTTGAAAGATTATCGGAAAAATTTACTCCACTATTAAACAACGTTAAATATCTCGGAAAACAACCAAAATGTCATAAGACTACTCTTCAAAATTGATTTGAATGTCTTCTGACAAAGCTTATTCTATTTAAATTGATAGGTCAACTGAAAAAAAAAAAAACGGTAATAGGAGATAAAGAAAATCATCAAATTATATAGGAAAGACAAAATTAATCTAAAACGTGTTTAAAACGTAATGTTTTGTATTTGCCAAATACAATACTTGTCTTTACTTTTAGAAGTGGATAGTGATGCCATGGCAGTGAATCCAGAGCCTTTCCTAAACTTCTGGAAACAATCCATTTTTGACTGCAACTTCAAAGAAAAGGAGATTTTTTGTATGGTTCCAACAAGATGGAGCAGCTCTAAGTAACTATGTTTAATTGATTCATTGCTCAAGAAGTTTTGGCAAAGGCTAATACAAAGGAATACTACAAAGGCTAATACCAAGGAATACTACAATTCACTTTTCTGACAGATCGCCTAATTTGACTGTTTCCAATTTCTTTCTAGTAGTATTGGCAAAGGATGCAAGAAAACAAGCTTATATAGAATCAGCAAAAAAGAAAACCTCGTCAATCCCCTGTCCATCCCATCCAATAGTTTGTCTAGTTCTTCCTTGTATTTATTCAAACTACTGTACTCACTTCCACGACAACAGATGGAAGTTTGTACCAATAACCAAACACTCACTGGTTCAAAGCACTTCAGCACATCTATCCGCAATCATCCTTCCTCAATTTGAATTTATATTCCTTCATGTGTGCAATTTGAACAAGAGGAAGCATTGCGTTTGCTCAATTTATTCAGAGCCTTAAATACCATAATCAGATCATCTGTATATACCTTGTGTACAGACGCTGCAATTTACATAACTGGAGCCTTGTCTGGTAAGAGTGCCCATTTGTTCCCTTCACCAATCTCATTGCCCATCTCTGCACCCGCTCCAGCAGATTGGCATCCTTCCTAAAATGAGACCTCCAGACCTGTATGCAGGACTCAAGATTTGGTCTAACCATTGCCTTATACAAAGGGATAAAAAAAAAAGTAAAGTGCAGCCATTATCAACCCACTGCAGGGTGGAAGCCTCCTCAACAATTCATGCTGAGGGAACTGGACCATAATCTGCCACGCTGGTCCAGTGCGGGTTGGCAGATCGACCGTATTCGATCTGCAAAGGGATAATCACTTCCTTATTCCTGCTAGCATAGACAAAATCCCATGAGCCTTACTGACAGCCTGTCTGTACTACTCAGAGAACTTCATATATGACTGCACAATTACCCTCAAGTCTTTTTCAATATCCACTACCTTGAGTGCAGTACCACACAGTATGTTATTCTTGGTTCACTGCTACCCATGTGCAATACCTTGCATTTGCCAATTGTAATTTCTCAGCACATCTGCCTAATTTTTCTAGAATTGTTGCAGTACCATACCTTGACTATTGTTACTTGTATCATCTGCAAACTTCGACATTAAGCCTGATATACCTTCATTTGGATTGAGTGAATTATTGTGTTTAATTTGAAGTGAATTTGTGTGGCTATTGTAAAATTCATATGTACAAGAGTAAACCAAACAACTCAGGACTGAAATAAAGAAGACATTTCATCAGTGAATTTTACCAAGGAATAGCACCAAACCATGTTCTAGTATGACTACAAACCCTTCTTTAAGGTTAATAGTGCAATTCTAGGTGGATAACTTTTCATAAACTTTTCCAGTTCTTACCAGAAAATTATAGTATGTGAATCTCTAAATTGTGTTTTACTTTTGTTTATGATTTGGATCATAGTGCTGCACAGTCTAATTTTATTATAAATTCAGTTTTTAACATAACTAAAATCCAATCTTATGCTTAATTCTAAACTATTATATTGTGAAACTAGTTTAGAAAAAATTATATGAATCGCACCAAGTGCCATTTATTATTATTATTCTATAATAATACAAATTCTTTCCTCATTATTCCATTTTTAAATTATTATATTAACAATCATAACAACACATTAACAAAATTATAAGCAAAAAGATGATACTACTTTTAGCATTTAATCATTAATAATAACTTAATTTTTTATTCTTCTATATTCTCCTAATCACCATTGCATTCCCTACTAATTTAACGGTTTAATTATCCTATAAGGAGCGAATATTTCATTTGGACTTTGAATCTCGAATTTCAGTCACCTATAGTTTAAACTTTTTTTTTTTCGGTCCACACGCTTAACAATTCTTCCTATAATGCCACCATTAAATCTTCTATAATAAATTAAGAATTTTTAAATGTATAATTATATACTAGTCCATTAATCCCATTCTAATATTGAATTTAATGCACCTCACCTTTCACGTAGAGTGATGCTGTATAAGTATCTTTTCCTTTATCGTTATTCGCATTACAACTATAATTGCCTGCATTTTCTTGAGATATGGGATCGATGCTAAGAAGAGAAAAGTCTTTGTAAACCCTAACTTCTGTAGTTGGTGAGTTTAAAACTTCTTTCCCATCTTTCAGCCATTTAAATACAACCGGCAAATCTCCACTGTTTAAAGCGCACGACACTTTCGTTTTTTGTCCAATGCTGAGACTATCGGGAAAGAAAAATGGTTGTATTTGTGGCTTCCCTGAAATGCAAAGGTAACTATGTTGTAATTTAATCTCATAATATGCTTATTAATTCTATATTTAAAGTACATAATATGTCAGCTGATTTGCATTTCATTTATCTATGTGCAACATAGATAAATGAATAGATATCTATGTTCAACATAGATAAATGAAATTTAATTTCTTTATTTACATGCCAACTACATATTATGTACGTTTAGTCGATGTAGAAAAACATTACTTAATAAATATGGTAAGTGAACTTACCTTCTTGAGCGAAACACCGCGTCATCTGCAGAACGACCACCCAGAGAAGGTTACCAATCCAGCAATGTCTCGAACGCATTTTATCCTACAACACTAGTTGGCACTACCAAGTTAGGTTTGTTTTAAGTTACTAATGCCTCGAAAATAAATGTTATCGAAGTACTAGTAACACTCATCATGTTTTGGATATGCGAAGATATTACGAATACCTTGGAAAGTGCTAGGACATTGAAGAAATCCTTCGCATACAAATATCCCACATTATAGTTGTACTTCAGTCATGGCTCCTTGTTTTCTTGCCTCCATACAGACAGGAAATGGATACTAGCGCCGACAGTTGGCAAAAATTGGTACTATACTTTAGCTTAATTTAAAAATTATTGCGAGATAAAAAGCAAAAAATCTCAGAGAGAATTTTTGAATTGATGTATTTATTTAAAGTGAACACTTTACACACAAAGAATAAACACAAGTATGCATAAATAATTTATCGAAATTAACAAAGCATTTAAGACATTATTTCTTATAGTAGGTACATAAATGCTATGGTTTTGTGTACAGATAAACTGTCATTTGCATGATTCGTGATGTTGATGGAATGCCACATATAATAAATAAAATTCAAACAGCGAATCATTTTCTTTATTGGGGTTTTAAGATAACTTACTTAAAACAAATAAATTAATAGTCTTTCGAAGTTCTCCTCCTACTCCGTTGGATGCTATGCATTCATACAAACCTTCATCAGTTTTCTGAACGGACGATATGAAGAGCGATCCATTATACAGTATTAGCCTATTGTGAGAAGAGACAAGCTCACGAAATGGTCGAGCAGCTCCATCTGTAAAGAAAAGAAATGAGTAATCTAGATATATTGAGTTGATCTATCAGAAAGAACCAACCAAATTAAAAACAGACAAAAATCATTCATAGAAAGAAATGTTTAAATATGTAAAACGGTTTAGAAAGTTCAGGCTCCAACAATATTTAGCTTACTATTTACAATGAATACCTCCATTGTGAATACGGCAGAGTATATTTTCTAATATCACCCTAAATCTCCATTAAAATTACCCACACTTGATTCATCAATTCGACAGTTGGTGGTGGTGTTAGCAAACAATTTCTTCCAGTTTATTTACTGGATGAAGTTCAGATCTGTGCTCTGAACTGGAGAGACTATAACGGTAATAATTATCTATCGAAACCCTTGCTTAATTATATATGTGTACTACACTTCGTCGTGCTGAGGGGTGTTTTCGAACAGTGTTTATGGATAAACAAGAAAAATCCTGTTAGTGGCTTTGGGGAAGTTGTGGATATAACATTCCTGTGGGAAGAGGCGAGCCATAGGGAGAACTGGTGCCTTAGTGAAATATTATTTATATTTCGCTAAGGCACCAAACAGTCGATTCTTAAAGATTCCATAGATCGGTGCAAGGGACATCTGATCTTCAAATTTCTATTTGTGTAGACGCAAATCTCATCATCCCACAAGTCAAAACCCCAGTCAGCTCATTGCAAATAGTAGGCAGTGTCACTTGGAATTTATGGGAATAACATTTTGATTTCCATAATCGCACTGCAGATATTCTCTTCATAGCAAGTTCGTTGCATGATATAAATCATCTAAGCTTTATATCATGCATGCGACATTAGGTTTTGCTATAAATACACCAGGCGCTACTATGTTTATTATTTTTTTTTTCAAGGAGTCAAAACAGATAATACTGAAGGTCGTAAGTCGCAAGTACAGTTCCTTAGTACTAATTATTCGTTTTTCAAAATAGGATTCAATTTTTATCGATCAACGTTCAGTGCCACCCAATAGTAGAATTCGTTATTTGAACAAACGCCATAGAAATTTCAATCCCTATGCTGTCACCTGGTCAGTCCTTAAACTGCTATCTCTTTAAATCCAAATGGCACTGCTGTGAAGATATGACTATCATTAAAGCTAATGATATTCAGTTAAGTACCTTCATTCCATCCAAACGCGCCAGATGCAAACAATAATTTCACTGGATTTCTACCAATACTCTTCATAATCACCGTCACGTAACCATTATGATCAACCAGAGTGTCAAATTCAATCGAAGATTTCTGGTCCTCTAATAAGCGTAGTCTTCTTCCTTTTGAGGCTTTTACTGCATACTTCATTCCTCCTTCTTGCATTACTATTACTAATAATTCCCTGATCCCATACTGAAAGGTTCGGCATAGACCAGATGGAACCTGAACGTTTTTTGATATCCTCAGAGAGTACTTTGATCTGAAAACCACCATGACTTCTGGTCCAGACGGCATTCCTTCTATTGTATACTAGAAGTCGATGGCAGAATTTATTTAACCATTTTATACAGTTGCTTAGGATCTTAAATTAGGATCTGGGTTGCTTAGGATCTTAAATAACTTCAGTACTCAAGAAAAGTGACACTTAAACTCTCATTACAGGCCAATTTCTCTCTTAACTCCTCTCACTTCAAAGAGTTTCAAAAATGTGACTCCTCCAAGCTTTTCGCCCAAAGTTAAAAGGACAACATGGCTTCAACAGCAGAGAAAAGTTAAAGAAATTAATATAGCAAAGTTTATTTCTAATTTTACCCTTTAAATATAAAATAGGTTAGTTAAAGAACGAAATTAAGTTCTGATTAAACTCGCGTTTCTGTATAATCTTTTATACAGTACTGTAATCTTAAATGCATAATTAAAACGCTGACACAAGATAGAGAAACGTATAAAATCAAATCTCACCTGCTTTTTTCCACAATATTTGAGGGATTGGTTTTCCTGATACAGAACAATGTATTGTGATATTTTTGCCTACTATTGTTTCGGAGTTTTCTGGTTGAACGATCCATTGTGGTGGAGCTGAGAAAAGAAGTGAACCAATAAGAATCTGTGCTCAGAGAACGAAGAGAGACGTGATGCTTAAGCGCTAATTGTATTAATATTTCTCTGAAACCAGGAGAGATTATTCAGTATGCTAAGATTCTGCTTATTAATTAGGCATTTCAAAATATATATATATATATATATATTTCCAAGTATAAAAAAGCAAATATTAAATGTTATAATAAATATAAGTATTATAATAAATATTAAGTAGTAACATAACCAATTAATGCCATCTAGGACGATTAAACATTACATCGGTCTGTATGAATATGAGTTAAGTTAATAATGGTTAGAGTTTTTTTAAAAATAAAATATGATATACTAGCTTATCAGGCAAACCTTAAACCATGGTGAGTACCCAACGTGACCTGGAAAAAATCAATCTATGCCATGACATAAGCAATAAAAATATATAAAAATACCATTAAAATGTTAGTTATGGCAATCAGATACATTGCAAGGGACTTTTTCGAGGGCTAACCCTTACAATGTATCAACCATAATTAACGAGCTATCCGTTTCTGTAGTCATCGTCCAGCATAACTATGTCCTAATATACGTAAAATAGTATTAAGTTAGAGCCAATGGTATAAATATAAAATTAGTAGTAATTTAGAGCCAAATAGTAGTAATAAATCCAAATTTAGCAGTTAACTGGCAAGATGACTGTTAGCCCGACGGATAGCCAAAATATTAAGTTAAATTAAAATTATAGAAAGAGCTATAATTATTGTTAGGCATATGTGAGTAGTTGATAGTAAATGCTGCCACGGTAGTCTCATCAAATTAATAAAAATAGTAACAGTGTGAGCTATAGCTAACTAAGGCGAACGGAACAAAGGTATAAGAATAGATATAGTACCTCAATCCCCCTCGAATACTCTAATAGTTCATGAGGTATGAAAAAATAGGGATAAGAAAGTGAAAGTAAAACAGCAAAGAAAAAGCAAAATAATTAACATAGGATGTACCTTATAGTAAGGTATCCTGGTTAGAATGATTTAAGATTAAAATTAGAATGCTTACCACCGTATGGCCAAGGTACTAGAAAACCACATGTATTGGCGTGTGTAGCATATATAACTACCGATCGCAGCCCCCCCTAGGAAATGTAATAGTAAAGTTAAGTGATAAAATAAGTATAATTACATACAGCGCCCTCTGCTGTTATTTAATATACTGTATAGTATTACACATAGAAAAGCCGTCAAATAAGTATATCTCGAAGTAATAATAGAAGTTTACAGAATAAGTTCCTACCCATGGAGCAAATATAGGTACAGGTTTTTAATGCGAGTAAGCTATATGTAACTTACTCCATGGGCAGTGCCTACTATTTACATAATTACATATCCAACGAAATTTATCTAAGCCAAAGCAACACCTACGAAAATTTTTTATATTATTTTATTACAACGGCTATGTTATATTAGCGCCTGTTTAGGACTTTATCTATAATATTCTGTGCGTTAAGATTATAGTTCCCCTTGTTGTTAGCTATCAATAAAGCTCTATACATATATCTAGTAATTATGTGGTGTGGGAAGTAATTTTCTAAAAGCTTGGATCTGAATTCAATGAGTGTATCTATTATATAATCTGTCTGGTTACATATGTGTATTCTTCTGATGCTTTGCGCGATTAGGGTATTGCGATGTATCCTTTTTGAGATATTCGAGTTCCAGTTAGTGAGGTCAATAGTATTAAAATGAAAATTTTTGCGTTTATCATACAGTTTAGTGTGTACAGTATTGTTATCTATCCTTATATCCATGTCAAGGAAGGTAGCAGATTTGGAATTATTAGTGTTGGTGCGTTCTAATGTTAATTCAGGCGGATAATATTTGATTGCTTCCATATGGAAGTCAGGCATATTAAAAACTATCAAATCGTCAATATATCTGTATAGAACCATATTTTGTTTAAAATTATATTCGAAGTGGTGTAGGTATAAATTTGCCACAATGCATGAGCTACATGCACCCATCGGTATCCCTGTATGTTGCCTATAAAGATTACTGCCATTAAATATATAGTTATTGAAGATGCAAAGGTTGAAAAGGTCATCCCAGTAGTGTTTCTCACAGGGTAAGATATTTTTGTATTTATCATAATAATGGCTGAACACAGTTTTTAGGCTGTTATGTGGGATGCTAGTAAACAAGTTATTAAAGTCGAACGTATTGATATGTTCTATCGTATGGATGCCTGTGTTGCTATTGATGTAATTCAATACCGGTCTATTATTGAGAATAATATTTGAATGACCTATGCTATCAAAAATAATTTGAAGTAAATTAACTAGTTTGCGATGCGGAATCTTAGCGTAGCTATCCCTACACGAAGTTATAAATCTAAAACCTGTCGGATTTTTATGAAACTTAGGTATACAGTATATGTATGGGTATGTAGTTGTATGGTTGGTAAGTTTTAATTTTTTATGCCATGCACGTATTTTCTTAGTAATAGCGTTACGTTTATCCGTTACTATTTTGTATGTGCTACTGTTGTTAAGTTCATTTAGTAATGCTGTAGTGTAAAATTTTTTACATATGATGCTGTAGTTATTAGAGGCTTTATCAATAGTGGTAATAATAAACTTATCTTGTATCATTTTAAGCTTACGCTTAATTGCATCTATATTAAAAATCTTAGTAGGTGGTAGTTTCCTGCTTGCGGACTTTATTTGTTTCTTGATGGCCTGAAAGGTGAGTGTAAGCCACTTGTGGAAGGCTTCCAATGATGTGTTATATTTGTAGGATAACTTTAGGCAGAACTTCATTATATCTGAATGTAGTTGTTTAAAGATGGCATAGGTATTAATATCAGTATTTGGTCGAAATTTAAAACCAAATGATAGAATCTCACGTAGCTCAGGATAGTCTATAATATTCAAATCTCCAGTGATAATGTGTTTATGGTGTGCGTCCACATATGTCTGATATTGCGGTAAATGGCAATAGCAATCAGCCTCAATATTACTATTGACGAGGTTAGTAGCTACTTTTTTATAGTTACAGACCAATAGTCCAAACGGTTTATTATAGCTGAATCTAGTACGTAACAGTGCATTGGTAATAGGTAAATCACTTATATATACGTTAATGGTTTTATCTAGGCAGACGTAATCGAATAATGCGTGGCTGAATTTAATGTTTATATATTCATAAGTAACTTTCGTTTTTTTATTACTAAAAATAAATTTACTTATGTCTTTAATCAGGAGGTTAAGGTGTAAGTTGTTATGTCTATAGTTGGAGTTGATGGTGTCAAGTGCACGGATTTTACTATGTTTCAACCCGAATATAAGATCATGAATCTGTTTGACATGTATAATTGGTTTGTCCCAATGCATTAACATGTCATTGAAATCGTCAGTTATATTTGGTGTGCGGGCTTTTTTATTGTATGTTTTGGTTAATCTGTTAGATTTGGGTCTTTTCACTATTTGAAACAGGCTATATATACAAGTATCGTTCATAGTATTGCTAGTGTAGCAATTTCCATTAAATTTATTATTAAGACCATAAGGATACAGTGTTTTATATTTTAATATATTGATATTTTCGGATTCTAGCCTGGCATTGTGGTTACTTTCAATAGCTAATATAGTAATAGAAGTATTGCTAAAGCTGTGTAGTTGAAAGTGCTGTAGTTCGATGTCTTTAATATTAACGAAGTTTTTAATGTGGGATCTATGCACGTTAATCCTAATGTGTAGCTCCCCTCCGGTTTGTCCTATGTATTTAGCTTCACATAAGTTGCAATTAATGAGGTACACCACCCCACTGGCATGGCAAAAAACTGGAGCGTCGATGTTATTAGTAATATGATACTTGCTCATGTTAGGACAGGTCTGACAAAGTGTATTGTTACAACTATTAAATTTTAGATAGCTGCTATTATGTTTATTGCAAGTTGCTACGTCTGTAGTATCAGGAGCATCGCAGGCAATATCGGTAAGTGCTACATTATTATTTGCTATCTCGGTAAGATCATTAGTATGGCATGCTATGTTAGTAGGAGCCTCAGCATTGGCACTGAATAGATTCAATTGGACAGCAGCATTAGATGCTGAATGGCTAGTAGAAGAACTTGTCGGATCACCCAGAGCCTCAGTGATATCCGCGGTACAATTTATTCTACGCGACCGACGTAGCATTATGTTATTCTTATTTGTGTAGAAACTCATGATCGTATAAATATAAGTTGTGCGCATACATATAAAATTCTCCAGTAAACGTCAGAAGACCCAAACAGGGAAAAGGCTGTCTGAGAGGCCACCATTACAGACAGTATTTAATACTAAGAAGTGTTAACGGATGTATAGCTATGTAGGAAAATTCCTGGTAGACGAGTCACAACTCAGGTAATCCCCTTTGTATTTCCAAGTATAAAAAAGCAAATATTAAATGTTATAATAAATATAAGTATTATAATAAATATTAAGTAGTAACATAACCAATTAATGCCATCTAGGACGATTAAACATTACATCGGTCTGTATGAATATGAGTTAAGTTAATAATGGTTAGAGTTTTTTTAAAAATAAAATATGATATACTAGCTTATCAGGCAAACCTTAAACCATGGTGAGTACCCAACGTGACCTGGAAAAAATCAATCTATGCCATGACATAAGCAATAAAAATATATAAAAATACCATTAAAATGTTAGTTATGGCAATCAGATACATTGCAAGGGACTTTTTCGAGGGCTAACCCTTACAATGTATCAACCATAATGTATCAACCATAATTAGAACGCACCAACACTAATAATTCCAAATCTGCTACCTTCCTTGACATGGATATAAGGATAGATAACAATACTGTACACACTAAACTGTATGATAAACGCAAAAATTTTCATTTTAATACTATTGACCTCACTAACTGGAACTCGAATATCTCAAAAAGGATACATCGCAATACCCTAATCGCGCAAAGCATCAGAAGAATACACATATGTAACCAGACAGATTATATAATAGATACACTCATTGAATTCAGATCCAAGCTTTTAGAAAATTACTTCCCACACCACATAATTACTAGATATATGTATAGAGCTTTATTGATAGCTAACAACAAGGGGAACTATAATCTTAACGCACAGAATATTATAGATAAAGTCCTAAACAGGCGCTAATATAACATAGCCGTTGTAATAAAATAATATAAAAAATTTTCGTAGGTGTTGCTTTGGCTTAGATAAATTTCGTTGGATATGTAATTATGTAAATAGTAGGCACTGCCCATGGAGTAAGTTACATATAGCTTACTCGCATTAAAAACCTGTACCTATATTTGCTCCATGGGTAGGAACTTATTCTGTAAACTTCTATTATTACTTCGAGATATACTTATTTGACGGCTTTTCTATGTGTAATACTATACAGTATATTAAATAACAGCAGAGGGCGCTGTATGTAATTATACTTATTTTATCACTTAACTTTACTATTACATTTCCTAGGGGGGGCTGCGATCGGTAGTTATATATGCTACACACGCCAATACATGTGGTTTTCTAGTACCTTGGCCATACGGTGGTAAGCATTCTAATTTTAATCTTAAATCATTCTAACCAGGATACCTTACTATAAGGTACATCCTATGTTAATTATTTTGCTTTTTCTTTGCTGTTTTACTTTCACTTTCTTATCCCTATTTTTTCATACCTCATGAACTATTAGAGTATTCGAGGGGGATTGAGGTACTATATCTATTCTTATACCTTTGTTCCGTTCGCCTTAGTTAGCTATAGCTCACACTGTTACTATTTTTATTAATTTGATGAGACTACCGTGGCAGCATTTACTATCAACTACTCACATATGCCTAACAATAATTATAGCTCTTTCTATAATTTTAATTTAACTTAATATTTTGGCTATCCGTCGGGCTAACAGTCATCTTGCCAGTTAACTGCTAAATTTGGATTTATTACTACTATTTGGCTCTAAATTACTACTAATTTTATATTTATACCATTGGCTCTAACTTAATACTATTTTACGTATATTAGGACATAGTTATGCTGGACGATGACTACAGAAACGGATAGCTCGTTAATTATGGTTGATACATTGTAAGGGTTAGCCCTCGAAAAAGTCCCTTGCAATGTATCTGATTGCCATAACTAACATTTTAATGGTATTTTTATATATTTTTATTGCTTATGTCATGGCATAGATTGATTTTTTCCAGGTCACGTTGGGTACTCACCATGGTTTAAGGTTTGCCTGATAAGCTAGTATATCATATTTTATTTTTAAAAAAACTCTAACCATTATTAACTTAACTCATATATATATATATATATATATATATTACATGTATCAATAGCAAAACGTTTACTAATAATCTTAAAAGAGAAAGATCAGGTGAAGCATAAAATAGAGAGATAAATACATTTCCTATATGAAATTAATTAATATAATTTCATACAGGAAATATTTAACTTAGGATTAGTGAGATTATTTTGAGATGACGGATTTTTTATTGGTTCGGATTATTAGCAACGCAGCATGCTGTCCAAATTATCGGCTTTATGAAAATTGGAACTATATAAATACTATTAGCAGTATTCATCCATTCTACAATAAGCATTTAACTGTATATAACAATCATTCTTATTAACATAAAGATTGACAAATGCTAGAAATATATATGAACTTTGTGCAGTGCGTAGTAAAGTAAGACCAATTAATTTACGTGAATAACGTTCATAAAAATGTATTTTTTTTTTTTCATTCTTATTTCTTTCTCTTTGAGAATGAAAATGAAATTTTAATTTATAACAAGATCTTTCTTAACTCACCTTGGACACGCAAAGTTGCAGTGTAAGAAGATGAAATTGATTTATGGCTCACAACGCATGTATAGTTTCCACTGTCTTCACTAACAACTGGACTAATTACCAGCGTGGAGATACCCATGTACTGATGGATCTTAATCCTATCACCTTCCACTAATTCAGAACCATCTTTCATCCATCTGAATGATAAAGAACTTTCTTCAGCAGAAGTAGTGCACATGGTAGTAACCTTATGTCCTTCCTGAACATTCTTTGGAAACAGAACAGGAGAAATGACCAAATCTCCTGAATAGGAAAAAAGAAACAGTTGTAGCTATAAACTTCACATTGAAATTAACTAGGTTTATATAAAAATTTCGATTCACATCCATATTGTATATAAACCTAAATATCTTAAAATACACTGATTCAAAATTCGAGTAACCCAAATTGTGTTAGTTTATCATTATAAACTAGAATGAAGTTGATTCTAACTGCTGCATTAACAGCACTGGTCATCCTCAGATGCCCACCACTTTTTACATTCTAGCTTTCGATACCTAGCTAATTACAGTTTTTGTTGTTGCTTTGTTTACAACGAAGTGAGCATGCCATCTCCCCAGGGCATAGCAGATATTTCTAATTGAACATCCACGATTAAAGGTTTTTAACCTTTCGGTCTACTTAAAAAGTAATGGTATTATATACACTATCAACTTAGATATATCGAAAAATATTAAGCCAATATCGAATTAAATATTACATAACTGTTCGAACGCTACTAAAGTCTCAAATGTTGAAAAAAAAAGGGTGTTCTCATAATAATAATTAAAATATTTCTTATCGTGTCTATTATAATTACATTCATAACTGAAAAAAATGCTAGTTCCACCAAGTGCAGACAAATCTAGGGAACATTTAGATAATAACTGTTAAAAA
Organism: Mastigoproctus giganteus; assembly: GCF_048544385.1. Taxonomy (NCBI): domain Eukaryota; kingdom Metazoa; phylum Arthropoda; class Arachnida; order Uropygi; family Thelyphonidae; genus Mastigoproctus; species Mastigoproctus giganteus. Next base: position 65,334,012 of record NC_143580.1, read on the forward strand.
ACAATGTCAATAACAATCATTTATTTCCCATTTCTAATTTTTCTGCCTATATAATCTTGATTATCTTTATTTTGAACTGTATTCTCTATTGTAGGATTTTATCCACGGAAAATTACTGTTAGAGGTAATTTTTTTTTCTTTCAGAATGTATGAAATTGTAAAGTCTTCCAGAGTTTAAACTGTAAACATTAAGCCCGAATGTTAAAAATCAGTGATCCTCCAATCACAACACTTATAAGATAAATTTTTGTTTTTAAGAGCGAAATTTCTCTTAACTCATATTTTCTTATGGTTAATGAATCAGCAGGATTTTCCAATAAATATCTACCTTGAACTGAAATATTCAAGAACTATCAGTAATGTACGCTGATTCAAAAAAATAAAAAGTTAAAGAACTGACTTTGTCGTTAATTGATTTTAATCATTTTTGATATTATTCTTTTAACTTTAAAATATAATTTAAATACAAAGAACGAAACGTTGTGATAAACGCTCTTTAGATATCCCAGTTTACTTTTTACACTCGTATTAACAAATTAAATGGTTATAAATTCAATATTTCGAATAATACAAAAATCTTTAAACTCACCTGAAATTTCTATGGCATCGAGAGCAAGGAAACACATCAGAATTGTCAGCACATCAGATATCCCCATTCTGTAATAATGAATGCAAAATCCTATCCTACAGAACAGCCTTGAAGTTTCACATTTTGCCAATTAAAAAAGTGCAGAGTTACAAGTGTCATAACGTGTGCTTAATCATAATGTACTGGATGTTTGTTTCTAAAGAAAATTGCACTCGGGACGCCACTTAGACTTCCTATTAGCTCACCAACATCAAAGAGGAGAATGGCTTCTGTTACTTACAGCGCCACCTCTCGAAAAATATATAAAATATACGGCATGCTCAAAACTCTGATATATTAAATAAAAATATTGCATATTATACATATTTGTTCTACAACGTCAGAAGTAGAATCTTTGTCTTGTTATTTTTAATAAATAGGAATATGAAAACCCCAAACACAAAATGTATTAACCTACAGCACTTAGTGGCGTTGTTTGTTATACATAATGTAGAATGCATCGAAAACTTCATTATACAAATAACGGACCTTCTTTCAAATAATTAAATGTAATTTAAGTATAGTAAGGAGTTAGAATAGAAGTTGTTTTCTGTGAAGAGAAACAAAAAATCATTTGAAATTATATTTCTTTTATTTGCACACTAGAAAACAACAATGTACAGCTTCCTTCGAAACTAATATTGATCATTAATGCAATTACTCCGAATGGAGACAAAAATAGTCTAGATTTGACAATTTTCATAAAATTCTTACCATTTACTGTTAACTTAATAATGTGATTTAGAGGAGAACCTACACCATTTTTCGCTTCACACATGTAGAATCCACTGTCATCACCATTCACTGAATGGATAAGAAGGGATCCGTTTGTGTAGACATTCATACGATTATTTACTTGAAGAGGACCAAACGTTTCTTTTCCTTTAGCTATAAAAAAGAAAGAAGAAAAAGGCAGTTTGATTTCAAACTACAGTGAAACGATCACAAGTGGATGAAAATCAAAACAAAGGTTAAAGCATTTTAATGAAGTAAATTTAAGAAAATCATAACATTTCTGAAAAATATAAATTGACAAGTATGGATCCTTCTTTAAGATTCAACTAAGAGAACAAACAATGAAATCTACTTGATACTTTTGTTGTATTCTACTTCCATTCTTGGGTTTTGCAAATTATATGTCATTGCATAAAGAAAAAGGAAAGACAGCAATAATTTGGCTTGGATTGAGGTCCACAATAGTTTCGCCATAAGTATCTCGAAAGATCTCGTTAGCCCATTGCATATCTGTTACTTAGCAGAACTAATGGCAGGCTTTCACTTTTGGAATACGATGAGGAAAAACGAATTACACAAATCTGGAGTTATTCTCTATTGTGTCGGCGGTCTTTAAAGAGAGAACTCTGTGGAACCATACTAGATGGGACCATATCTGATCCAAGAGTTAGAGATCAGGGACGGTCTTTACAGTATCTAACTGATTTTATAGTTAAAACTATTATGATGCTTGACACATTATTAAGGCTTCAGACAATAGATTCCAACCAAATTTTAGTGTTGTGAAACAATATAGTCTAACTATTGATCAAGTGTACTATTTATCACCTGCAGATAACTAATATCTCTTTAAATCATAGTACTACCAAGTGTTTGTGGAATACAAAACTCTGGTTGAAGACAATTCATCCAGAAACTCTCCACTGCAATATTAATATTTGCACATATTCTAACATTTTTGCAGTGAATTAGAACATCACGCTAGAAATTCATTTAGAATTAACACTAATCTCGTTCAGGAACGATGTTAGATATTACAAAATACATTTTAGCCACCTCCTGAGAAATTATAGCAGTCATACTGATGAACAGACAGTGAACCACAGCTAAAATATAATGGTTTTTGGCCATTTAAATGATGCTTTTTGGAGGGATCTGGGTCCAAATCCCGAAATTGAAGAAATTCTTAAAGATGTAATACCGCTTTCTCGTTATTTAAAGTACTGTGAGACGGTCACTTGTATAAAGTACTTTACTAAATATCAAAATTGACAATCAATGTAAAACATTTTCATTATGTTTCTTTCTTTCTAACTCTAAATATGTTCTCAGATGGTTAACATCAAGTAATAAATTATCTCCAGTGGTCACGGTCTACTGGTGGATTGCAATGAAGGTTAAAGATCACATTCACTCTCCATCAATCTGTTGGATTTAGAAGATCATTTAGATCAGCACACCAAGGTAATCCACAGACTGATGAGGCACAATGTCTGAAACGTGCATGTATTCAAATACTGGTTTCTCTTTATGCAATGACTATAAACATGAAAATATTAGCATCTGCTTGAGAGCGTCTATATCAGCTATGCTTGAAAACCTTTTCTTATTAATGGCATTCGAATTTTTCCCTCGGATTATTTGGACATTTGAGTTAGTCACGCTTGAGACTTTATCGGTACTTTCCCACAAGAAATCCAGACATTTATGTTACAAATAGTTTTCAAACACCCGTTCAAAAACAAAGGGGTTGATATCGGAAAAAAACATTTAGCGTAAATAATTCTAATCAGTTTCCACTCCCATCTTCTCCATGCAATGTTAAAAATTCGGCCAACAGAAATAAACAAACAAAAAAAAAGCTTAAACAGGTAAAATTTTTCGGACATTAGATAAATACGCATGGAATACTTTCTATGTTACCTTTTCCTCTCTTCCATATAACTTCTGGCTTTGGAAGTCCGTCCGCAGAACAGAGTAACTCAATAAAATTTCCTTCAGAAGTGTCCTGATCATTAGGAACCACTAACCATGTTGGAGCAACTAAAGAGTAAAAAAAGGCAAATTTTAACCCACTAAATTAGTTATTGCAATTACGTTAATGAAAAACTCGCCACAACATTTTAAACAGACCTATCTATATACAATTTTTTTTTACAAATTATTGAACTTCTTTTGGTACCATCGTTCCGTGTTTTCCACCAATTCGTTCACAGTTTCGAATCGACGTGATGCCAAATCATTGTTAAATCTATCAAAACACACAAAAATCCCAGGGATATATGTCCGAGCTCTAGGAGCTTATTGAATTCTCGTCAAAGTCCTGACTGAGGTACCTGAAGTGTTTTTAACCTTTATGGCAGGGCATTGTCATTAAAGAAAATGAAACGTCCGGGTCTTTTGTTTTTGATAGAGCGTGGCAGATAAACTTTTATGAATTGGTGCATAATTTTGTGATCGACTGTTTCACTTCCACACAGGAAATGACACAACAGCCATGTGAGTCGAAGGACAGAACAAGCATAACCTCTCTAGTACTCTAAAAAAAAAAGTCTTGAATTTATATGTTCTTGTTGATAATGGTTGTTTCCACCTTGTTCCGCCCAGGGTCACTATGTAATACAAAAAGCCACATTCTTCCTCTTCATATCGCATTACGCATTGCAGACAACCCATTTGTAAACGTTTCTATTCATCCTTGAATCACTTGGCAAAAACACTTCGCGCAGACCTCCTTCCACTGCAATCTGTCTTGGATGATGGTGAGATGACAGATATCCAGTTACCTGGCCGCATTATAAGCGCACACCGACCAGGCTTGAGGAGGTTATCCAACTGTTTAAGAGGATTATCTACAGGAAGTTTTTCTTTCTTCACGGTAGCGATTTTTCCATTCGTACCTCGTTGGCGTGATATACACTTTCTGACATACCATCTCCATATGCAGAAGGATTCCTGTTGAAGAGACGCTCTCCACTATATGAAACTGAACGAGTACACCCGTCGCTGTGAACATTATCTTGTCCTTACTGTTGTGTATTGTTCCCCGCACATAGAGGTCAGAGGTATGTCCTATTTTTCAGTACAGGCACTAGTAGCAATCCCCAAATTTACACCCATGGCAGTGCTTAATTTAAGTTTAAACAGTTTTTACATCTGACTCAACATTTTTCAGCTATTTTACTTAAGAATGTTAAAACTGAGACTTCAACAAGCGATAAATACGAGAAATTCCACATACGCTGGACTCTGATAATTGTCTTAAATGCCAATACATTAAATCAGAAGAAATATATATGCCATCCCTACATACAGTATAATACGATTAAACCTCTAAGCACACGGAAGTTACTTTTTATACTGTACCAATCTGTTGTTCTTATAAAACTGGTGCTCAAACCATGTTAACGTGTTCTTCGCATTTCAATCTCTCTTTCTCGAAAGCAATCTAAGTCATTATAGTAGATCCATCCCGGGCTACAGTTCAAACCAATGAAAAGATCTTGTGCTCGTCGCTCATCCTCTATATGATATAGATTTGCTTGAGCGTATACAGAGAAAGGCAATGAAGGGATCCTCTAACCAAGAGAGGCTTAAGTTCTGCAAATTGCAGCGGCTGGAGATTAGGAACCTGAGAGGTGATCTGATTGAGGTGTATAAGGAATTGAGTGGGTTGAGCACGCTGAATTCTGATGGGATTCTTCCATTTGTTCAGATTACGAACCTAATGGCGCATTAATTCAAATTGACAAAAGACTATTTGAATCCACACATCTATTCTACAGCTGTAGAATAGATGTGCGGAAATTTGCCTTTTTAATAAGTAATATGCTACAAATGAAGAGTCATCCTGAAGAATGTCATGAACATATTTTCCAGTATTCTGGTATAATTCTTGATAGTAAGTGCATTTTAATCTTGATCTCCTATTTCTTTCCAGAATTAATTTAGGAATCTCATTTTCTCGATTCGCTAAGTATCAACTGAAATATGGTTACCCCCATTGGTTATGTTCATTAACTTTCCTGGTTTAATCAAAAGCCTATTCTTTCAACCTCATATTTTTGTGATTATTTTATTTTGGCATGCATTTTATATTTTGCACCCAAAATATTCATTCAAATTGACTTCAATTTCTTTAAGAGATCTTTGTTCATTTTCATCCACGATTTCAAAGTAATATAAAATACGAAAAGGTTACCCAACATTTTAGATTTCTGTATCATTACTTCTTTTATTTCCAATGTTTAGTAGACGACTTTGTCTGGTGTCATTCTCAAGTAGGTGAAAATTTTAACTGGTCTTGACACAGATCTTGATGCTTTGGTTATCCACCCGGAATTATGCCCTTTACAATTTAACTCTTAGTGTTATTATTTTGAGTTATTTTTAGAATTATCTATTAATATGTAGTAATTATTCTTCTATTAGCATTTCGACTGAATATCTTTTTATAAATAATTTATTCAATACTTTCATCAGTTAATATGTTTGCTTGAAAGGCAAAACTGCGTACATCTTACCTTTAAGTATCAAGGCAGCTGAATATTCGTCACTTCCTACGGAATTCTTCACAACACAGGTGTAATTGCCAGCATTTTGTTTGGATGCAGGATCTATGGTAAGTACGGAGTAATCCTTTTGTTTGTCTGGGTAAGTATTAGGGATATGGGTGATGCTTTTACCATCTTTAAGCCAAGTGAATGTTAAAGGTCTTGTTCCTTGGCTTACTCCGCACACTGCTATCACTTTCTGACCTACCTTAGCAAACTCAGGAAAATTGAAAGGTTGAAGTCTTGGGATTTCTGAAATAAAAATTAAATTACTTATTGTCGTTCATCTCAGTTGAATGATTTTTTATGATTAAAACTGTTTGTCTCTATTAAACATGGCTAGATTAATTAATCATTGCTAACTGGAATCGCGTAGCTTACTATTAAAAGAATTTATCAAAAACCAGAGCGAAGGTAATTTTCAGCACGTATTTTTTTATAATCAGCATTACACTAAGTACATCTGAATAAATGTATAAGTACATACTTTCACTGACTTTATTTTAAACACTAAACCCCGGAAATTCGTAATGATTTCTCCTAGACAAAAAGCAGTTTGATCATATATACATTACTAAACAAAAACATCAGATCAAGAACTAAAACCACTACGAATTTTGTATGGATGTATATGCATGGAGGTCCATTTAACGGGATCACCTGGAAACCCATAAGGAGAGGACAGAATATTTTATTAATATATTAGGTTATGTTATGTCAATAATAAGATTAATGATAAGACATTAGATAAAGGATTAATGAAAAGTTGAAATAAGAAATTAATGATAATACATCAGTGATATCCATTGATGTTGAATTCAGGACATGGTCTTTCTCCATCAAAGCACAGTCCCGTAATATGCTCATGTGCTAACCATATACTGTATTAATAATCTTATATACCACAGAAATTTAATCCAACTAGCTACATATAATAAAAATAAATTGAATAAATAAATACGTATATGCACACAATTATCTGTGCAACTTCAGGGTGAATGCTGAATCACTTGTAGCAGCACTTAGGTCCAGCCTTAGCTGACAAAAAACAAAAGATGGACAAAAACGAAAACGAATTTTCTCATTTAGAAATATAATTCGACAGGATACTCTAAATTTGGAGGTGGAACAACGATGTCCATATATACAGGATTCATTTTACTTTTAAATATTGTTCATCTGAAAAAGAATCACAGGCTACCAAAAGCCAAAAAAAAGGAACAAAATTAATTTTCGAATTAGTAACCATACATACACTATAAGATCTACTTATTTTAGCATTCAGTTAAGGGATGTTTAAAACTGGTTGTAAAGCGCATGTATTTTTTAAAATCTGGTACGAAAACGAACAGATCTGCTGCTTGAGAAATAAAGTGGTAGAGAAAAAATATCAGGCTAAAAATATTTGTGAAATAAAATAACTCCATTACCTTCAAACAGACTTTACCTTCCAAACAGACTTTAGTATCAATTTTTATCCTTATTATTAATAAACTCGTTAACACAGTTTGGAGCTCGAAACAAAATTCTCATAAATAGGAAGAGAAAAAAAAAATCAATCAACGAGGTATACTTAGTGATCAGCTACACAAGAAAGCACCATAGTTAAAACTTTTAAACTGTTTTTCCCATATTTTTAATGTCAGGAATTTATATGAACTGGAAAAATATAGAAGGAATAAACTAAAATATATGATAAGAGTGTTTTAAAACAGTCAGGTAATAAAAGCTTACTGATTGAAGAATCATTAAGAAAATGGTAGCACGCGAAGTCTCTTAATTTCGGACAGTCAGGTAATAAAAGTTTTATTATACAATTTTAATAAAGAAATGCATTTAAAAGATGCACATATTGAAAAGTGTAGGTAAAGAAGAATATCTTAAACTTTTTTCTTATTTAAATATCAGCATTATACAGATAAATCTGAATTTATCAAATGGAATATACTGTGTTTTTCTTGTTTTCTGTGGAACGTAAACAACTTTCACTCAGATATATAACAGAAAAAAGCCAATAATATCAAGGGCCCTGTCACGAAAAATTCAGCAAGAAATGTCTAATAAACCTGGCAATTAAACATCAATATCTCTAACTTCCTAACTTTTCGAAATACAAAACGAAATGCTCCCTTAAAATATACATACATGTTCATTTTGATGGCTGGAACTTATCCAGTCTTTGTGCAAACCCTCAACTATTAAGCAACGATAAAAATTTATCTTTTTACAGACCGTGACTAGCTAAAATTATATTTTAGAATTGATTTCCTCTAGAAATTTCAAGAACAGCTTTAATTAAATCATTAAACAGGCATATGCTTATTTAACTACAGATTGAACTACATGCACTTTAAACATGCATCTTAGTTTAACTACATAAACCCAAAACTGAAGACAACACTTACCCTGTGAGCAGATGGACCGTATTAACAAGATAATCCACAACAACCGATGAAGCATGTTTTTCGGATGAGATCTGTTTTGAGGTGTAACCAGGATCACAATATTATAAGCACATTACACGAGGAAGTAATAAGGATTACCGACTGCTGGCAAATTTATTGTCATCTTAATAAAAAGCATATATAACACAAACTATTCCTTCTCAAACCTGGCCCCTTTACTTCTTCATACTATGTCATGGCGATAGCTGGTACAGTAAGAGAAGAATGCATGTAGCGCCACTGTACGGAATAAAAAGGAAACTGCATATATTGGCTTAAATGTTGGAAATATTTAGACGCTGTAAATTTAATTGTTTGCGTTCTGTATTTGTATATTCTTTGTATAAATTTGATTTTTAACGAGGCTCAATATTAATAAATAACTACAAAAAAACACTGAACAAATAATAGTTGGCCATATTTTAATTTGAGCTGTTATAATACACACAATTTCATTTTAAAAAATCGATGCAAGAAATATTTGCATATTGTTTACATTGTCAGTGTTCACTTCCACTGAGTTTTCTGTAAGAATGAAAACATTGAACAATTTGTTCATTAATTCAGTAGAGTTAGACTAGCTTAAATCAATATCGATTTGGATCATATATACTTGTACAGATATGTTATCATTCTATATCCATTTATGCTTATTTTCAGCTTACCATTCACAGTTACAGTAATATACCTTCTAAGAGGTGATGAGACGCCATTAGTTGCTTCGCAGATGTAACTTCCAGCATCTTCTGACTGTACCGAAGTTATTCTCAACGATCCATTTATGAAACTTTGTCTACGGCTATCCGTCAATATAACATTTTCTTGTTTCTCTGGTTACAAAACAAATTAAAACAAGAAATGTTTTATTCTAAAAATGAAACACGTTTTTAGATATTAAGATTTCCCTATGATATTAGGCATGTCAATAGTTTATCAGTGATAATTTAGCTATTTCAAAAAACACCAAATTACAAGGTGATTGGAGTGTCAATATCTATTTTAAGATGCTGCTGTAGAAGCGCAAAATCACGCAGGATATTTATTGAAGTTACATTACAGGATTTTTTAGCCATTTGTCATCCTTCTGTAGAATTTCGTTTTGTTTTATTTTAGGTAATAATGGCAGGAAAACTAAGCATCAGCTACAGACCAAAGAAAGATTGCAAATAAGTATGAAGTGTGGGGGGGGGGGGAGTGCCAGAGTAAATAAGGTTAGACCATGGAGCGTCAATATATTGTGTTCATAAATGAAGTGTGTATTCTGTGCTCGATTTGTCTGTTTGCTGGACAAAAATACTCGAGCTTCCGGGATATAACATTATTCTACCCTCACCTGAGACTGACTAACTCAGTCAGGTTGTAAAAAGACCCATAAAAATTACTCGTGAAATTGACGGGATTCGAACTCAGGTCTTTTCCACCAGGTGTGGTGAGGATGGTGATTATACCAACTGTGTTCCCCAGGAGGGCTAAAGTAGGCCTGTAGCTGGTACTGAGTTTAATAGAAAGCGCAGTGAAGACCATTTTTTGTGTCTCAGAACATCTGTTACGTGTGCGAGCGTGAAACCGAGTTGATTATTCTGTACAGAAGATGTCTGAAAACACAGAACTTTTTTTAATTGCATAGCATATTACAGGTTTCCCCAAGAAAATGTGACAAACAGAAATTTCGCTGAGAGCGAAGATGAAAACAAAGGCGCAATACAATAACAATTATATCCATGACAGTTCTGTTTTTGTTTTTAATTTTCAAACTTTAAATATATTAAATTTATAACACCAAGAAAATTTAAGAATAAATTTCCTGAGTAAAAAGGAGAAGGAAAGATGTAAGTAGTAGCCCAGTGGTCAAATGGGAGGGTACAGTAGCACACTCAAGTTTTCCGTAATTCTGGCCCACCTGAATGCTGAATATGACAATGTTCTGGTATTCTCTCTTGTAAACTCCTGACTTTATGTGGCCATCCTGGAGCACAAACATTAAATTATTTTTTTTAAACGTACTAGTAGCACCACGACCGCATGTTATTTTAAAGCCTGAAGTGGAAATAAGGATATCAATGTCCTTATGCCACTTTTAGAGATCGTTGATCAGCAAGAGGTTGGAACAGTAGATTGGAATGTCAGAAGTAATATGTCTGCGTGAAAGATTAAAGTGGAAACCATGTCGGCTACACTACGTGCAGGAGCTTTTCATTTATTTGTTACTCAAACATTTGAAGAAATGATTTTTTTTTTTTATCCCAGGCTTCAGTTTTACCCCAGGGTTCAGTATTGCTGTGCGAATATTTGGGCGAATAGAGTGGCCTACAAGCATCCCTGATTTTAACCTGGCAGATTTTTCTTTGAAGGTGCACTAAAATTAAAATCTACCAGAGAAAGCTAATAACTGTTGATGAACTGTAAATCTGGTATTTCTCCACTTCAACTTGAAATCCTGTGGGATTTCTTTCGCATTCAGTGGAAAACACAGGTCGGATTAAGAAAGGGTGTTGGCGATGCTAGTGTCTTTATACACTTCAATACGTATAAAGTAAATAGTATAAAGTGTCTAACAAACGTTGCTTGATTAAATAAATCAAACATTTTTGTCACATCATACATACCCAAATAGTACTTAATAGGTAATAACTTTCAAATCACCACGTATATTAAAATGTACTACTTAAAGGTAGCATGACCCATCTTAGTTATCTGAATTAATCAATCATTTACAGTATGCTACTATCAGATAATCTCGACTGATGTAGAGTTTCTGATAGTAGCATTAAATGTACCCAGTTAAAACCAAGTTACTAAAGTTAATAGATATTAAATGTATCAGTTTAGGGGGAAGTTAATATTAACAATGTAAAACTAACGAGTTAAAATTCGTAATTCATTTCTATAACTAATTTTTATGTGTACAGCAACTGAACCAGAAGTTAAACATCAGAACACCCCAAGAAGCAATTAAAATTAAATTAAACGCATTTCATTTTGTGAGGTTTACAGAAGCTATAGAAACATTACAAATTTAATTCTTACGCAGCAATTTTTTCTATCAACTTTTAATAATTACCAAATTTTCATCCGTGCGCAAAATAACAAGTCAATTGGACAGAGGAAGAAAATTAAAAGAAACATGTTGAAGGAAACTGTTCAACATGATTAACACTAAACGAGTCCAGAGGTTCGGTTCCTATTATATAGCGATTGCAATAAGTATTTCTCATTAATGTATTCATCTGCTATTTTCGTCATCTATAAAGTTATTATTCTTGATTTGAAGAAATAAAGAATTTTTATATGTAACTTTCTCCATTTATCTCAGAACAGAAATTATTTTAAGACAATTACGACTATTTAATAATACGAATTAATTGAAGAAAATACAATTCAAAAATTTTACCATAAAGCACAATTTGAATTTAAGTGATACGTAAGGAACAAAAAACCAAATTGATTGCTATGGTCTTACATACATCGTTAAAGAAATAGAAAGTTATTAAAGAAACTGTTCCACTTGACCATGAAATTTTGGTTTAATGGTACACCATTTCATACACGTTTTATGATGGAAGGTAGATGAAGAGAATTTTTACACACATCACGTTATCAATGAAAAATGAAGCATTTCACTTTACTACGCTGTAATACAATCATAAATATGTAAGCAGTTATTCAAAATCAGTTATTTATTGATTCTTGAATAATGGGAATATTGTAAAATAGGACAAAATAAAACCAAACACGGATATTAAAATAAATAGAATTTGGAAACTTACAAGTAATTCAATCTGGGAACGAAATATCTTTGTTGATGTTCTTGCCACTAGGCTTCTAACTTATAATTTTGCTATTTATTTTCAAAAATAATTATCGTGGACTGGCTTAAATATGCTGACCTTTTATTCATATTCCTTAAAATTTTAAATCCATATAACTTGATATTTAACGTATTAAGCCTAGAAAAAATGGGATGAAAATTTGAATTTAAAATATACTCTAAAGGTTATTCACAATCAGCTTAAATTTAAATTCTTATAATAACATTGTAGATATCTTTAATTTTATTAATTTGTAGGTTTTATAAGGTTTCATTCATAATAAATAAATACAATTAATATTTACATAAGAACAGTTTCTTCTGGAAACTATCATTAATACTTTAAACGGATAATAACCATTTATCAGTTAATGAAAATATGATTTATGAAAAAAGTTACTCTCCTACTTCCTGATTTTTGATACTACTTTAATTTTTACTGCCCAATTCAGTACATGAGCGATATATAAAAATTACTGTAATAATAATAATAATAATAATAATAACTCTTAGAGCTTATTTAAACGATTCCTGGATTAAAACAATTTTTACGATTCTTATGATGCTGTAAGAGAAAGTGCTTTCGAATAACGAAAGCATGTTTTCGAATGTTGATAATACAAGTAATTTAGTATAATTTCTTTTGATCATTACTTCGTTTAATGTTTTTTTTTTTAAGATTTATTCTTTCAAATCACTCAGCTCAGTACTGAAAATTTCCTACCGTGTTGCTTCTTCCAAGTTACTTGAGGTTTAGGTAATCCATCTGCCATGCATTCTAGTTCTAGAATACTTCCTTCAGATATTTCAGAATCGTTAGGTTCCAAAATCCATATCGGTGGAGCTGAAACGAAAAGTAACGAGGAAGAAACTACATTTGATGGAACTCAGAAAGTATTCTGCAAGATTAAGAAAAATTCTAAGAAAATTACAGCCATTAATTCAAAGTTGTGGAAACATTTTTAGTTTCGCAACCGACTTCAGAATGTGTAAATATTATGCAGTACACTCACATGTATTATTAGCAATTATTTAATTATTAAGTAATTGCAAATAACAATAATTACACAAGGAAAAATAACTGAATATTTTAACTATAGAAGTTTATAAGACCTCCAACGTCCATTCTTGAAAATCCTGTATATTAATATGGCGAACAGTAATCACACTAAATCTCTCGAGATGTAGATTTAAAGTAGTATATATATATATATATATATATATATATATATATACTACTTTAAATCTACATCTCGAGAGATTTAGTGTGATTACTGTTCGCCATATTAATATACAGGATTTATTTATTTATTTAATTAATTAGCCATTTATTTAAAATTAATATAAAGATTTTAAATAACATTAATGAATGTATACAATTTTAGAATAAGTCTATCTGCGCTTGGTGAAGGTGCTTTCACTACATACATATTTTTGCCAAGATAACGAGTACTCACCTTTTAACAGTAGGGTGTTGGTGTACGAATCTTTTCCAAAGGAGTTTTCCACAATGCATGTGTAATTTCCCATATTTAATCGAGAAGCCGGACCGATGGTTAAAACAGAGAAATCATTTAAGGACTCAACTGAAGTATTGGGAATGCTGTTAATGTCTCTACCATCTTTTTTCCACGTAAATTTTAAGGGTCTGGCTCCACTCATTACTGCGCATGTCACAGTGACTTTCTGTCCTACAGCAACTGATTCGGGAAACCACACAGATTGTAACTTGGGTGACCCGGACGCTGTAAATGCAAATACGTAATTATGTCCACCCATATCTAAGCACAAATAATACTTAAGTTTTAGGAAAATTATCACAGACTATTCAAAAAATGTCTTACCGTTTGCGTTCCCTTCACTGTAGAACAGTATTAGTATGATGAGTGGCAATGTTATCCTCTCCACACTCTGAGTGCTCATTTCAGCGTGTCAAGCAAAATTATGTCCAGAGCTGAATTTGAGCCATTATGTTCCAAACATTTCCATCACATATTGCACAGAAATGAGTTGAAACACAGCATTAGAAACTTAGATAGCGTTAAGTACATTTGTCTTTCATAATATGAGCATGTATATCAACACATTTCCACAATGTCGTCCAGATACAGAGTGGAAGCAACAAAACAGGAACAACGTAAGCCACCGAATGAACTAACAGCGCCACTCTTTGGCAATACTGAAAGTTACAAATATCATTTTATTTTTCAAATAATCAAATTGGTTATTTCCAAATTAAAATCACCACACCCCCCACGAAACATTCCAGGACAGTTGAATTAAGAGTGGATTTTAGAAACATTATAGATATAGAAGTAATGTGATATCGTAAAGAAATTAATAACAATTCACAAGCTTGCATTAACGCAAGCACTGTAAAATATAAAAATATTACATTTTTATGTATATGAAGTAACGGAACATGCAGTCCCGAATATTGTATGGATATAAATTGCTTATAATTAAAGTTAAAGAGCTTTAATTATTCACAATATTCATTTGATTTCGAAATGAGTATAAAACACAAGGAAATGACCAAAACCATTAACAATAAAAGTTATAACACGTTTAATATTAACGTTGATATTACACAACCTCATGTTTTTAAGATACCCTGTTGCAATCAAGAATACATTTTGTCATACCGGGCTTACCATAAACTGTAATGGTCACAAGTGATTTTAACGAAGAACCAATACCATTACTAGCTTCACACATGTAAGTTCCACCATCTTCGCTTCTTACAGAAAGGATAATAAGCGATCCGTTGGAAAATATTTGAAGGCGCGTGGATTTTTCTATTGCTACATAACGGGTTTCCTCCTTGCCTGCAATCAATGAAATGGTAATGTAAGTATGCTTTGAGAACAATAATTAACGTATAGAACTAATAATCTGGGAATAATTAAAACGGGGACAGAGGAAAACTCTCATTTATATACTTATTTTAGATAATAACATAGACATGTTTTGTCATAGTGAAGTAATCAAGAAAAATTCAAGTAATGGTCGGAATTATAATTTCGAATTTCCAGTGAATTACTAACATTTTTGAAAAAAAAAAAAAATTTAGTAATGAAAGGTGGATACTTTCAGAATGTTGTGGAGCTATCCATCTTACTTATGCATTCACTACTACTATTTCTAGTGAATTTGATGCAATTCCATGAGGAATATGTTTAACAAGATCAGGAACGTTCTCAATGATTTACTTCAAAACTCTTTGGATGTTAATAACTAAATTTCTGTTAGCATTGCAAAATGACCAGAAACGCAAGGTAATTTTCCAAAATAGCAATCTTCTCAGAAAACGTATTGCATTAATAGATGTTTATCTACTCTTCGAATACCACTGCTATTACAATGAAACTGCCTTTTGCTTAAAATTATATCATTCAATATGCGAGGCATCTTGTAATCTGTTGCCATGATTTCCTCGCTGCACAATGTTGACAAAGTTGGGCAATAAAATGGATCCTTTATTTTAATCGTGAAACATCTATCCATATAAAGAACTGAGCTTCTGTTCTGTTATGAATTTGCCGCTTTATACAGTTTCGTAAGACGTAGGGTTCAATTCCCGTGGCCTCATAAATGCTTTTTAATTAAGACATGAAAACGTCTACTGAAAAGGTTAAGATGGCCATTCTAAAGTGGTCGTTTTAAATTGGTTGACTTCGCAGCAGAAATAGGATATAAAACCATAAAATGAATGAAGATGTATATAGCTGTCTACCAGAGAAATACATAGTACTGGCAATTTTTTCCCCTTAAGTATAAAAATTTAGTATACAGATTATATGAATAAAATTAAGACATTCAATAATCGTTCAACATTTTAAAAGATTTTAGGTTTTATTTCTTGAATATTCTAAGAGATATTTTTCTTCACTGGATACGAAAGCTGCATTTCCACTGTTTATTACAAAAAACATAATTATAAAAGGTATTGCATTAATACCTAGCTGATAAATTTAAGTAATATAAAATCGAACCTATTTAAACAGTTTAACGTAAATCAAGGACTGTTTTACTTATTAGTGTTTAAATTAAAATATATTAGTACTTAAAATACAAATATTTCATATGATTGGAAACGCAAATAAGAACGTAAGTTATATTTTCACATTACATTCAAAAATTTTAGTTCCGTGTTTAGTTTAGTCTTCTGAGACATTTAAAACTGGGTTACCTAATTTTCTCTTCCAGTGAATTTCTGGTTGAGGTAAACCACTTGCCAGACAGGCTATTTCTAAAGTTTCTCCTTCAGTCACCTTTGAATCTTGTGGGTTTCTTAGCCAAACAGGTGGGGCTAGAACAAAAATATCATCCGATAATACGGAAAAATACAAAGAGATTAATAAAGCGAGAATATAAAGTTTAAATCCTAAATTTATACGTAAACCAGATTATTTCATACATGTATTATACGTGATAACAACTGAAAATACTTATATTGTGAAAGAACATTAGTTTCCATTAGATGTAGGTATTACAAAAATATTAAAGCAACGCCATCTATAATATGTTAAATAATTAGCATTAGCAATTAATCAAATATTTTCCCAAATTTATCTTTCATTTTAATTTAACATTTCAAGAACTTTTCACACTTAAGAAAATAATATTGCTGGTGATGAAAATTTCGCCTTCTTACTACCCTTTAGTATATAATTACTGTACACAAGATTAGCATAGGCATTTGATGCAAGAAAGAAAACGTATGCAACAATAGCCCAAAAAAAAAAAAAAAAAAAAAAAAAAAAACCACTTCCAGTTCACCTATTCATTCGCTCCAAAAGTTTGTCCAGTTCTTCCCTGAATTTATTTAAGCTATCAACTTCCACAATGGAAGTTTGTTTCAACAATCAACCAGCGGGTGGTTGATTATTGGAACAAATGAAATACATGCGATGCGCCTCATGCATTTTTATTCTGGCCAAAGGCAAAATTCCGCATATTAATTTTGCAACTGTCTTTCTTCAGTTTGAATTTATGCCTCTCAGGTTAGTAATCCTAGCAAGAGGAAGAATCCATCAACTTGAAGCTTGTTCAAACCATTCAAAGCCTTATACAGCTCAATCAGATCACTTCGCAGACGCTTCAATTTGTAGAACTTCAGCCTTTCTTGGTAAGAGCAATCCATTGTTCCACTCATCAATCTCGTTGCCTTTCTCTGTCCTCGTTCCAGCAGCTGTACATCCTTCCTAAAATGAGGCCTCCAGACCTGTATGGGGTACTCGAGGTGTGTTCTGCTGACCAGTACCTCCTTATCCCTGGATATGAAGTTTTCTGAGGTGCAATTATGCAGTCTGACAGCATAATTATTCTCTCCGCTAAAAATGTAGTGCCGTACAGTTACTGCTACCCATACGTAGTACTTTACATTTTCCAACGTTAAATTTCAGTTGCCACCTGTCAAGCCCATCTGCCCAACTTTTCTAGTTAAGCTGATAGTCCATAAATATAATCCATAAATATAAAAAAAAATGGGCTCAACACAGAATCCCTGGTACTCCACTAATAACATTAGTCTACTAAAAGCAGTGCCCACTGATTACCACTCTGTCTTCTTCCACTCAACCATCCCTTTATCCATAATAGCAACTTTCCCTTAATGCCATAAGGCTCCAATTTGTACAGCAGTCGCACCATGCGCAACAGTGTCAAAAGCTTTCCTGACATCCAAGTATATGATATCAAAATTATTTTTTTGGATCCAGGTCCTTTGTGATCACATCGTACTATCCAGTAAAATTGGCCAGGAAAAATTTCTCTTTAACAAACCCATGCTGTGCCTAACTGCATTATTGTCTGAACTATATAACTGAACTGCAATGCTGCTTTAACCAGTGACACCATTTTTTTTTCACGGAACAGAAGTTAAACTAACAGGTCTGTAATTACCCTTTGATCACTTTGTGAATTGGGAATGCATTTGCACATCTCCAGTCCGCGGGACCCTATCCTGAATTTAAGGATGCTCTCATAATTATGGTTAGAGGTTTGCTCACTTCCTTTGCTGCCTCCTTTAATATAACTGGATAGATCTCATCCATCGCAGGAGCCTTTCTTATGTTTAACTTCAACCATTTATCCTCCACTTTGCTCTTAGTTTTACAAAATCATTTAGCTCCCTGTTAGAGTTTGATGAACTTTTGGCCACCACTTCCCTACAAATTTCTTCAGGTGTGAATGTAAATGCAAAATACTCATTCAATTTGTCAGCTGCCTGAGCAGGAGGGTTAACAGTCGAACCATCGATATCAAGTAGACCAATCTGATTCATCCCCTTCCTTCTAGAGTTTACACAAGTAAAAGAAGTCTTTGCTGTTTTTCTTTGCATCCTTTGCTAAAGATATTTCGTAATCTGCCATCACTTGCCTAACCTCCTTTGTGATTTGATTACAGGTTTGGTTTGGTTTTACTGGCGCAACGACTTGATTACAGACCACTTTATATCTACCATTGGCTTTTGTGTCACCTGATAATTTATATGCAGCCCATTTAGAATTTGCTGTTGGTAACATCATCAGTTGGTACACAATTTAAAAACTGTCTGAGACCACTGTAGTCACCTTTACGGAAGCAAAAACCCTTCCCTTTACCCCTGATGGTAGTCACATCTTCAAGTAAATTCCATATCAGTACACTGTGATCACTGCCACCTAGTGGTTCCTTTATCTGCAAATTTTTAATGCACGAACAATCACGGCTGATAACCAATTCAAGAGTACTGCTCCCTGTGGTTGCGACTCGAACATACTGCTGTAGAAAACAATCATCCAAAAAATCCACAAAAGCCTTCCTAGTGTGCGAGTGACCAATCTATAAATTCCAATCATTATCTAGAAAGTTAAATCCCCCATTACAAGGCATTGTTTTGTTTAATTGGCTCCCTCTTTTTCTCTGTAAAGTTGTTCGTTGTACTCATCTAAACATAGCAATGCTGTTTTAAATTTAGATCACTTTAATATAAAAAAACTTTCCTATATAATGACTGAAAACAGGATAATGAACATATGAGGAATTGTGTGGGTGGAGTTTATATAGGAGGAACTCACCTTTAAGAATTAAAGTAGTAGAAAATGTATCCATTCCTTCAGCATTCTTTACAATACACGTATAATTTCCGATATTCGCAGTTGCAGCAGGATGAATAGTAAGCACCGAATATTCAGCATAGGAATCTACTGAGGTATTTGGAATATCCCCAATAGCTTTCCCATCCTTCTTCCAGGTAAATGTTAAAGGTTTTGTGCCATCTTTAATACCACATATAACAACCACCCTTTCTCCTGATGTCACAAATTCAGGAAAGAAAAATGGCTGAATTTTAGGCAAACCTACGAAGGAATTAAATAAATAATTAAAGACATCGTAAATACCACAAATTTAAGATTGAAGTAGATCAAAATTAGCATATGTATGTTAATACGACTATGGTATTGATATCCAGGCAGATACATAATTTAAAGAAGGACATTCAGGGTGTGCATTTTAAACTTGGAAGGTACGTTAAATAAGATGAAGACTTATTTGCAAATAAGTTGCGTTTGATTCTTTGCAATTTTAATCCATTTACCTGAGAGGTAGAAAGAATTATCCATGCAGATTTTCACCTCACATTAATGATAATTTTCACAGAAATATATCAATATCCAATGCAGTTAGCTGATTAAATGTCACTGCATATCGATTGAATCTATTACATATGCTAATTTTGCGTTGTAATTTAGATTACAACCGAATTATTAAAATCTTCTTAATATTTTAAATATTAGAGTTAGGGTCGAAATGTGAGAAAAATTTTTAGCATAAAGTAGATATAAAAGTCGACAACTTACCATTGGTTTGAACTCTCCAAAAACAGAAAACACTGAACACGATGACAGTCAACCCCGATCCATTCATCCTTAGTGTGCTCCTATCAACTAAGCTGCGAAGGATGTTTTATATGCCTCTAATGAACATAATTAGAGGACATTTATAACGTAGTAATATACTTCTCGACGTCATGCCAATGCTCCTCTAGAGAAACACCTGCACCATTATCTTTGAATATGAATAACATAACAAATTAGAGAAAACTTTCAAAACGATATGGCGACTGGCCGACATATTAAGCGTCTGTACTCGTTCTTCAAAGCAACGCCACCTTTCGGCTCGAATGATAGAAATGTCTAATAATAGAAGAATCTAATCCTCTATTCCATCTGCTAGGTTTACACTCCAGTATTTTATATACACAAAGTGATATTCTTTGATTTATTACGTACTTAGGACATAATTTTTCAATTTTGTTACTTTTTGGAAATATGTATTTTACAAAACTCAATGTCTGGAAAAGCGTTAACTTTCTTTTAAAATTCTGTACAAAAATACTTCGCAAATAAAAAAGTATTCATCGATTTACTGATATTCAAAATTCACATCTGTATATAGATACCAGCTGCCTGGAATTTTATAAGACAAAAAGAATAAAGAAACTATTTCTGAAAACAATGGTCTCCCAAACAGTTTTAAAATTTTATTATCTGAAATATTTAAATACATTTTACTGCAATCAAACAGAATAATGCGTTATCTTCACATAAAATTAAACAATTTACATATCTTCTATACTTAGAGCAGTTTTGTGTCTTACTTCACGCTGCTTAGTATGTGAAATATGATAAAAAAAACGTTTTTTCGAACATTGTCTTGAAATTATCCGATTTAAATACATTTAAGCTTAAAGACACTATTTTCAGGGATAATATATAACCAAATGAAAGGGATGGTAATCTAATTTTAAACAGATCTGTCAATCTTACCATTTACCGTGACAGTAACAGACTTCGTTAATCTGCTTCCAATTCCGTTTGTGATTTCACAGGAATAAATCCCTCCATCATCTGGATCCGTTGGAGATATTACCAACGTTCCATTTTTGATTACTTTAATACGATTATCAACTTGAACTGGAACAGTATTTTGCTTACTGCTTCCTACAAAAATAAGCCATGGATATAAATATTTTGAAACTCTACTTATTTTAGAATAAAAGATTAGATCTATAAATAAAATCTAAATAGCCTTTTTACATTATTAGACATAATTCGTTATATGATTTTAGTTATATTCCGAACGACTTTCGTACGTATAAACATTAAAATATCCTTAAAAATTAACTTAATAAACACTAAAACAGCTATTTATTCACTTATTATCACTGTGTGCTATTCATTTTTTTCCAAATCAGATTTGAATTTAGAAAAATAGATGAATTTTCTTTTAAAACGTGCATTGTGATGGGTAGTTGTGTAAGTTTTGTTTTATTCTGCATAATTGTCCGTGCTGTCGATAAGTTATTACCAAATATTACTTACATGATCGAAAAATAAGTAAGAACTGTTAACCAAGAAAAACTGTGCATAAATTAGTTAGTGTTAGACATCAAACAAAAATAGTAATATCAGAGTTTGCTATAATTTTCTATATGATATATACAACTTTGGCTGAACATTTCAAGAATATCATGCAAACTATTACAGCAGTATCGTAGTATATGAATTATAGCAGCTTCAAATAACCAGTGCGTGCGAAATCATTTTATGAAGATCGAAGATTCCTACTACAGAAATGAAATAACACATTGCTATTTATGCATTAACTGTTCGTGCCTTATCTGTGCTGGTAAAATTTCGTTCAGAAGAATGATACAACAGGATTCGCATCAAATAACAATCAGGTTAAAACGCTCTTATTCAAACGGTCACACCGCTACGAAAATACAATTTCTATCATCATACTTCTGTGTTTACCTCTAACCCCTCAATCCTTGTCTCCAAGTGTCTTTGTAAATTTGCCCCGCAGTATACTTAAAAATATTGTAGAGCACAAACCAGCAGCAAAAATTATAGAATGTTCATTAAAATGCTGTCTTAAATATTTGCTCATTAGCAAATATTATTTGGAGTATGTACAGACTCCCAAACACCCACCCTCATGAGTTAAATCAAATTTTTGTAGGAATTCTCGATATTTTAACCAACCTCTCTTAGTAGTATGAAAAGTGGTTTTTTTTCTGACCTTTCCTCCATGTAACTTCTGGTGTTGGGAGACCTTCTGCCAGACAGTGCAACTGCAAGACGCTTTTTTCTGGTACTTCGGTGTCCTCTGGCTGTATGATCCAAACAGGAGATGCTAAACAATTGAAATATCACTTGAAATAGTTTTACTTGTAGAAAAAATCAGTTTTTAATTTGTTCTATTCAATTTAAAAAGGTAAGAGATGCTTGTATTAAATACTATAGCTGTTCCATGAACAAAGAGCATAGTTTCCAGAATGCAACATGATAGGCAAATAACTAACGCGATAGTGTACATGAAGTTATCCTTCTTGCTTTAATAACTTATTATTAGTCAAATATTTAAATTACAAGTATTTAAAAGGTGTTTGTTTTAAATTTCACTACGTTGCGTACCATACACGCTAATGAACTAAGCCTATTTTTTATGAAGAAGAATTAATATTTTCGATAGGTGTCAATCAGTTATATTATTATGCTTTTTAGGAATTCGATGATCGGATTTTAAAAAATATACATATAAAACAAAATTGAAATAACGTTGGTATTCTTGGAACAACTTAAATGGTCTGTTGATAGTTAAAATATTGCATAGGCGTTCATAAAAGAGGGAAAAAATTACATTACAAATATTTACAATAGAAGCGGTATTAGTGATCCAATTTTAATTTTGCAGGACAAGCACAAATCACTGGGTTTGTCTGACAAACCCAGTGCTTCAAGTTTAGAGTGATTATTGCGCATATTACAAGGAACTCAATTAAAGAAATAGAATTTATGAATGGACAAGACTATCCAAAAAAAAAATTAGCAATATTTTAAAACGCAAAAGCATGGCTAGGATAGAAAAATCAGAATTGGACTAAAGTTTCACGAAATACCCTACCGTCTGATTATACATAATATACCGAATGGTTCCCATGTGGAAATGTATTAGCACCTACCATAAAGGAAATATAACATTGAGGGTAAACGCATGGAGTTTTGTATGTTTTTTCTCAGCAATAATATACTTCAACCTTGTGTCATTAATGTATTCCGAGTTAATAACTTTGGAAAATCGGCATAAAACTATCCAAATGCAATGTTACTTTCTCAAAAGGATTATCATAATAAGAGTTTCCAATTCTGAATTTAAAGGTGTATTTGATCAAGGTAGTCTCATATCTATAAATACTTACATTTGAGTGACAATGATGCAGACGTTGAATCTTTCCCAAACTCATTCTCTGCAATGCATGTATAATTTCCAATATGTTCACGTATCGTAGGACCTATGCTAAGCGCCGACACATCATTGACTTTACCAACAGAACTGCCTGGGACTTCAGATATACTCCGGCCATCCTTTAGCCACCTGTATGTTACCGGTTTGGCTCCACTCTCGATAGCACACATTACAGTGACCGTTTTTCCGACTGCAACTTGCTCAGGAAACAGAATCGGTTGAAGTTTTGGGGGACCTATACATTGACAATTTTATCATTGATCAAGCCGTCGAACTCTGAAATATTATTATAACAAACACACAAGAGCATAAATGAAAACGTGCATATACTTGCCTTGAGCAGTTAGTCCAAAGCATCCGACAGAAACGAGCACAAACACCGAAATCCATACATCAGTACACGTTCGCATGTTAACAAACATCAAAATCCTTCATTACAAAAATGAACTTAATAATTGGCTCCTGCTATATAAAGGAAATTGAAGAAGAATATTCGAAATCGTCGAATATCTTGATCATAGTGGCAATATCCAGTTGTTAGTAAACCACACTCACATACACCACTGATATGGCGACATCACTGAAACACAAGCTTCTCTGTGCTTCACTAAAATGTTACAACGCCACACAGTGGTAATTCAAGGAACTAAGGAACTAGAAAAAATAAAATAATTTGGCACCAAACTGCAAAATATTAGAGAAATTTGTAGAGGAAGTAATTCACTATCATACTATTGTTAATAAACACAGTCTCTGCTCCGCATTATTTGGTGTTTAATGAACAAAATTCCGTTTGTCGTGTAATATTTGATATCGAACATCCAGGAGACCACAAAGAACAGAAATGCCTTTAATAAATATCAATGAATAGTACATGTGTTTCGATCTCAAAACCAGTATACTGATTGGTTCAAGTGTATTATTGTATTTAGAATGCATCCATCCACACAGTCAATAATTCTTGAGTATCATCAGTGAATCACTTCAGTAACTAATTCTTTTAACTTGTTTTTTGTGTATTTTTCCAAATAAACTAGCTATTTTTTTTTTCCAGAAATGACTATCAAAAATTAAAATACATTCAAAATATGTAAATTATTGCTTGGAATAATGAATATTTTTTTATCAAATGATATCTTTGATAGAAACAGTTTATATTAGTCAAATAAATAAAAAGTATTAAAGAAAAGGGGATATAATTTTGTATATCTGAAATTGATAATTAAAGCTCCTTACTTTTAAATAAAGTTACGTAGGAAACAGAAGTCAGAAAATATATTTCATATTCCTTAGACCACGTCTATATATTGTTTTTAAATCGTTTTAGATAATGTGTACTTGTACATTATAAAGTAAATGCAGGGATATATATTTTTGTGTTGTATCCTAGAGCCTTACCATGAACTGTCACAGTAACCGACTTTAGAATGGGTTGCCCGATCCCATTGTTTACCTCACATGTATACTTTCCTCCATCTTCTTTCTTTATGGAATGAATTAGCAGCGTGCCATTTGAATAGATGTACCTTCGGTCGTTTGTGGTAAGCATTGAAAATTCGTTGCTTCTTCCAATTGCATCTGAAAACAAAATACAAAATTCGTTTAATAGTTATGCTCATTGAAAAAGTCTTTCACATCATAAATTACTTCTATCACGACCTTCTAAATGTTCTTGATCATCCTTTGTCCTTCGTAATCTGACGAATAATACCAATAATCATTTTACTCCTTACCGTCTTGTTTAAAGCTACGAATCAAGTGAGAGATTGTAATCGTCGAGGTCTTTATCACCAAAAAACTTATCTACGCTAAGCTATCTAAAGGAACAGAAAGCGAGGATGATCCTGCACTAATTTGGAAGGATCACAGCATCTTTATCACCACTGATACAGATAACTTTATAGTGGGAAGAAGGTTAATTCTCCAATAAGAATAGTCTATACATGAATTTGGGGCTAGATTATGTTCAAAACTTTCAAATTGTTCAGGAATATATAGAGGAAATTCAAAAGAATATCTCAGAAATGGCCAAGACAAATTTGACTGGATGAGTAGATGCTGAGAACGTTAAAAAAAACTACTTCCTCTCCAGAAAAGGAATTGTCTTATGTGACCTGAGAGAAACAGAACAACCAAGGGCGCAACAGGAGTGGAGGATAACAAACATGAGGAACAACTTACCAAGACCTTTGGTTCTAAATGAAGCAAGGCCAGCGTCTTTGATCAAGATGACCCTGACAGAAAAGGTAGTTTAACAGTCCATATACAATATGACTAATGCAATACACTGCCAAGGAAAAAGAAATCACCACTACAACTCTCATTAAATCAATGTTTAAGTCCTTGAAAAGGCTCGCTCTAATAGTTTCCCCAGCCCGCAATAAAAGCATAACAAGTTCAACAGTCATTTTCTGCAGTAAAGACAAGACTTTATCTAGATTTTATAATTTGTTATCTAATAATGTTTGTGTATACATAATATTCATAATATGCAGTTTTGCAATTTATGTTATGAGAGAACCCCTCCCCACAAGGTACTTAAACACACGTTATAATATTGATACAATGGAAATAATGTACACGATAATGTTCCTTTTCCAGTAGCATATTAACGCCTTTATTTTAAGTAGAGCTGTAATTCGAACAAAAAAGTATAATTCATAATCATTCAAATTTCTAATAAAGGCCTTTAATGTACACCCCATATTGTCTAGGATGGACTAAAGATTCGTACATACGAAGGCGAATGTGCATGAATTAAAGACATATCGGCATAATTTTAATAATTTATTAACGTACCTTGTTAAACTAGCGATTTTTTTTTTCCATTTTATATGGTTGGTCAAAACTGTGGACTAACCATATCAAATGTAAGTAAGAAATTCTATTTATTTCATAATTAATTTTTAGGGATTGAGTTTTATAAAATTGGCGCCGAGGAAAAAAACTAATCCATAAGATATAAGTATATTTTGGCTTTAAACTGTCTATGATCGGTTGGTCTATTTTTCGGGATAAAAAACCAAGTTTCTAAGAAGAAAAAAAGCGGTGAAACTTCGTTGAGACGATAAACTCACCCACAGTTCAATAAAATCTTTTATCGTATGGTTGGGATTATGAACCAACCTCTTTTCCATACGGTGTGGAAGAACAGTATGGCCATTAATGACAAATGCGAGCTATAATTTTTAATTACGTACTACTGAAGCCTTTCGAGTCGCAAGGAGGTTTAAGTAGCCAGGTGACTCATTTTAAAACTATTTTCAATTAGCAGATTAAAATGTTAAACATTTTCACTCAAGTTTAGTATAAAGTATTCGAAACAAGTATTTTCGATTAATTGCGACAGTATTTCAAAAGTATTCATTTTGAAACTCTCATAGACCAACAAACTGGATAAATGGCGCTCTTGCTTCTAAGTTATGTCTATGACCTTATTACACTATAATTTTACCAGTGATAGTTTGTTTATAAATAAATTTATATATTTTTGGATTTTATTTATATATCTCTATCGATTTAGAAGTTATAAAACAATAGCTGGTTATTGGCATATTTATTGCTTAAATTCATGGATTCTATTTTGCTGCTCTCACTGAAATCAATTCCCAAGTGGTCTGCGCGTTAGAACCTATAACTACATTTAGTTCCATGACAGAATATGGCAGCTCTGAAAAGTGCAACTTGGAGTTATTCTTTTCCAAAAATGATTGAAGACACTCCGCCACATACTCTCAGCAATCTGGAGAAATCATACTCGGTCCAAATCGCTCCTGAGGCGAATTTTTTATATCTTAAATAGTATTAAACAATACTTGGGAGGTATGCAAATCACTTTAGTATTGTGCTCCTGTTGTAATTTCTTTAGTAAATTCCTACAATGCTGATGTGACATCGGAACCAAAAGTCAACGTAAAATTTCCAAGTTACGCTCATCAAATATATAAATTTGATTTCAATAAGAAATTATACATTGGTAGAGTAATTAATTACCTGAAGATTTCTTCCAAGTAACTTCTGGGGATGGCACGCCATCTGCTTTACAAAACAATGTTAAATCACTGGTTTCGGGAAGCTGCTGGTCAGTTGGCTCAATTATCCAAGTAGGCGGGGCTGTAAACAAATCCCTCTTGTTAAAAAAGAAGAAGAAATCCACCCCATATACATTTATACTGAAAGCCTAACTTAAACTTCTAGTTTACAACAAATTGACATAACCTGCCACCGTTAAAATACTGCTTTGTGATTTAATTTTTAAAACGTGTTTATGAAAAAAAATTCGATTGTATTCAAAGATTTAGTACTGTGATTGCATGGAAATCGTACGCAGATTATTCATTTTATTTTACTCGATTGTATGCCGAATTCTATGATCGACTGTCTGTCATATTTGTGATTATAGGTCAAAATTTAAGTCACAGCTTTAACGTTCTGTGGTTAGTTTATTTAATCAAATTCCTTCCTGGCGACATTCATTCTTCATTAATATCACTTCATTCGAATTTTCTACGAAAAAAATCAAGAAATTGTTAAGAATGCCTACCCCGAAGTAATATTGACACATGTGGAACTCTTTTATTCATTACACAGTTGGTTTAACTGTTATCGTGGTGTTTACAATATCCTGATTGAATGTCAGTTAACCAATTGCACAAACGCATAAATTACTCTATTTCGCATTTAAAAATTAACTGTAATCTGGTTAATATCATAAACTCAATAAACTAATAAGCAACCCCACTGAGATTCGTTATTTATTTTCAGAATAACTGATTTGTGTGAAAATTACAGTATTGCAACGTAATTTTATCATCTTAAAAAAATTAAATTATTCAACAGAAAACCTTCACATGGAATACGTAGTTTGAATATAGATAAGAAAAAAAATTTCGTATTTTCCGTGCTGTTGTATACTATTCTTGTATTTTGTACTTCACAAGTTGTGTAGCTGAGTTAATTAGACTGACTTAATATGGTAGACTCGACAGAATGTTATTTGATAAGGTGTCGCAAAAGAAAATCAAAAACTACTGAATATGAAATACTACGGTTATGCAAGCCACACTTACATTTTATGATGAGAGCAGAGAATGCCATGTCTTTTCCATATTCATTCTCCACCACACACGAATAATTACCAACGTTGTCTTTAGACGCCGAAACGATAGTCAGGACAGAGTACCTGTCACGAATATCTACAGATGTGTTAGGAATATTATCTATTTTTTTCCCATCTTTAAGCCACCTAAACGACAGTGGAGCCATTCCACTCTTAATCCCGCATGTAGCTATAACACTTTCACCAGCTGCCACATAATCCGGAAAGTGGATGGGCTGTATCTTTGGTATGCCTAGAGTACAATGTACATTAAAACATATTTTATTATTATACCAATAAATCAAGAAATGCACTATAAAAATATTTATTTTTACGTATTTCTCTACGTTGTCCTTTACCTCTTATACGTTAATGCCACAAGGAATTTTTCAAAAACTACTTTGATACAGAAATGTTTATTGCCCGAAATATATTAGAATAAAATAATTTGATCACATTCTGCATTTCCTCAAGATCATTAGTGCAAATAGTTATTTAGAGCACGTGCCAAGGTTTGTCTAAACAGTCGGAAACCCATATAATTTAGCAACTTTAAATATTCAAAATATACTGACATTACTACTCTAAGAGCTTATCATATCTATCTATTTCTATAATTCATATTAGCATGCGAGTGTACGCGGAAATTTTATTTCCTTTAAAGTAAACCTTTTAAGATCTAAGGATATTAAGGCGCAACCCGGAAACTGTGGCACTTCTTTAAAAGATAGAACATTACGTAGAAAAAATATATGATGCAAGTGTTTTAACTCACCTTCTTGGTCAGAGCTGGCAATGAAAGCCATGCTTAGAAGCAGCAGTTGACTACGATAGAGCACTTCCATTGTAAGTAGACCCCAAAGCATATCCACTCATTACTTTTAGACTACATTAATCCTGATTCATACATATATTAAATGGAGATATCTCACTCGACATCCCAACTAAAAGGTGCATATCACAAAGTTATACATATAAGAAGATATAAAATACACTTCGTATCAAACGTTTGACACAACAGCCATGGCGGCTCAACACACTGATCAAAACTATACGTAGACATTTGCAAACAAGCAGCGCCACATATTGGCCATAGAAGACAAAACATCAACCAAAAAATAAATGGGAATCAAACAGCAGTTTTCTCTAGAAACATTAATTAAAAATGCAAAACAACGAAAAACGCTATTCCACGTATTTAATCAAAATACACTTGTATAGATTTGATCCTTTGAACGTTACATCCATGTTTCATATATTTCGAAAGTTGTTGCTTGGTAAAATCTGAAGTGCTTGTATCAAAAATGCATTAATATCCTGAATGCATTGATAAAGTCGAAATTCAGAATGCACTACGTGTATTTCGCTTAACCATTGGTTTCTGAATTGAGTCAAACTTTATCATAAGAAGAATTAAACAAACTTTGGGAGTTAAAAAGATTTTATTTTTCTTGGTACATTACAAAAGCCATATGTTTCCTCTCCGTTTGCAGTTTTAACAATAGAATACAAGAACTTTTATCAGTCATAGAACTGAAATACTGAAATGAGCCTCTGTGGTAACTATTTCCAACAGTTAGGCAACTCTAGCTTATACGTATTGCAACTGCATAATTAAACGGCCAAATTGCTTCCAAAGGAAATTGAAATATTCAATTCTTACTAAAATTCGATGTTACACACAAAATTATCCTGCAATATATTCAAAGCAAATCAATAATTGCTATTAAAAATACAAATAGGTGTACGAATAATTTCAAAGGTATAATGCACTGTAGGCTTAAATAACAAGAAATGAAGCTAATAAAATATGAATTAAACTTTTAAAAACTATCCTTATGGAATATTAATCTGAAAATTTGATAAAAATCAGCGACTGGCAGTTTATTATCCAAAAACATTTGACATCTGGTGAAAAAAATTGGTGAAACTCAAACGTAATTTTATTTACAATAAGGTGTTTTATAAGCACTTGACTTTCTGAATATCTTCAATAAAAGGATGAAATTCTTTCATTTCTTATTTATCTCTGTGTTATCACTCAATACTGTGAATTTTATAAAGTAATATTTTATAAAACCAGCTCCCTGAGATACTTCTTTAGGGAACAATGAACTGAATGAATACTATACACGTACTACATGTAATTAATTTTTTTCCTATTTTTTCTTCAGCTACACATATTCGTAAGTGTATTTCTTAGGTGTTATTTCAAGCAAAATAAAAATTTCTTTACTATTGAACAGCATCAATCTTGTGCGAATTCCCCAAAATATTCTTTGAAACTATCATTCGTTTTCAAACGAATTTCAAACGAAAACTGGGCATTTTCTAAAAATGCCCAGTTTTGTACTCATTTTGACGAGAACTCAATGCACATCCCTATTAGATATTTATCTGTTCAAAATGATTATCCTGAATTATAGTGAAACTGTAATATCGAACTTTGCCTTTCATGCCAATACAGTGTGCAAAAATGAAGATTAAAAATAAAAAAGGCAATTATTAACTGTATTTATTACATATATTCAAAATGAATGACCAATTACTAAGTCTGGAAACCTGTATTTATTCGGTGGAGGAATATCACCTTACCACGAACAGAAACTCTGACTTGTCTCACGAGAGGGGCCCCAACCCCATTACTTGCCTCGCATTCATAGACACCACTGTCTTCACCCTGAAGAGTCTGAATTATGAATGTTCCATTGGAATAAATCTGCATTCTGCTATTCTCCTTCATGGGGATCACTTCCGATGGATTTCCTTCTGCAATCAGAAACTCTCATTAGAATGATTAAAGCTTCACCATAGGAACACTTATTTAACCAATCATGTTTACTTCATTTATAAGCCACATTTTTTCTAAAATAAAACCGAAGTTACGAGCTGTTTCTCTATTTTATTCTTTTTTATGAATTACTACATCAGATTTATTCACGTTTAACTAACGTGCAGAACAGTAGTAGTAATCTTTGCTACAAGTCAACATCAAACTGAAAAAAAAAAGATCAAATTAAAAAGTAGAAAATCTGTTAATCTCTTCAGGTTAATAAAAAAAGTCCTTA
This sequence comes from Mastigoproctus giganteus, assembly GCF_048544385.1. Taxonomy (NCBI): domain Eukaryota; kingdom Metazoa; phylum Arthropoda; class Arachnida; order Uropygi; family Thelyphonidae; genus Mastigoproctus; species Mastigoproctus giganteus. The sequence continues at coordinate 65,365,647 of NC_143580.1, forward strand.
AAACGTAAATTCGAATGTCCTTGTCTATTTTAGTCAGTGTAATCATGAAGAATCAGATAGACGCCCGTTATAGCTTCTTCTTTCCTTCCTTGGTACTTCTGCTACATTGATGGTATATGCCCCTGTGAGATCTTTCTCCATGCTCTTGAGCAACATCAGCCACATTTGGTCGTAAAAAATACAAGTGGGAGTGTAAGAAATGGAGCTTCATTGACATATTCCATCCACTTTTTCCTTAATTTTAAATCAATTTGTACACTAATTTGGAATTTTCACTCTGTGTTAACAGAAAAGTCATTCAACACCATAACGAAAAAGCCAAATCATTTTGTTCTTCAGTTCTTGCGACGCCAACATCTGCGTTACCAATAAAGACCTTTCATTTTGCATCAGACAATTTTTGGAACAGTGTATATGGTTCAAAGTGTTACCTTGATAATCCATTGCTTTAACAAAAATGGTTTTATCAGTCTCAGCTTGATATGGAGTGATCCAAGCGTTGGAAGCACGATTCGGTTTGTTGAAATCAAATGATTGTTTACAGCACACTGCAACTTAATTCTAATGGATCATTCCCTTCTGCTTCTACTGTTCTGCTGTCCCACAGGCACAAAAATTAAAGAGAACTTAGACCACCCCCAAACGCAGAAGGACACTCGTAATCTTGAAGCCCTTGCATGCATTTCATTTATACTAGTCACACTAGATTTTCTCTAAAACATGCTTCATGTTTCCGCAGTTTCCCTTAACATGAACAGTGTGCACAACAAGAATCGATGAATATTTCCATTGGAAAGCAACACAGCTTTCAAACTTTTACTTGACATGGAATTACATGGGTATTTTTCAACAGTAAAAATTGCATAAGTGATACGAAGGGGTATCAAAAATTTCGTGCCATGATCTAGATAAAACATCGGTAGGAATATAACGTTTTATAATATAAGATAAAACATCGGTAGGAATATAACGTTTTAATATAAGTTGTCTATATATTCAGTAACTAACATGTGAAATTTCATTCCCATAGGTGATCGTACACCAGAGGTGGAGCCTGGAATCTGAGGAAGAACACTAGCGTTGACAAAGTGAAGTATCGAGCAGTGATCAAATTCCTGCATTTGCAGGGCAAGGAAGCTCAGGAAATTGAAGAAATGAAAGCTGTCTATGGGCAGAATTGTCCATCCTATGACACTGTAAAAAAGTGGAAGCAGGAGTTCCAGTGCGGTCGTACAAGTGTCTTTCACGAGCCAAGAAAAGGAAGGCTATCAACATCCACAGACAGTGAGATGTTTGCAAAGGTTGAGCAGCTGAAGCTGAGTAACAGACGTATGACATTCATTTCATCGCAAATGCAGTGCGAATTGGTTATGGGTCTGCTCACAGAATTTTACATGGCCATCTGCACATGTCTAAGGTCTCTGCACAATGGGTTCCAAGATTTCTGACATGCAATGTTCCCGCCAACTGTTGGATTTGTGTAATGCGGATGCTGAGAACTTTTTTGATCGGTTGGTGACAAACGACGAATGCTGGGTGTACCAGTATGATCCGGAGACTAAAGACATGCCAAAGCAGTGGAAGAACACCTCCTCCCCACCTCCCAAAAAGGCGAAGACTACTCCATCTGAGAAGAAGGTGGTGATGTTCGCATTTTGGGAACAGAAAAGGGATTATCCTGACAGATCAGATTACTTACCTCGTGGTTCCACACTTACCGGAGACTACTACAGAAATCTTTTGAAAACTTTACGCGATGCTTTGAAAGTGTAGAGGCGCGGAATGTTAACCAAAGGTGTCAGACAATGCACCCACCCACACGGCTGTTGCCACCACCAATTTTGTTGCCCAGTGCGGCTTCGAACTACTGCAGCACCCACCCTATTATCTTGACCTAGCACCGTCAGACTTCATGTTTCGAGAAATGGAGAAACCAATGCGTGGACGCCGCTTTGATTTGTCTTAGGAAGTGATCAATGAAGTGGAATCGTGGTTTCAGGCAAAAAGTGAGTGCGGACTTCTATGATCAAGGCATTAAACAACTGATCCATAGATGGGAGAAGTGTATTAACTGCACATGGAGCGTACATAGAAATGGATTTAAGTTACATCTTTCTAGCGCTATTATTTCTAGGTAAGGGTGCGAAAGTTTTGATACCCCCTCGTATGTCTTTTTCTATATGCGAAAGTCATATGGCTAGGATACAGTAGATTCTACGCTTTTAAACGAGATGCTAGGAGCTCTGTACTGGATTTGGTTAGATCAAACTCTTCACTGAGCCGATAACCATGCGAGATGATTGTTGTTGTTGTTTATTATTTTGGTTTTTAGGAGCATTAGCAACTAAGGCCATATTGCTCCGGGATATGCGCTGGTCATTCCCTGAACTTTCCGCATCCTCCGTATTTGGTGGAGACGGGCTTGAACCCTGGTCTAATCAAGAAGCGTGTGCTACGCACTGCTGCTCCTTCCCACCTGGCTACGGAGGCGCCTATGCGAGATGAAGTACCATTAAATATGGGTTGGTGTGTCATGGCGCTTTGTCATTATCATGGTTAGGTCATGAATTGTGCTGCTCTAATAGATTTTGTAAAATTAATTAAATGGTAATACAAAAGCACTTAAGTAAAAGAAATAAGTAGATTACGTAGAGAAAGGCGAGGAAGGGAGGAAACTGTGGCGCCATTCCCAAAAATTGGTCATAAAATTTAAATACGAAGGATAATTTAAGGTGCTTTAGGTTGCACATGCTGTGCTGTGCCACTGTTTTCTCTGCCTACAAAAGAAAACAGTTTCATATTCACCTTGCTTTTGCTATTACTAACAACAAGTCCCAAGGGAAAACATTTGAAAAGTTCTGAATCTGTCAGATAAGTTTGAAATATAAAATTGACGAGGGAAATCGGTCACTTGACCCCATAATGACAACAAAATTCCTTGGAATAAGAAAAACAAACACTTATTCACTTTATTAATTACAAATTTCAGTAAAATTTATATTTTTAATATAATTATAAAATATTTATGCGAGTATAAGTATTCCGCAGTGACTGAAACAAAGGTCAGAAAGCAATCACCTTTAATTCTCCTCCAGGTGATCTCAGGTTGGGGCATGCCGTCCACCACGCACTGCATTTTGGCCAATTCTCCTTCAGTAAACTGTTCATCAGTTGGCTGAGCTATCCAGACTGGAGGAGCTGCGAAGTAGTAATGCTATTAATCTACCTCTTCTACTTATCCTTTTAATCTCTAACAGAAACATATATTTTTGTATAAATGTGATTATATTTAACTTTGTTCTTGTAAAATCGCTTAATTAGTTGTGTAGGTTTCATAACGTAGCCAATTCCAAAGTTTTTAGTGCATCTATTGTAGTAAAAAGTAATACCTCAAAATATTAATACAAAAATTACCTGCCTATCTTGGAGAGTCGTCCTCAATTCATTTAAATGTCGAACAAAGTCACGTGAATCCGTGTAATCTCCAATATCAACAAAAACTATCTTTAATTTAACTTGTTTCGTTCTACTTGATTTCATTTTCAGATCAAAAATTCCACGGGTATTTGTTTAATCTGTGAATCTCATATTCACAAAACAATATGGGCAAGTACTTGTTACTTTTATTTAAAATATTTGGAATAATTTAAATGAAGTGGTATGATGCGCAATATGTCGAAATAGCTTCTGTTATTTCTATGTACAAACACAAAAGTAAACTTTAACCAAAGTGTTTAAATGTGGAACATAAATTTCATAATTAATGAAAGAAACCTTTGCATTTTCTTTAATGGTTGATCGTTTTTATTTTCTTACCAGAAATGATTTAGCTCTTCCTATTGCGTGTAATATTACAAGCAATCTGTGGGTTTTTATTAGTAGAAGTTCATTGGTATGCAATTAGGTTTTTCATCAAATCTGTATCAATAATCTATGATAGCAATAATCTTGTATTCATTGTGATCAATTTATGAAACAGAAGGAAAACAAATATAGATTAGAATACTATTAATATTTTGTTAGAATCGCGTACACGCCAGAAGTTTAATTTCAATAAAATTGCATATTTTTCTTGATTCTTTTGATTCACCCAAAGTGGAATTAAGAACTGATAAATTGCGTTCCATAAATTAAGGAAATTTAAAGTTTAAAAATTAGATATTATAAGAGAGAATGAAAAAAATGTTAACGTACAAGATATAAATATATGTTTATTTACAGTTTTAAATTAAATACAGATAGAAATCAGAAGGTTTACGGTTTGCGTCAACCACTTAAAATACCACAATAGCCCAAGATTTCATATACTTAGTTTGTCAAGACCATGTAAGTCAAGCATGTGTATATCTACCTGTTTGATGGATGGCAGCGTGTTCTACGTTCTGTCAAGATGAGAACATATTGATAAAAAGTTTCAAGACTGAATCTCGGTAAGGAGAACATTGGTGTATTGGTCATAGTTCAATTGAAATGTATATCATTGCATTTTTGAGATAAATATTTGTTAAAATATTGTAACATCATAGAAAATTTTAATATATTTAAACTCAATTCACTTACATTTGATGAGAAGCTGTGCGGAAAATTGGTCTTTACCATAATTATTCTCAACTATACAACTGTAGTTTCCCATGTTATCTTTAGTGGCTGGAGTGATAGTAAGAACTGAATATCTTTCCTGGAGATCTACTCGGGTATTCGGAACGGTTGAGATGTCTCTACCGTCCTTAACCCACTTGAATTTAAGGGGTTTTTCACCAACTGTAAGGCTACACATGACGTTTGCACTTTTTCCAACAGACACATAGTTAGGAAAGCTAAAACTCTGAACTCTAGGTGCACCTATGAAAAAAAAACAAACAAACAATCAGATCAGAAGGGGAACTACGTTTAATAAAAGGCTTTCTAAAATTATTTATTGGGTTCAGGCATTTAAAAGTATGCACCAAAGAAACTATGGTTATGAGCCGTAAGCATATTGTGTTTTTAAAATTTTGAATTGTATTCCTTCTAAAACTTTGTCTATAGCTGAGTTTGGTCGTTTTGTGGGATCTAAAACCAGAGTACCCGGATAAAAAAGAAATGCATATGCGATCCTCATTAAAAATCAATCTCTGTGGTTGGGGGGAGGAGACTCAGAGGTTCCTTCCATCCTAAAAAGTGTTTCTAACTTCAGTCCGCGAAGAGAATTGCATCCAGGATATATGCATACTGTGTGAAGAAACAGAATGATATCCACCATGACACCTTCGATGATATTACAAAAATATTTCCACTTCAATTATATTGGGTGTGTTACCCTCACTTGATTTAATTAGGGATTACTACGACCCAAAAGCAGGATCATACATTTACTAACATTAAAAATTAACTGCCACTTTTTTGGACAAACTGTATAATCGATCTAGGTCTTGTTGCAGCGACATGCACTGGTTATTGCTATTAAAATCCTTATCCACCTTAATATCATTGGATGGATTTGACATGACACTTGTAATACCATCATCAATATCATTAAGGAAAATTAGAACAAGTACCAAAGGACAGACCTTTAGTCCTTGGTCAAATCACTCTTAGAACCCACCCCCTTTGTGTATGGAAAATGTTTTTTTTTTTTTATAAAAACCCATAGTGCTGTGCATGGGTTGAAGGGTGAGAAGGTGAAAGACGATACTTTTTGATATTAAACTTGAATTTCTGAGATTGAAATTTTCAGGAAATGAGTATAAAGGTTGGTCCAAGAAACGGAAGTTGAAGGAACAGATGAGGAAGAAGAGGAAAAGTTGGTTTTTTGAGTTTGAAGTTGAACAATAAAAGGATGCTGACTGGTTGCGGCACGTATTCAGACTGGTTTGAAAGAGAGAACAGTAATTATAGAAGCCAGATCAGAAGACGTGTCCATGGAAATATCTATAAAAAAGGCATGCAGCAGAAACAGATCGTCTATGGGAAGAGTGAAGAGACTTTGCTAAAGATGGATCATTAAGTAACCTAACTGCCCTCTGTTAAATGGAGTCTAGAAGCTTGAAAGAGGTTTTTGTGCACTGCCCCAGATGTGGGAACAATATTCCATGGTAGGGCGGATTTGCGATTTGTACAGAGTGAGCAGCTGTTTGGAAGAAAAGTAACACCTAGTACGAAAGAGAAAACTCAGGTTTTTAAGATGTCGAGGAAGTACATCTGATTCAAATTATACAATCAATCCATTATTTTCGTGTGTCAGAGGGATTACCTGAATAGCAATAAAAGATTTAAAAAACAGAAATTCCTGTATATTTCATATAAAATTAAACAGAAATCTTAATGTTGGAAGTGTGAAAATAAATGTGCATGGAATTTCCGGCCCCCATGAAAAAAAAATAATGTATCTATTCACAGAAGATGGCCCTCAACTACAATGCGAGAAACGGAAAAAGATATCGATATACGCAAATGTTAGACTAGATATATCCTTTATTAATGAATTCATTATTATATAATAAAAAAAATAAATATTTAAATTGAATTGACTGTTTCAGCAAAAAGCATAGATGTTAATTATAGAAATTCAAAAGAAAAATAACTTACCTTCCTCAGTTGGTTTTGTAGCCACACGCCAAGTTAACGGCACAAACATCACTAATAAGCACAGACATCCTCTTCGTACTGCCATATCAGGAGTCTGAAGCAAGCTATGAAAACGTCAGGAACTCAAGTATATACTACATGTTAACTCAAAAGTATTCTTAGAACTCCAAAATACCATCATAACCCAAATATCTCATTTCAGTGAAAAAAACACAAACCGATTTCTAATGGACACTTTCTGAATTAGCAAAACTTGCTATGAATTACTGTACTTCCCAAAGAACACAATATCCATGGCGTTATTGAAAAGCTTCTTGAAGTGTAGACATTTGTAACACAGCGCCACATATCGGAAATTCATTGTACTTTTAAAATAAGAAATATTATCTAAAATATAATTCTCTGCGTGGTGAGCAAATATTGATAAGGAATGACAATTGTAAAATGAAATATAAATTATCCTGAATTGTAACAGTGTTGTAGAAACATACTTTACTAAAATATATATATATATTTCATGTAAAATTTATTATTCAAACTTGTTTAATGAATTTGAATTAACGTTTCATATTGAATCAAAATGCTGAATAAAAATAGCACATATTTATGCATTACTTCTCAATTTGTGAAAAGTGTCAATTGTTGGAGCTTGAACGTTACTTTGAAAATTTTATGAACTTGTCTTTTGATAAAGTTTGATACGAAATATATTTTATGAATCAAAATGTTTCTTAGTAGTCAGAATAATATTTATACGATAATCTTGTAATTAAAATATAATTTAACCAAAGAAGTGTTTTTGTAAAATTTCGGAATGCTCGTTTATTTTCTCTTAAACATAATGAAATCACACCAAAAGATAAAATAATACCATAAAGATCTAATTACCATTAACCGACAAGTTGATGGATTTTTTAATGCCTTGCCCTACATCATTGCTTGCGTCACATACATAAGTTCCTACCATTTGGGATTCCACTACAGCAATCACAAGCGATCCAGATGGATTGACATACATCTTCCTTCCACTGTCTGATGATATGGAGTCTAAAGGAGAAATATTTCCTGTTGAAAAAACAGCGAAAAGTTTACAAAACCATTGATTCGCCCTTTCCTATATATTTATGATCAAAAATGCAAAGCATTCAATATCGCTCCAACAAAAATTGAAACAATTTTTTTCATCTTGAAATACCGGTAATTTTTATATATTCAGCTCAATAAAGAGCTTGTGTGAGACATGCATTCATAACTATTTTTGATAAACAGTTTACCTTTTCTCCACTTTATATGAGGCAAGGGTACTCCAGCTGCTTTGCATTCAATAACAGCACTTTGGCCTTCTAGAAGAGAAAGATCTTCAGGTTCTTGAATCCACACAGGAGGGGCTAGGTAAAGTTGACTGTAGATTACTGAATCATATCTTCATTAAAATATCATGTATATTGAAATCTTTTAAATAAATTAACTTACAATATAATGAAGTACAGTATATGAAACTTAGGAACCATTAGTTATTGAATCACTGAAAAAAAGTTTACAATGAATTATCATTCTATCTTAATTAACAATTCCCTCTTAACTGTATTAAACATTTATTAATACTTAGTGGAATCCGACTGCTGCATTAAGTTGTGGGGGTGGGGTTTTCTTCTATATTTATTATTTCTTTTATTTTTTGTTAATACTATAGTATTTATTATTATTTATATTCTTACTATACCCCACTTTGCATCTGACTTGTTATCTCACAGAAGAATTCCGGTTCTGAGGGAGTTCCTATATTAGATCACTCCTCCTTTGGATTTTGCTGTGAGTTCAGAAATGGCTAAACACTATTTGCATTAAGTGAAATACAATCAGTTTATTATACATACTTACAAATAAAAGATAAGACAAATCATTACACATTATTCACTTCATATATAGGTACAGGGCATGGATCACGTTCCTGGTCATTAGGCTCTCCCATCCATCATCTTCTTCTTACTATAGGCCCACTAACATCTCGTACAATCAGTTTAATTTAACTCTTTCTTAATTACAATTGACATTTATTATTTATCTATTTATATCTTTCTTTTTCATACCTATCTAGCACAATCCTACATTCTTCTTCCTGGTTGATACAATTCTTCTTCTGGAATTTAATGTCCACTTTACAAACTATTCTATTCTATTCTCTCCCCAGCACTTTAAAGTTACATGTAAATGAAATATACATGGGATTATTTATTTCTTCATTCCCTCAAGTAAACTCCAGCATCTAGCGACTAATTTCTCTACATCAGTGACATTATATAAGTAACATACAACTGTACCTGCTCTATAGGCTAACCCGTCCAAAATTATTACTTTTCCTCCATTAATTAATCAGTAAATAAATCATAACTGTAAACCATCCTTCATTAAACTATTTCTATGATATTTCCTTACTTAGCTATACCTTAACTTAACTCTTAACTGTATGCTTCCCTAAATCTCATTTAATATTTATCTATCTTCCCTGCAGTCCTTTGCAATTATATAGAGGTAAATTCGTTGTTTACCCACTTACTTCTGGGGAATTGGATCTTACTGCTAATACAACGTGTGGCCTGTGACTTTCTGCTCTGCATCGGGTCCTCCATTGGTTTGGGAACGTTCATCTGGAATTCTAAACTTTGCCAGGGACACTTTTCGCTTTGCCGATCATCCTGGTGTCGTATCCTTCTTTGCTGTGCCGGATCATTCAGTAGGAGTCGCTTCCCATCACTTTATTTCTACAGGACGGTACGGTGTTCTTCTGTTAGCATTATCTCGCTGTCCTCCTTTCAAATATATTTCTTTCAGTGGACGCTTTCGGACTTCTATGTTCCATCTCGAGAAAGTTCCCCTTTCCGTAACTTATCTACACTTTGTTAAAGCTATCAGAATTTAGTGAACTCACCATAACTGGTTCTACTTAATGATTTGCTTAATGATTTTGTAATAACTGAGAGCAAAGTGGAGGAGAAATTGTTGAAGTTAAACATAAGAAAGGCACCTGGGGTGGATGGGATATATCCAGTTATATTAAAGGAGGCGGCAAAGCAACTAAGCAAACCCTTAGCCATAATTATGAGAGCATCCTTGGACTCAGGGGAGGTTCCCACGGACTGGAGATGTGCAAATGTGTCCCCAATTCACAAAGGTGGATCGAAGGGTGACACGAGTAATTACAGACCAGTTAGTTTAACTTCTGTTCCGGGTAAAATAATGGAGTCGCTGGTTAAAGATGCATTGCAGGATCATCTAGACAAGACTGCAGCAATAATTCAAACACAGCATGGGTTTGTTAAGGGAAAGTCTTGTCTGACAAATTTGATTGGATACTATGATGTGGTCACAAAGGAACTGGATGCAAAAAATAATTTTGATATCATATATTTGGATTTCAGGAAAGCTTTTGACACTGTTGCGCATGGAAGACTACTGTATAAATTGGAACAGAATGGTATTAAGGGTAAGTTGCTACAATGGATAAAAGGATGGTTAAGTGGGAGAAGACAGAGGGTGGTAATCAATGGGTGCTGCTCTTCGTGGACTAATGTTATTAGTGGAGTCCCACAGGGTTCGGTGTTGGGTCCACTGTTGTTTTGTGCATTTATCAATGATATTGATGAAGGCATATCAGGCTTAATGTCGAAGTTTGCAGATGACACAAAGGTTGGCAGGGTTGTTAATGACAGTAATGGCAGTGTGCTACTGCAACAGGATCTAGATAATTTGGGCAGATGGGCTAAGAAGTGGCAACTGAAATTCAACCTTGACAAATGCAAAGTACTGCATATGGGTAGAAGTAACCCCAGAGAAACGTACCAACTGTGTGGTACTACACTTAAGGTGGTAGAAAATGAAAAAGACCTGGGAGTAATTGTGCACTCAGATATGAAGTTTTCTGAGCAGTGCAGACAGGCTGCTAGGGCGGGTCATGGGGTTTTGTCAATGATATATAGGAATTTTGCTAGCAGGGAAAAGGAGGTGATTGTCCCTCTGTATAAGGCAATGGTCAGGCCACGCCTTGAGTACTGCGTACAGGTCTGGAGGCCTCATTTTAGGAAGGATGTAGATTTGCTTGAGCGTGTACAGAGAAGAGCAACACGATTGGTGAGGGGAATGAAGGTGATTCTCTTACCAAGAGAGGCTTAAGTTCTGCAAATTGCAGTGGCTGGAGACTAGGCACCTGCGCGGTGATCTGATTGAGGTCTATAAGGCCTTGAATGGGTTGAGCACGCTGAATTCTGATGGGATCCTTCCACTTGTTCAGATTACCAACCTACGGGGACATAAGTTCAAATTAAGAAAGGACAGATGTAGAATAGATGTTCGGAAATTTGCCTTTAGCCAGCGGGTGGTTAATTGCTGGAACAAACTTCCATCTGTCGTTGTGGAAGTTGATAGGTTAAATAAATTTAAGAAGGAACTGGACAGGCATTTGGAGGGAATGGTGTGATTTTTTTTTTTTTTTTGGCTGATGCTGCATAAGCTCATACACTTGCTTTCTTGCATCATGTGCCACTACTACTACTACTGGTGGATCGCTTCCGGGGACTGTTTCCTGGGCCTATCTTTCCAAAAACACCCTTTTTGCCCTCCAAAGAAACTTCATCACTCCCGAAAAAAAACTTTATCACCTTCTGAAAAACTTTATCATCTCCAAAAAAACTTTATCACATATCTCTTTTGCGCGCGCTCTTCCCCTTTTTTTCCCAAAATTTCGTAACGCCCATCCTTTCCTCAACCAATCATTTCTATCTGACCATCATCGTCTCCATCCTCATTTGCCTATGACCCATAACACGATGGTCGAGCCCCTTCCGGTGTAGAGAGGACTTCCGTTTCTAGAGAATTCTCGAATATTCTGGAAGGTGATCGAAATTTCGGAGCTCGGAACCCATCCGGAAACCATCTGCGTCCATTTACTTGATTCGTCTCGCCTTATTATAAAATGACCACACCTGTTCTGTTTGCAGTAAACAAAAACGCTTACACCTGTTACCCCTATTGTAATCTCTGGAGCAGTCTGTCCCTTTTGCCATGCCATCAATTAACCCCCCACTGTTCCGTCTCGATATCTTCACTTGCTGCTTCAGGTAGTGGGCGCTGATCGTATATCTGTTTCTAATGTTTATCTTCAAGGTATATTTGCTTGTACATTAAATTTAACCTTCTCTTAAATTAATTCCATTAGCGCGAGACCCATTATCTTAAACAATATTTGTGACTTTAAGTGTTTTCTTGTAAGGTCTATAATATCACTCAATCTAGCGTTCTATCATTAATTATGTAGACATTTAATTTAATTTGTAAGACTTTGTGTCTTACAAAGTCAATCAGCATACATTTTCAAACAAGTATCAAATAATTTTACCTAATTCCGTGTTTTTGTTTTTTTAATATTGATGAATCCAGAGTTAGTTTTCAATGTGGCTTCACGCAGGTTCTGGTCTGTACAGGGCGAAACATTGTACCAGTCTACAAGCCCTTTCAGAATCAAAAACAGCAGCATGGAATTCACTTGGCAGGTATCTGTGTGTTAGTGAACTAATCTCCACACATTCAAGCGAGCAAATCTAAATGGCGTTAAGTACAGGAAGGAAACTCTTGTATCCTTTGTAAAGACCTATGCCGGTGTCAGTGGAAAACTTTCACTTTCATGGATTAATTTGTCACTCGTCTATGGAGTGATAAATTAATCAGCAACTTTTTACCCATGTCCCTCTAGTTTCATAAGACTTTAATAGTGGCTCATGTCTTCCTTTAGTATTGAAAATCGGTGCAAGGTATGAGAAAACTATTTACAGTCGATAATACAACCACTGATATAAAGTATCGTTTTCGAAAACGCGACTGTAGAATACAGAATCTTAATGTTGCAAGTCTAAAAGTTTCCTTTTGAGAGAACAGTTTTATGCTTATAGTAATGTAAAAATTTCATTGAGAAAAGACATCCGTAACATTGTGGCTTGTTCCAAAGTTTATGACATCCATTTCCATTGAAATGAAGTTGGCAAGCTGAGGGATGGTAGGGATTTTGTCCCTCTAACTCTCAGTCGCTTTTAGGAAACCCTAACAACAGGTAATAATAGAATACTTCTTATTCAGGTTTCATGAAACTGTGTAGCTGAAATCGGTTTTCATTCAGTTGGAGCATAAGAAAGGGTTTTGCAGGGATAACATACCATTCTTCATTACAAGACGCAGATTATTCTGAAACTTGCCCGATTTCTACAATTTTCTGAACGAAATGGTCTTGCTGAGGGTCAATTCTAGTTCGGATCAACCCTTCCTGTTTCCAAGAGCTTCTTTCTTCGAGTTCTAATTGTTCTGTGATAAGGTGCAGCACAGATTAATTCAAAATCACTTTAAAAATGCCCGATCATTATAAATTTCAAACCTTGAGTTGATTCTTTTTCTTCACACTGAACCCAGAAATTCATTAAACCAGAACGGACTGGATATTTTCTGTTTTAAAATTATATATACCCTTATTCAATTCATAAGCAATAAAATTAAGCGGATACTAACTTATAATTGACGTCTAGAATACGATTTATGGATACTAAAATGCAATAGGTATAACATGTGAAAATAAAAGTGCGCAAGTTCTGAAATGTATGCTGGATGAGGTGGAATTATAAAATTTGACCGATGAATGGGTGGGTTCCGAATGCTGAAATATAGTTCAGTTTAACATTTATGAAGAGTGAAATATAAGAGCCCAACTGATTTATTTTGTTCTCAATCATACAAATATTTATGAAGGCACTGTATGGCAATACTCACAGGTTACAAGCAAGGAGGCAGTGTGCTGATCCGAGCCGAAATCATTTCTTACGATACAGGTGTAGTTTCCTGTGCTCTGAGGAGTGACAGGTTCGATGACTAGCAAGGAAGTGTCCACTAAAGATCTTACAACGGTGTTTCCAGTGGCCCTAAGCTCTTGTCCATCTTTCATCCAGGTGAAAGAAACTGGCCTATGTCCAGATCTGATTGTGCATATGACGCTACTACGTTCTCCTTTCTCGAGGCCAACGGGAAAAGCAAAGGAAACAATAACAGGGGGATCTGGTGAAATAAAAAAGCATTTAAATTAGATTAATCTACCGTTATACATATATTAGTGTGAAACGCATACATAAAATTATGGATAATTTGAGAAGAAATCCGCAATTGAAACATTTTTTTAAATTCCAGTTTGAAATAATGTTCTGCTGAATACGCTGGCAGAGATATACACAACACCATTCTGTTTCCTCATTCTGTCCTTTCTTATTCAATATTAATTGCATAATATTAATTATCCAGCTAAAAATCAGTTTTTAACTTAAAAGAAAACCGATAATCATAGCCAACGCAGGCTGATAAATAAATCCATTTAACTTGAAAGATGCGATTATACTATTTACATTCCCATTAAAAAAATTACAAATATCAGTAGCCCATGCACAAAAATTTAACAATTCTTAAGAATGCGCTTTAATAGTGATTATTGTGAAGAAAAAGGGCCTTAGTAAGACATTAAGATGAGCTTAAAAGCATCAATGCGAAATAGAATGCTCAGGGACCAGATTAAAAAGATGACATATCATTATAAAATATGAAAAATAACTATCAGATTTCCATAAGCTATTAAGAGAGAGAATAAAATTTTGGATTTTATTTTATTATATCGGTTTTGAATGCACCAAACAAATTTAAACCCAAAAAAATCGACCAATGACTAAATCAAAGCATACTGGAAGAAGATATTCAGGGCTCTGATATAATATTTTTGAAGGTAGTGTAGTTCAAATAACGAATGTAGTTCAGATGAGGAATCCATATTAATTTGAGAATGGATTCCTCAAATTTTACTTTAAGATTATCATTTTAGGAACCAATACCCATATGTTGGGGCAAAATATACGTTATAGTTGCTATCTGAATAACCAGATCATCAATTATAATTTTCAGTTTAAAGTTATGGTCTCACTTCGGAAGTTATTTGTATTATACGTTAAGAAGTATTTATTCTTTCTTAATTTCATTAAGAATTTCAATAACAGTTCAGTTGCACATGCCACAGCTGTAGTTGGTAGTAATCAACTAATATGATAGTTAAGAATAAATGAAAAATGCATTTTGATGTAGAAGACTCATTTGAGCAAGATCCGAAATTTGAGATTTTCATAACCAGTAAAATCTTTAGTATTATAAATCGATTTATGATTTGGTGGTAGATTTCTTGGGCTGAATTACGATTTCTTGAAGGAAAAGCAACGCCTATCATTTTATTATGAACAGAATATTTTACTTTTCTCTTCCTCTACGCCTCAAACTTTGTTTTGTTCGAGAAATGGGCTGAAAAACTTATTCAGAAAGTTTACTTTGAAGTTCCTGTTTTACATCTTATGACCTTTCTTATAACAATACGCTAAACTTGAATTGAAGTATATTGCTACATCCACATTGATACAATATCAAACCGTAGAACTAAAAAACAAAACTTTGTTATCATATCATATAAGAGTTATCGATCTTTCACTCCATCTTCATCCTTTTCTGTGGCATCGTGTTTCCGCACTCTTATCTGTTTTTCATTCATACAGAACCTTAGATATCTCTTCTTATCACGCATAGGTACTTTGCTGAATGCAACGCTACATTTTTCAAAAGCGCAGCATATATAAAATACGTCATTATGCTCATATGATCTGTCAGCTTTATGATTTGTACTTATCTAGACAGAACAAGCACGATAGTATTTGGCACGTTCACTCTTCTACGTTCTTGAATGGACGAAAGAAAAACTATTATAAAACACGTCTTTCATGTCAACCATCCTACCTTATTCCCAAAATGGACTTTTGTATAACGCACTAATTTTTATGTATCGAATTCTTAAAGAAAATCAAAGATTTTTATTTAGAAAATTTAAACTGATGTAGCATCGCTTTTATAATATATTTAATTCAATTAATATATAGTTTGTTGCAGTATTTAATAAAAAAATTATATGTAAATTATTAAATATAATTGATAAATAATAAAAATTCTTCTCATTAAGCTGCCAGTTGAAATCGAAACATTATGTGACTGATTTTCTAATTAATTAGGCGAGTTCTTGTTTTTAATTTTATCAGGCTGGATTATCAATTAAAAGAGAAATAAAGGTAACATTTGAAAATACCGCCTTAACCCTTGACAATTTAATATATCATTATGTAATTACGTTGATCTCGATTCCAGAATGCCAATAATACGTAATATCCTCTTAAGAAACCATTGGAAGCAAATTTTAGCCACCCTGTGATAAGGAATACAAATAAGTTCGATCATAAATTCAATAGTTTCTATAATCAGCAAAATAATCATTCCTGGTAACTCGCAATAATCAAATTTTGCTCAGCATCCGTAAGACTCACACACTTTATATATTATTTATGTACTTAAATTCCCAATAATTCTGAAAGATTTCAAATATTACAAAAAAAGGTACATTTGGTTAATAAGCTTTCATATTATGACCAAATCAAAACATTTATCCCTTGACACTTACCTTTAGTTTCCCCATATACAAATAGGCAACACAACAACTCATACAAGAAGGTTATCCATACAACGGTGCTCATGACGGCGTCCCATGTGAAGGTGTAACCGAATCGGGAGAGTCTTCAAACAAATACACTCACCATATTGTCTAATTCCAATAAGCAATTAAAATACAAAAAATACAATTTCCCCAACAGCTAAAAAAGGCAACAGTATAACCAAATTAAATATATGGCTTCACGTTAATATTACACATATTTTCCAGGCTATTATACTCATAAAAGAATTGGCATCGTTTGCATCATGGCTTCTTGTATCTCTCACTGAAAGTGAGAACCGAAGCGCCGCCTATGGGTCGAAGCAGAATAGATAATTTAAAATATTTAATCAATGACTTATGAAAGCTGTTTCTAATAGAACGCCTACTGGCCATTGAGAAAACAAAGCAAGAGAACTTCTCTGGCATGGGCTTAGTGGAAAGAAGTTGTGCTTTGGAGGTACTTCTATTTTAAGGGGACGCAGTGCCATTTCAATATACTTGCATCCACTTTTCCGCACAAGTACAAACATAGCAGAGAATTCGATGATATTAAACGTGACCCTTTTTGAGTTTGAAATATGACTTAAAATTTGTCATTACGTTTACTAAGCAATCGTATCAAAGGAATTACAAAAATTATCAAAACCTTCCGGTTTACATACCATTCTGTATATATAAAATATGATTCTTCAACAAGGGAAATTGGTGACGTTTATTACCCTTAGTTAGGGGAAGATACTGTTTCAAGTAGATGTTCTTAAAATTAGTGTTCATCATGTTCCAAAAGGAAGATTCACAAGAAGACTTGTGTACCTTAGTTTTGGCAGTTGTTACCATAGAGATTCGTACAGAAATCCTGACCAACCGCATTATTTCATGAACTCTCGTTGGAGAAATGGTTAGGTTAGGTTAGATATCTAATCTAACATAACCTAATTTTCGGATTCAAACTTCCAGACACTTCTCATGCTTTTAATAATTAGCTATACAACCTAATATGAACAGTTCATGTGTACTGATTCTTACTGTATAGGAATTTCCACATAATGCAAGTAAAATGTTTTTTATTTTCACATTTTATCGTTGACATATATAACGGTGTTTGTAAATCCAATATAATATAAAACATTTTGCTATTTTTTATTTATTTACAAAAGGTGTCACATCGGCAAAGGGTTGGAAATCATAAGGTAAACCAACAATTCAAACAAGTGTTCAAGTCTGGATTATAGGAATGCTTTGGCTTGTTCAGCTTTCTAAAGATAGATGGCAGCACTAAAATATGAAAACCGTTTTGGCGGAGCCGAAAGAAGTGGAAAATAAAATGGAATGAAACGAGTAGAGAAATATGGCAATCTAATTCTATCCCCAGTGGCATTTGAAGAAGTAGAAACAGCTGTTTACTAAGAAACCCAAATGTGAAATATTAATTTCCCCAAAGTTGTTTTTGCAGTGCAGGTTGTATTGCTACTTTAGCCAACGTAAATTTGTCTAGTTTCATAAAGAACATCATTTGCATCCTCTATCGATCCCAATTCTTGAGAAATTCTTCAGTTGCTGAAAAAATCCAATGCTATTTAGATAATTTCAAATTTATCTTTCTCCGATCATACAGAGAGAAGTTAGCTTGCACATGAGACAAGCATTAAATTATGTTTGAAATTTTCTGCGTGATCCTCCATTTGAAAAGTACGACTAACAAATCTCTGCATAATTGTTGAATGGTTCGGAAAACCATATTTATTGGGCGACAGTACATAAACTAGACTTAATGCTGTTCAAATGAAGGAACTGTCTGCTCACAGATCCGAAGAAACAAAATAGTCTCTTTTGTATAGACCGAATAGCAGCTTTGATATTTTTCTTATGATGTATTCCTCAACTGAAACCACGACCAAATATTCCCAATGTCTTTCAGATACGAATTTGAGACGCCTGGTTTTTGTGTGTGCCTCCTCTTAATCGATAAATTTTGACCTGTTCTTAGGGAACTAGGCAAGCACAGAACAATAAATAGAAATTGCTTAGACGGTGCTTTTCTATATATCTTAGGCGCGTGAAGAAGTCCTGTTATTTTATGTTATTTTCCCCAATATATCGTATTTTATGGAATAATCATCTTTCCCGACAAGCTTGGTTGTATGACAGGGAAGCATCTTCTAAAGGGGAAATTGAAACATGCTAACAAGAAACTGGCTTACCTACAGTATTACTTGTCTACAGGACAATATACTGTTAAAACGTTACTATTAAATAAATAAATAAATAAATAAGTGTGTGTGCCTAGCACGCATTGCGTAAGTAAAGTGAAACTTCTTTAGGTGAACATTTTTCACTTGACCGACGATCCCATATTGACCATATGAATGCCACAGGCGACGAATCTGCATGAATGGGAGCCTCGGAGATATGAGACGTTCCGTTACCAAATCTAGTTTCGGCAAGGGCTGTGACATCGGATTATATTTAAAACCATTTGACTTCGATAGAGTCGGAATCACTTTGTTCTTGAAAGATCCACGACAGTTGTTACAGGCCAACATTTGACTTACATCCTCATTTGGAAATGCTGTTTGAAGAAGAGCGTGATCTCGAGCTGCAACAATCTTCACATCGTTCTTGAACCAAAGCCGATCACACACGAAACAATAAAACGAAATCATTATCCAGTAATGTACTTCTTGGAGTCGGTTTGGGCTTCTTCGCTTTTCGTTTACGACTGGGCTTCGAGGACTCTTCATCGTTTTCATTTGCAAAATCAACTTCTATGACTCCTCCTTTCAATTCCCTTCTAACATTTCTGGGGAGGTGTAAGGCTCTGAAGATGTGGATGGACCGGATCTTCTCAGACTTCTTTGTTTAACTCCTCGCACGCTGTAATTTCTTCAGCTGTCGAAATAACTTAGATCGCTCCTATGAACTCAATGGAGGTGGTTTCGATGGTTGCATTGCACGTATACGTACTCTATACACCTTACAACGCTCGCTATTAGTCTTCGGCATGTTGAATTATAAATCCCTTTCCGTTTTTTTTTTGTTAAATACGGTGGAGAATGGCGAAATCGCACGACGCAATCAATTGGGGTACTGATTGGGTCATGAGTTGCTCGTGCCTGGTACGGAATGGTACTGTGGGGGGGGACTTTTTTGTTTGTTTCTTTTTTTTTATCCTTTTATTATTAGTATTATCTCCTTTTGCCTTATTATACATTTAACTCAGGTTTTCTTAGGTGCCTTCACACCTACAAGACCCCACTCTTTGCCACCTGACTGCTATGCTCTGCAAATATCACAGAAGATTCTCAAGCTCTTGAGGGTAATTTCCATTGATTCCCCTTAATCAGAGACCAGGACTCTCTCGCCTAATTGCGGGAGAGCAAGCTAGGTGTGTGTTGATTAGACTAACAGGACTCAAGTGAAAACAAAACATGAAATTTATTACATACACATATACGATATTATATACAATTGAATAAATGAAAACATACATTCCTAATATACAAAGTCGACTCAGAGATAACTTGCATAATCATTCTAATTACAGTTTCCATTCAATAGATAATCTGAGTTTACCATTATATGAAAACACCTGATTCATTCTTCTTGCTCTAACTAACTCTTAACACTTATACATTCACTATACTCATTTCGTTACTCCTGGATCCTGGATACAATTCCGTTTCTTATATTAACAATCAAATATACTACTTTCATCATTATGCTCTGTGGTCTCACCATTCTGTTACAATATACTTGTAGACCAGTCTTAACTTTCCTGAAGTCTCTACTTGTCACTAGTCATTCAGAAAAACCAACCTTCTTCATCAATAAAACATTACATTCAGAGTTTCTCATACAACTTACTTGTTTATAACTTTAAAACATATTCAGAACCTTTCTTTGTAAGTTTACTACCCTTCCTAACACATTATATGTTATATCAATCTCATCTACTATTCATTCCTTAGTTTCCTTTCCATTATACACTAACCCCTTTTAACATAATAAACTGTTAGTATTTCTACTTCAGAGTTAAAATTTTTCTCTTTACTTTCTAGTACTATCCCCTTTTCATTGATTATTATACTATTTCACTAACAATCCTTCTTGCTAACTTAGTGTAATTAATATATTGCTCACCTACTTCTATCTTTTTCTTTCCTTTCCAGGGAGGTTTCAAGCTTCCATCTTAGGCTATCTTCTATGGCTCTCCTTTATCTGCTTCAGAATAATTTCCGGAACTCTAGGCTGCATGGGTCTGGCGTCCTTTCTCCTGTTTGAATGAAAACAGGAGAAAGTTTTCATTCAAAACTTTCAAAACAGGAGAAAGTTTTGAATGAAAACTTTCATTCAAAACAAAGGAAGGTAACTCCTCCTTTACTAAAGATCATTCTGATGCATCTTGCTCCAAGAGGTCGTTACCTTTCCTGGCACACTTACTGTCTTTCATAACCCCGTTTTCTTATCATCCTTGGCCTTCCCGTTACTTCTAACTCTTAACTATTTTCCCTATTACTGTCTAGGCCCCTTTTTATCACTCCCTACATTTCTGCACTGCCCGACTTACTTTATTTTTCTGTCTCTTCATCTTTCTCCCCCCAAACTCTTTCTTTCTTGTTTTTCGAGAGAGCACTCCTTTCTTTCCTGCGCTCTCTCTTTTTGTTCCCCTGAACTCCATACCGCCCCTTTTTACTGGCCTGCCTCAGTTCGGGACTTCAACCAATCTTCTCCTTTCTACTTAAATTTACGTTCCGTTTCATTCGCTAATATCATTTTCCCATGCTGTCCCTTTAGCGCGCGATCCAACCTCCTTTTTGAATATCTTTACTTTCTTCTCAGGCCGTATGTCCCTTTGATGTCGACCGGCCACCTCCACAAACACTCATTTTCATTTCGTACGTTGCCTTCTAAAGCATCAGAAACCTTCCATCACAGACAGCCAGACGCCAGTCTTAATTAGAAACCGAACATTTGAAGTGCACCTACTTCCTGTTTAGTCTGACAGTGTAACCGATCAAAGGAAACGCTTCGACTAATTCGATTTCCCGTCCTATTGTTTGTTCCCGAGCAACCCCTTTCACGCCTATTCACAAATGACCCCCGCTACCTATTCCTGCTGCCCCTGTTTGTTTTTGTGTATATTGGGACCTGCAAGTTTATCCGTCTGCTACTAGTTATTCTCACGCTTACTCCATCCCTTCATTAAATTTTCTCCTGATTTAATCTCACCTTGCGAAAAACCCACTATCTTTATTTTATTAAATTTGTAACGTTTTTCATCTTTCAATATCACTATATGTAACTTTTTTTCTAATTAATCTCTTAGTTTGCGAAAGACAACCCAGCAATCATCATTTAAATTAACTTGTAAGTGAAAATAGGAGGAATATTATCCACAGGCTATAAAAGCAAAGATATAAAGCACAGATTTACACTTTATTACCTTACCAATTAAAAAGAAAGGAAGGCAAAAGTCAACTAACTACACCGGGTATTCCCAGGTGGTCACCCTCCTAATTACTAACTTGACCTAACGCTGCTTAATTTCCTGATCGCACGAGATCCGTGGCATGCATTTATCCTAGTAATATACTTGGTTGTTCGGAGTGCCTGTAATGCTTTTACTTATGGCAACATTCGCATTTTCGTTTCGTTTTTTTGTCAATCCACGAACGCAAGTTACTCCCATTTGAAAACTGCCTGGAACACGCCTAAAAAAGTTTTACTTGAAAATATTGCAAAATTTATATACGTACAGTAATTGACACTTTTGAATAACAATGATTCTCATCACAAATCTTTCAAAAATGGGGATAATATCTCCATACAAGCATTATTTCAAATCACAATGAGGAAATAAGTAATTACGAATATTTAATCCATTCTTGGCCCTTAATATCGCATAAAGAGTTGAGTTGAAAGAAATGACACACCGAATTTAAACTAACCCCATGCATGTGACCAATGCACCGCACGTTTTACAGAAACTTTAAACAAACGGGTAATATGACTAAGATCATTCCACAATTATATTTCAAGAGAAAGAGATTGAACTTCGCTTGTAATTTGATGTGTCCAGCTACTGCAGCAAATTTATAATTTATTTGTGGACATCAAGCTGCTTATTTACATTCTTAAGTAAGCTTGTATCCATCTGTCAATTGTTCTTCTAATAGGATAAAGATCGTGTCACAGAGCACAGAATTATACACAACTGGTTACAGGAACACGATCGAATTTATGCTCACTGAGGTGGCCTCGCCAGTCATAGATCTCAATCCAGTTGAGCATTGGAGTGAGGTGAGCAACCATCCAATTTGCAAAAGCTATGGGAAGAGAATGAGTCAACATGGATCAACTACCACGACACGCTTCTGACCCCACCATGAATCCAAACAGCTCTCAGGACTAAAAGGGAACTTTCTCGCTGTTTTGTAGGTATACCTATTTAAGTGCATGCTCAGTGTAGACTGAGCACTTCAGATAAAGCAAACAGTTTACAAAGAGAATTTAAGGATGGATTTATTGATGCAGAGTGGTACTGTCTTATATTCAAAAATATGCACGCTAATTCTGTGTTATCAGGTAATGCAGGAACATCACCAATAAAAATAAACTATTTTAGCAGAACAACCAGAAAGGAGTTCTACACAGGAGTTCTATCCACTTTATAATCTGCAGAACTTTATACAATTCACAATTATTAGAATGTACAGCATGAGGTAAAAGTTTATAGATGGCCATATTATCCAAGTACGGAAGAAAAATACATTATATATTACAGTTTAATCTGTAACTAGCAATGATTCTGATATAAAAGATAATCAGGAACCCATACGGGTTTTTTTGAGCTTATTCCAGCACTCAAGGAGTTTAAACAGTGTCCCTGCATTCGGTAAATGTGAAGCTTATGCAATCTTATAATTCTATGTTTTGTCTAGAATTTCGCTGGGCTTACAGTGGTGCTCAAACGCCAAGAAACAAGAAGAACGCGATTATATTTTTACACACAGATAAAAATGAAGCTAACTCTGTCTGACCCCGTAAACAAAACCGTCCCCAGCTTGTTACAATATGCCCTTGCTGTATTCATCTGGATGACAGAAAAACAGCCTGTTTAGTGACTGCACTATCGATGTCAAGACATCAACGAAAATTCCATAGCTGGATTAATCTTTGAGGTGAAAAGCAATAGGGAGGATGGATGGAGAACAAAGTGAAGACGAAGTAACCAGGGTGCTGAAAAATTATGTATTTCAACTTCAAAAATACGCAACTGTCGCTCAAAAACCTGTCAGAGGCCTTTTTCACATCATTTCCATGCAAGATGACTTAATTATCCCTAAATGAGGATATCATTAACATTACCACCTTTTCCAACCCTCTACCTGTAAATGATTGAAGAGGGTAAATGATTGATTGATTGACAGTGAAGAAAACCCTGAATTTTTTTCACATAAAAATTAATTCGTTAAATATTATTTATCAAGATAAAATTACTACAAATTTTCTGATAATCATTTACTGGTATACACGCAGATTTATAATTTCCAGTTCAGAACTTTATGTGGACATGTGTTGTGTCTTACGTAATGCGGCCCCTAAACGTTAGTTGATCTCTGCCATGGTTCTTTGTGATGACATACAAGACTCTATACAACGGCCAGAAATGAGTGTAGTGTTATGTTTGCGTAGTGTGTGTGTGTGTGTTTAGCTGTTTCTGGTCACTTTGCTACCAGGAAGGCTGCTTCCTAGTACCCGTCCACGCCACGAGGAGGCGGGTCCAACCATACACGTAATAACTAAATGTATTATTTCAAGCACCCATAGGAATAAGCTCAAGTCATATGGGTGCAGCAGTCTCCTATAATCACGTACGGTGGTGAATACCACAAAGAATCCCACATCCACTGCAGAAAGTGTAATAGCAATTGATGCCAGTAGTTCCCCTACCCAGGAAGCCCAAATCTGGGTACAACCAGTTTAAAATCCTGTCTCTAATAAACTGGAGACCAGCGAATCCTGCCCCCAAAGGGGCTAGCAATAAAAAAAAAATTAATGGACAAAATATTATTACGCTTCAAAAAAAAAAATAAAAATAAATAAAAAAAAATAAAATATAATAATAATAACAAATTAATTAGATAAAATGTTAAAATAATAATTATTATTAAAAAAATAGCTTTGTTGAGTATAGAAGTCAGCTCAGCAATCCACCTCGTCTGTTGAAAACCTGTGGGGAAATTCCTGTAGAGCTGAGAAGGCATTTTGATTTTCAACAAGATATCTTTCACTTCCAGGAGAGAAATTATGCACTGTACTAGGTAATGTTTGTCTTAAATCTTGGTAAACAGGGCAGAAGAATAAGACATGACTCCAGTTTTCAGAGGCGCCGCAGAAATAGGTATCTGTCGTAGATAAATTGAATTGAAGAAGACGAGCGTTCAAAGAACCGTGACCAGTTAGAATGTATGATGTAACAAGGCTTGGGTAGAACCACAACTGATTACTTTTTGAGGTAGTGAATTTAACATCAGGTATAAAACCTCTGGTCACTGCTCCTTTGGTCGATGAATTCCATCTCATCTCACTTGCCATCTTCTATGAAGCTCAGTCCAACATTTAGCTTTTTTCATTCTTTGGATCGGCAGTGGGATCATAGGTCAAATCGGAGAAAGTTAGAGGATGTCCTTTACGAATATAGTAAAAAAAGCCTTTGTGCGTAAGATACAGATCCAGAGGTAACAAACCTGAGATGGCTTGCAAAGATGCAGTTGAAACTGTTCTACAAGTTTTCAGGAGAACTAGCAAAGAGGTCCGTTGGACACTGTCTAGTTTGGTTTGAACCGTAATAAGTTTAAACTTTATGGCACATCAAGTATTAAACAGCTTTCCAAATTGCATACATTATAAAAAGCATGTAATAATACCGGATACAATATGTAGTACATTCGCTGCAAAATAGAATGGACTTTTTATTTTCTCTTTACCATATTAGGACCGGCTGAAATGACAAAACCCAGGAACGGAACATAAATAAAATTGTTTCTCTTTATCCTCCGGAAAGGACACATTAGGTCAGAGAAATTCGTAAGGTAGAGTACAAGAACATCACCGTATTTACCGTTTACGTGAACAACGGCATTCGACCACTCCTCTACAGCATGATTTAACCCGAAGACACTGTAGGCGTCTTGGAGCCTTCACAACTTGCTTAATATTATGCTGGATCTACACGACGGCTTTTACGCAAACGTCCCATCTGTTGAAGGCTTCGTTGTGGGTGGCAGCCACCGTAGTTCTACGTTCCCTTGCCCCCTGTATGGAAATATTTGGTATAGGAGTCAAGGGGTATGTACCAATAATGGGCAAGTCAAAATTATTCCTCCACACTTTAACAATCCATAATTCGTGAATTGAATGACCGATTTGTATTATTTCTTTTTTTTTTATTAATTTAATCCTTGCTTTATACTGGCTGGCTAATATTCCACAGAATTTTTCCAATATCTCCATCCTGCACAGTGCTTTGCTCTCTTCGACGTATAACGCGCCTGCAGAAATCTTTCTACAGAGGCTTTGACGGTTATAGCTGGAAAGATCGCAGCTGATTTGCTGATGGCAAGATCTTGCCTGAAGTATGCCCTCAAGCGAGGTATTTCTATAGAGATTATGGACGTTCGGTCATGCCCAGAGTGGTGGGCGGCTCATGACCCGACCTGGTAATCTGAGCGAAGATGCATCAATGATGAAGTAGATACCATATGGCAGAACTCATGGATTAATTCTGATAGGAGAAAACAGCCTTATTCTTTTCTGCTCTCCGTTCTAACTGTGAACATCAGTGTAGCTCATGGGTACAGTTGTTTGCGCCGTGTGCTTGTTTTGTCCTGACTGGACATGACTTGAAGTCCAAGCTCACTCAGCTGGGGTCAGCCGAATCCGAATTGTGTGAAGCCAGAGACAGCCCTACATTTTATGCTGCACTGTCCATTAGATGGACTTGCGTGATCAGCTAGAGCGGGGGACTTGTTCTCATGATGAAAATTTAAATGAACTGTTTAGGTACCAAAGGAATTTTGGTCTATTCGATAGATATATCAGACAGGTAATTCAAACGGGGGCAGCATTAAATAGTGGTAGCCTACCTTCTCGTGGTGGGGGATTGAAGTTGTAGTGGTGTGCAACGCCCCCATTCTCACAAGGAGGCCAAATGGCGAGACTCTCACAACTTAATTTGTTCTGCTTTGTTTAAGTTAACCTGTGGATCTTTGAGTTGAAATGTTTTAAAACATTTCGACGCAAAGATCCACAGGTCAACTTATCTGTTAGTTGAACATACAACCATTTTTAGGCTTTGAACACAAATGAGTATCAAGATGGACATGGGCTGTTTTCCCAGGTGGCATCTGGAAACAAGCTCCCTTAAATAAAACAAATGAAATTCCATAGTTACAGGCACTGTTCATCTAGATATAAAAATGATAGTGTGAAAATACGTAATTATGAGAGCATCCTTGAACTCATAGAAGTCCCCACGGATTGGAGAAGTGCAAATGTACCTCCAATTCACTGAGGGGGATCTAAGGGTGACACGAGTAATTACAGACCAGTTATTTCCACTTCTGTTACGGGTAAAATAATGGAGTAACTGGTTGAAGATGAACTGCAGGATCATCTAGACAAGACTGCAGCAATAATTCAGACACAGCATGGGTTTGTTAAGGGAAAGTCTTGTCTGACAAATTTGATTGGATACTATGATGTGGTTACAAAGGAACTGGATGCAAAAAATAATTTTGATATCATATACTTGGATTTCAGGAAAGCTTTTGACACTATTGCGCATGGAAGACTATTGTACAAATTGGAGCAGAATGATATTAAGGGTAAGTTGCTACAATGGATAAAAGAATGGTTGAGCAGGAGAAGACGGAGTGATAATTAATAATCAGTGGACTAATGTTATTGGTGAAGTCCTCCAGGGTTCGGTTTTGGGCCCCGGTGTTGTTTTGTATCTTTATCAATGATATTGTTGAAGGTATATCAGACTTAATGTCGAAGTTTGCAGACGATACGAAGGTTGGCAGGGTTTTTAATAACACTAATGGTAGTGCGCTACTGCAACAGGATCTGTTTGTTTATTATTTGGTTTTTAGGAGCATTAGCAACTAAGGCCATATTGCTCCGGGGATATGCGGTGGTCATTCCCTGACCTTTCCGCATCCTCCATATTTGGTGGGCACGGGCTCGAACCACGGTCTAATCAAGAAGCGTGTGCTACGCACCTCTGCTCCTGCCCAATTGGCTACGGAGGCGCCGCAAACAGGATCTAGAAAATTTGGGCAGATGGGCTGAAAAGTGGCAACTGAAGTTTAACATTGACAAATCCAAAGTACTGCATATGGGTAGAAGTAACCCAAGAGGAACGTACCAACTGTGTGGTACTACACTTAAGGTGGTAGAAAATGAAAAAGACCTGGGAGTAATTGTGCAGTCAGATATGAAGTTTTCTGAGCAATGTAGACAGGCTGCCAGGGCAGGTCATGGGGTTTTGTCAATGATATAAAGGAATTTTGCTAGTATAGAAAAGGAGGTGATTGTCCCTTTGTATAAAGCAATGGTCAGGCCATGCCTTGAGTACTGCGTACAGGTGTGTGTGTGTGTGTGTGTGTGTGGTATGGTTGTTTATTGGCGCATTAGCTGCTATGGCTATAGTGCGCCTATTCGTAGGAATATTAGAAAATAATTAATAATGAAGCCACTTTAAATTAATTTCAGATCTGAAACCTATTCATAAAAGATGATACACACCAATTTGTTTTAAAAAGCAGAAAAGTTCGTTAACGTTTGCGTCCTCTCCAATGATATGATGTAATGTCAATGGTTCTCGACGATTAGCCAGATTTTGAAGTATTGCAGCTCGATGTTGTTGATACTGTGGACAGTCAATCAGAATGTGTTTGACTATTAGTTGTTCTGAGCAGTGTGGACACTGAGGAGGATCATCGCCCATTAGTAGATGGAGGTGAGTCAGATGGGTGTGTCCTATTCTCATTCGTGTAAGTACTACTTCCCGCCGCACTGTCTGATTGCTCGAGTGCCAGAACTTTGGATATTGTTTCAGCTGGAAAAGTTTGTTATTCGTTTGGGTATGCCATAACTCAGTCCACTGTGCATGGCATGCTGCTTGAATTAAGATATTATAATCGGGCTCTGGAATAGGGACAGAGGTTAGGTCTAAACTTGGACGTTTGGCAGATATATCAGCCACTTCATTCCCTTTTATGCCTGAATGTGCTGGAATCCAGCAAAAATTTCACTATTTGTTGACGATGATAAATCTGCAATAACAAACTCCTGATTTTAATTAAAATATGGTGATTCTTTTGAGAGGGATTCTGCATTGCTCTAATTGAGCTGAGAGAGTCAGTGTAAACTATATATTTTGCAGATGGATGTAGAGTCAAATTTTCTAGAGCTAATTGTATTGCATACAGTTCTGCTGAAAAGTTGCTATACTCAGGTGGAAGAGAAGCTGATATGATATCAGAGGGAATCACTGCTGCTGCTTCAACAGTTGAAAGAGATTTGGAACCATCCGTATATATTGGCAAGAAGTCAGCATAGGTTTGAATATGGCTAGCATGGAGTTGTTGCACAGTCAGTGCCGGTAGACGATTCTTTCCCCATTGAAGAAAATAGGTATCAAAGGTCAGTTGTGGAAAGGTGGTCCATGGTGGATGAGAGTAATTCTTTATCTGTTGCCTATTGTGGAGAGGAACATTCCAATTCTGTGATATTTCAAGGAGTCGTAGGCCAGCTGGTTGGATTTTACTTGGTTTATTTCTGTAGAGATTGAATAGTGGTTGAATAAAAATGTATGGCTGAATAGGATGCGAAGAGCAAGTCTGTATTTTGGCTGCATATTTAAGTAATAACTTTTTTCTACGAAGTTGCAAAGGGGGCTCATTAGCTTCAATGTATAGACTGAGTTGGAAATGTCCTGTATGCACCAATTGCAATCCGCAGTGCATTATGTTGAATAGGATCCAGCCAGGGTAGCACACTCCTTCGGGCAGAATCATAAACTGGAGCACCATAATCTAAACGGGATCTAATCAGTGCTCTATATAAAAGCAGCAAAGTTGTACGATCTGCTCCCCAAGAGAGGGCAGATAAAGCTCTTAGCATGTTGATCTTTTTAAGACAGGCAGTATGTATTAATTTAACATGCTCAAAGAAGTTGAGCTTACTGTCTAGGATTAGTCCCAAGAATTTCATATTGCTGGCAATCGGAATGGTGGAATTTGAAATCCGAAGTTCAGTATCTGTATGCAATTTGCGTTGACTGCAAAAGTGGATTGTAACTGTTTTCTGTTGGCAAAGACGATATCCATTGAGGTCAGCCCAATTTTGTACTTTATTGAGGGACATCTGCAATTGCCTTTCGATAGATCTCATGTTCTGAGAATGGCAGCAAGAAATAGAGAGATCGTCAGCGTAAAGGTAAGCCTCTACAGTATTTGGGAGTTCTTTTGTAATGGAATCAATTCTAAGGGCAAACAGGATTGCACTTAAAACTGATCCTTGAGGTACTCCTCCTTCCTGCGAGAATGTAGCAGAAATGGAATTTTGATATGTGACATGGGAAGATCGGCTCTTGAGGAAGTTCCTAATAAACTTGGACTCGTAGACCAAGATTATACAGGTCACTGAGAATGCCATACCGCCAGGTAGTATCAAATGACTTCTCTATATCACTGGAGACCATGACAAGGTGTTCGTTTTTCACAAAGGCATTGCGAATTTCAGATTCCGCCTTGTTCATCAGATCTAGAGGGCCTATTTTTGCGAAAGCCATGTTGATAATTACTCAGTAGTTGTTGAGTTTCAATGATCCAGGTGAGTCGACTGTGGATCATTTTTTCAAGAATTTTACCAAGGCAACTTGACAGAGAGAATGGCCTGTAACTATTAGGACTGGAGGGATCTTTTCCAGGTTTCAAAAACGCCAAAACTGTAGCATGGTGCCAAGAGGTTGGATAAATATTTTACAGGAAGATCCGGTTAAAAAAAACTAGAAGTAGTTGTAAGTTTTTGTTGTCGAGATGCTGCAGCATGACATAATATATGCCATCTGGCCCAGAGGCATGTTTCGTGTTGTTCTGATGGCCTGTAGAAGTTCACAATATTGCAGAGGCTGATTATATGGAAGTGATAGTGAGGTTCGAAAGTTGATAGGCCTCTGTTCGGTGGCGGCCTTAATTTTCTGTAATTTTGGAGTGTAGTTTGATGCAGCCGATATTTGGGCAAAGGTTTTACCCAAGGCATTGGCTATATTTAGAGGAGCAGAGAGTTCTTGCCCATTGCAGGAGAGAATTGGGGAAGGAGAAATTGGAAACTTCCCAGAAAGCTGCCTAATTTTTTTCCATATTAGTCTGGAGTCAGTGTTTCTATTGATAGTTGATGCGAACCTAGTCCAAGAATCTTTTTTGGCCTGCTTTTGAATGTAACGCGCCTTTGCCCTTAGTTTCTTGTAGCTAATTAGATTAGCTGTGGTTGGAGATCGACGGAATAAATTAAATGCTTTATTTTTTTCCTTCTTTGCTTTTGTGCACTCTTTGTTCCACCAGTAGTTGAAATGCCGTCGGGACGGGGGATTTGATAATGGAGTTGAGTACTTAGTTGCAACTAAAAGGCGGGATATAATATAATCAGTAACTTCGTCTATGGGCTGTAGTTGAATAATTTTTTTTTTGTCAAGAGTGACTGCTGACTGAAATTTGGCTCAATTGGCTTTAGAGAATTTTCATTTCCTGCAGGGCTGTTGTAATGGGGTTGTGTAGTCAACACATTACAAACAATTGGAAAATGATCACTACCCATGGGATCATCCACAGCGGACCATTGCATGACTGAAAACAGTATCGGGGAGCAAATCGATAGGTCAATTGCGGAAGTCTGTCCAGTAGGTAACTGTATGTAGGTGTGCGAGCTACTATTAAGAAGAGTGAGGTTTTGTTTTTCTAGTAAAGTTTCAATCAGTCAGCCGCGTCTGTCTAATTTAGATGATCCCCATAGAGGATGGTGGACATTGAAATCCCCTAGCAAGCAGAGAGGGGAAGGTAGCTGTCTTAAATGTTCTTCAAGGTCACTGTAAGAGAAAGTATGATTTGGTGCGAGATAAACTGAGACAATTGATAACGCGACCTGAGTAATGAGATGCACAGCAACGGCTTCGATTTGGGTTCGAAAAGCGATTTCTCTAGCCGGAATCTTTGAGCTAATCAAGATGGCTACACCACCACGAGCAGAATCGGATGGATGTATTTCGATCTCTTCTATAGATTGAATAGTTTTTTATGGAAATGGAGATTTGAGGAGTTAAACAGGTATCTTGCAGGCAGAAACCAACTAGAGAGTAGCGGTTAATTAAGTTTTGAATGTCGTCGATGTTGCCACGAAAGCCTCTGAAATTCCACTGCAAAATGTAAGGCATTACTTGAATTTAGAAGAAGCTGTACCTGACATGGCTGTCTTATGGCGTCCAGGCTTCAGTTTATCTCTTTTTGGAAAGGAAGGGCGACCGGTGTCCATCTCTTCTTCTGCAAATATTTCCAGAATCGGATCTTCCTGTTTGGATGGGTACTCTGCCTCCATCGATGTGTCCTGAATAATCTTTTTTGAAGTCGAACTAGCATTATTTGTAGTAGTGGCATTCACTGGCGGAGATCGAGATTTTGCTGGTATTGTGAGAGGCGTATTATTTGCTTGGTCTGAGTGCTTAACGGCACTGGACTGTTGCTGAGAGAGGACAGCCCAAGCACAGTCAGAGATTGAAGTGTTTGAAGGAACGGTAACATCGGTTTGTGTGGCAATGGTTTGATATTTTTTTGCAATATTGGCATAGGTACGGTTAGGTATACTGGGTGCAATTAATTTTCTTGCCTCCTGATAACTACCTCTGTTTTAAACTTTATATTTCACAATTTTTTTCTCTGTTTTCCACCTCTCACATGTCTTAGAGTAGGCAGCATGGTTGCCTTTGCAGTTGGGACATATCATTTCTTTCGTCAAACAATCACTTTGAATGTGATCGGAGGATGCACAGTTGGGACAAACTGGATTGCTTCTGCATGTCGTTTGAGAGTGGCCATACTTTTGGCATTTATAACATCTCAACGGATTGGGTATGAAAGAACGAGTGCGGAAAAGTAGATATCCAGCTTTTACTGATGAGGGTAGGCTTGAACTGTTAAAGGTGACAATGATATTTCTGGTAGGTGTGAAAATATTGTCTCTTTTTATCATAATCCTTTTTACAGCAATTACATTTTATTCCTGAAGCTTTTCTTTAATTTCTTCCTCCGTCACATTCATCAGGTCCCAACTAGATTTTACACCCTTTTATGTATTTAGGGTTGCATGTGGAGTTACTTTCACTGGAATACCAGCGAAAGTTGTCTTTTTTAGTAATTTTTCAGAGTGCCTGCAATTTAGAGTTTCAATAAGTAAGTCCCCTGATTGCAGTCTCTTAACCGTCTTGAGAGACCCTGCAATACCTTCCAGGTGTTTTTGGATTAAAGAAGGGGATAGCTTACTGAGAGGCTGGTCAGGTAGTGAGTGCATAATTAAGAATGCAGGTAAGTCTGTCGCCGAGGGATTGGTTTTTAACCTCTTCACTTGCGACGAATCATGGTCATTTTCTGTGTTTGGCCGACAGCTTGACGGCTCTAAAGTTGGAAACATTTTGTTCCATATTGGCTCCTCTTAGCCCCTGGCAGATGAACTTTTCTGCCAAGGTTACCGGCCCCGCCACGGTGAGGCAGGAGCAGTGCCTGGTGTGACCAATCGAAAAGTAGTAAGTGGTTAGTAGTAAACTAGAAGAAATAAAGAAAGGTGCCTTTCCTTTCTTGCTCTGTACAAGTTTTTTTGTAACAAGAGCTGTTTTTAAATGAATAAATTTATTAACGTCAAGAACATAAAATAACTATAAATCACTTTTGGGAAATCGCAGTAATAGCACAGAGAAATCGCCTAGTCACAATCGATTGGCACCCGGGGCCCTGCATACAGGTCTCGAGGCCTCATTTTTGGAAGGATGTAGAGTTGCTTGGGTGAGTACAGAGAAGGGCAACAAGATTGGTGAGGGGAACAAAGGGGTGGTCTTACGAAAAAAGGCTTAAGTTCTGCAAACTGCAGCGTCTGGAGACGAGGCATCTGCGAGGTGATCTGATTGAGGTGTGTAAAGTCTTGAATGGGTTGAGCAAGCTGAATGCTGATGGGATTCTTCCTCTTTCTCAGACTAAGGACCTGAGGAGGAACAGCAAAAATAGTTGTAGAATAGATGTGCGGAAATTTGCCTTTAGCCAGCGGGTAGTTGATTGCTGGAACAAACTCCCATCCGTCGTTGTGAAGTTGATAGGTTAAATAAATTCAAGGAGGAACTGGACAAACGTTTAGAGGGAATTGATGTGTGAAATTTTTTTATTGGCTGATGCTACATAAGCTTGCTTACTGCTATTACACCTCAATTACTACTACTACGTCAGGAGGCACTAAATCAGAATGAATATTTCAAATTGTCCGATATTCTTTGTATTGGCACCCAAACTGTGGCAATTCATCAATGTACTAAAATATCGACCATAATACAGTGGATGCTTTGGTACGTTGGCAAATAATCCGTCTCATATTGTATTTGCACAAAGAGATTCGCTACTCAGGTAAAACATATTAGGACAAAATTTAACCAACGAATTAAAATGATACAGACCCATCTCCATATCCTCCAATTACAACACGGGTTTAATGTGATGGAGAACTTTTATCTAGTTCCTTGTAGTAAGCAGCACAAAGCTGTGCCTCTTCCTCCTTCAGCTTGCGGAGATGGGCTGTATTGTCCACGCACTGGTGTCGTGTTTAATTTCACCCAGAGTTGTTCAATCAGATTTAGGCCTGGATCTTGGGCTGGCCAAGCGAGTTGTCAGACTTCATTTTTCTCAAAGCAGCAGTTTCAATTCCGCTTGCTTGGAAAAATAAAAGGAATACTTGATTTCGGTTCATGATTTCTCAGGTAACCACGAACGTTATCGATTCTACAATTCTTGTTGAATTGCTCAGTATTTCTCGCTGCAGACACTATTTTAAATTATAAATAACAGAGGCAAAATTAATTACAAAAGTTTCTTTAATTTAAGTGTACAAAATTGAACGCTATGTTTTTTTTTCTCTCCCCTTATTTTCAAAGACTGTAAATGCCCTCTGGCGTGGAAAAATTAGTACTTCAGAAATTCAGCAATTAAGTGAAACGGACAGTTTGGAAGTTCTCCAATGATATTATTTTTAGACACTCTTTTTAATGTAATAAAATTACATTGCCTTAAATTTTGGTTAACTGTTTTGTTGCGCATTTAATATTCTTCTTCTCCCTTCAACATTATGTTAACAATCCTTTTTATGTGCGGTTCACACCCAAAAAGGCGGTCCAATGCAGCATATATTATGTCCATTTTGGCATTGGTAACTCGGAAATCGATAACACAGCATCACGCTGGAGTTGCTATGGGTACGGAGGTCTCTCCATGTAGCCGTCCTTGAGAGAAACTGTAAACAGAGAAATTAATCGCGCTATTAACAGTTTCATACTAGCTTAATCGATTGAGAGTTTTCAGACATTTTCCTGCTGATGTTAATCAAGCATGCGCTGTAATTGTGAATGACATACTCGGTTTCTGTTTTTTTACAGGTGTGCGCTGTCATAAAAATAATAACTATCCTATAATTATAAATATTGATCGCTGTATTTATTTTTGAAGAGTGCATATATTCCATTTCACAAATAGTTTTCTTGGAAATAAACCCTTTCAATATATTAATCAAGAATTAAGATCGATTTTTAGCAATCGAGTGTTAATATAAAAGGATATCCACTGTACTGGTTGTATTGTGGAGCATCCTATTCTATCTATTAAAAGCTTTTAATCTAGCATGTCAAGACGAAAAACCTAACTACTCTTCCTTCATTCTAAATTCTAATTTAATTTTAAAATTTTATGTTATAAATCGGGAATCAAATAAAATGAAAAAATCTTTTACTAAATCAAGGAATTCTTTTCAAATAAACAATTTTCATCATGTAGATTACTGGTGAGCCTTAAAAAGATTGAACAGTATCATCAGAGCCAGCGGTTAACGAATAATTGAACTAGCTGCCTTCTAAAGAATTTTAGTGATAAGAATCTTTATAAACAAAAACACATTTTTTTAATGTACCAATTCGGCGGTGTTTGCGTTAAGCGCTAAAGAAACTAAGGCTATGAGGCGTCAGTATATTGTATCTGTAATAATGCGTATCCTTCGGTCAGTTTGCTAGAAGAAAAACCAAAATTTCCTGGAAAAAATTAAGCTGTCCCGCCCGAAACCGACTAACTCGGCCACGTTGTGAAAGAGGCCCTTAACAGGATTCGAACTCTGGGCTTTTTCTCCAGGTGTGAGCAGGTCGGTGATTATACCAACTCCCTACCTACGAGGGAGGGAGGTCTGGAACAGCAGTCCATCTGTTTCAGGAAGCACACTGCGATCCCAGATAAACATGGCAAAACAATTACAATATGTATTTACTCACTTCATGGAAAGGTTTAATGCAGTATTTAAAGGATAAATATAGGGAGGTAACATACTTAAGTTACACCTTCCTGCCCGTTTCCACTTGCTATGAAGGCTGGTTGTCATTCAAAATACGTAACTGCTCGTAGTTAACGAAATATGGGGAATACGAGTGATAGCAACGATCCTCTCACAATCTTATAGTTCATATTCTACATTAAAGCGGTTTAAGGAATAATTAAGGTTGCAGAAATGTGAAAAAAACGTTAAGGGAAAGCATAAAATAGGCTCCTTTAACAGAATACAATTTTGTCAATATCTGATAACATTGACATGTGTTTCCTCAGTTAGTTAACAGTTCCGAGAACTTCTTTCACAAAGATATGTGGACCAATCAAAATCGAAGCTTAAACCAGGTTAAACTAACTTTTTTTCATCATAGAGTGGGATATCAGAGAAAGCACGGAGGTTCTCCTTCACACAACTGAAAAATTTGTGGATGTTTACAGTTGATGAAAGCAAAATGTCTTGCTATCAAAATCCATCCGATGCACATGATCATTCAGAGTTACAGATCGAAAAAAAAAATGATTTTGTAAGGAAGCGTTGATGTTTGTCCCAAGACCTTTAAAACGGGCCGCCTCTGTGGAACATCCAGGCATAGAACAACAACCCTGGCACAGTAAACGCTTAAACTTGAAGTTCGCAATATTTCTTATATCATCCGAAGTCTCTGGCCCACCGCTTCTAGGGGTGCATGTACGCTTCCAACTCG
Source organism: Mastigoproctus giganteus (assembly GCF_048544385.1). Taxonomy (NCBI): domain Eukaryota; kingdom Metazoa; phylum Arthropoda; class Arachnida; order Uropygi; family Thelyphonidae; genus Mastigoproctus; species Mastigoproctus giganteus. The sequence goes on from NC_143580.1 coordinate 65,402,195, forward strand.
GTTATTTATTTATTTTTTTCCAAGGACGGCGATAAATGCTTTAGTAGAGCTTCGACTAGAACTCCTACCTTTCTTTCTCGAATATGCTTTAAGTCTTCGTTCACTGAAGACCTGAAGGTCTATTTTTGTAATAACAAATGACAACGCATTCTCCCAGTTATATCGTCGTGAACAAATAGTGGAGACAACTTCCTCCAGTCTATAACCCCGATTTATTCGTTTGGAAAGGGTGTTGTTGGTGGGAAGTAAATATGGTGACGGATTACTGCTGGGCGCTTTGAAATGTGGGGGAAGAAAGAATCAATCGTAAGGCACAGAAAAACACTACAAGCCATTTTAGCCTTCTAAGTAACATTAGCATTAGAATCAGTAGAGGTATATGATGCAAGAAAGCAAGCTTATGCAGCATCAGCCAAAAAAAAAAAAAAACACTTCCATTTCACCTCTTCGTTCGTTCGAAATACCTGAGCCTTAAACTTATTTAGGCTATCAACTTCCACGACAAGGGATGGAAGTCTGTTCCACCAACCAACTACCCGCTCGCTAAAGCCAAATTTCCGCACATCTATCCTATATCTGTCTTTCCTCAATTTGAATTTATGCCCTCGCAGGTTGGTTGGTTGGTTGTTTTGTTGTTTATTGGCACATTGACAACGGAGATCATAATGCGCCAGTTCATTTGTTATATTATGTCTTTGTATGTATATTGATTCTCTATATCTTGTCGTATTAACTGCAGTTAAATATTTTCTGTGATTATATACTCTATCATTATTTATAGTAGATGGTAGATGTTGATTGTCTGCATGAATCTGAAAATGTCTGATACCCGTCCCTCGTCACCTAGGATATCTCCGAGGGTGATGTCTTGATTTCTTTTATATAATGATGAGAAAATCTTTCGTCGATCATTTTCATAGGTTGGGCATTCTATGAGTATATGTCTGATTGTTTGGGTAGTATTGCATGTTTGGTATCTTGGAGGTTCTTCTGCACGTAGTAAATAGCCATGTGTGAGGTGTGTATGTCCAATTCGTAGTCTAGTCAGAACAACTTCCTCTCTCCTTGATTTTCTTGTGCTTGTTTTCCAATGTTCAACTTTTGGTTTTATTTTATATAATTTATTTGAAGTTTGTTTTTGCCAGAGTTCTTGCCATTGTGTCAGAGAGCGGTTTTGAATGATTGGTTTATAATCCTTATACGGAACTGGGAAAGGTTGTTTCTGAAGGTTAGTTGTTGATTTTGCAAATCTATCAGCTTCTTCGTTTCCTTTTATCCCTTTGTGTCCTGGTATCCAGCAGAAAAGTATTTCTTCTTTTTCTTTTGTTAAATCCGTTAATATCTGTTTAATTTGCACTAGAACTGGATGGGTTGTATTGGTCGTGGTTTGAATGGCTTGTATTGCACTTAATGAATCAGAGTATATTACTGTTCTCAAATGATATGTGGTTCTGAAGTACTCCAGGGCTATCTGAACTGCTACTAATTCTGCAGTGTAGACGCTGCATTCTTTTGGAAGTTGGCGTGCCAGTGTAGTGTCTGGGAATACTGCCGATGCTCCTACATGGTTCTCTGCTTTTGATCCATCTGTATATATTGGTAAATGATTGGGATATTTAGTTCTATGTGCTGCATGCAGTTGTTGAAAGTTAATGTCTGATAAGTTATTTTTATTCCAGGTTTGCGTGGAGAGTTCACAAGTTGCGGAGTGGTTTATCCATGGTGGTATTATGTGCCTTTCAAGATTTGCAACATTATCTACGTTAAGATCATATGTTGTCAGTAGCTCTTGCAGTCTGATTCCTAGAGGCTTGTTTGCACTTTTGCGATTCCTATATATGTTTTCAAATTTTGGTGAGAATAATGATGCCCAAGTCGGATGATTTCTTGTGGATCTTATCTTGTATGCATAGAGTAGGGCCAGCTTTTGTCTCCTGAGGAACAATGGTAGTTCATTCGCTTCTGTATAAAGACTGTATGAAGGTGATGTGCGGAATGCTCCTGTTGCTATTCGTAGTGCACTATGGTGAATTGGGTCTAACCATTTGAGGGCGCTCTTTTTGGCGGAAGCATAAACAGGTGCTCCGTAATCTATTTTTGATCTTACTAGTGTTTTGTACAGATTGAGCAGGGTATAACGGTCTGCTCCCCAAGATAGTGATGTTAATACTTTAAGGATATTAAGCCGTCTCATACATTGTATTCGTAACTGCTTTATATGTTCTACGAAGGTTAACTTGTTGTCTAAAGTGAGTCCAAGGAATTTTACGCTTTGTTTGACGGGTATTTTGTGACCTTCTATTGTTAGTTCAGGGTCGGGATGTAAATTTCTTTTCCTGCAGAAGTGTACGCAGACTGTCTTTTGTTGTGAAATTCTAAATCCGTTTTTCTGGGCCCAACTACTGATTTTGTTAATTGCGCATTGCAGTTGCCTTTCTATTGTTCCCATATTCTGTGCTTGATACGATATACTGAAGTCATCTACATATAGTGCATGCGACACCGTGGATGGAAGTTGCTTTGTGATGCCATTTATTTTTATGACGAATAGTATAGCACTGAGGACAGACCCCTGGGGGACTCCTTCTTCTTGTTTATATATTTTTGACATGGTGTTCTGTACTCTGACCTGAAATGTTCTGTTTTTCATAAAGTTTTGAATGAAGTGCGGTAAATGTCCTCTGAGGCCTGTATCGTGGATGTCTTGTAGTATACCGTATCTCCAAGCTGTATCATATGCCTTTTCTATATCAAAAAATATGGTAACCATATGTTTTGAACTTATAAATGTATCTCTTATGTCTGTTTCTATTCTTACGAGGTGATCTAGGGTGGATCTATTACCTCTAAACCCGCATTGCATACTGCTTAACCAGTTGGTTGTTTCTAAAAACCAGATTAATCGTTTGTTGATAATTTTCTCCAAAACTTTGCTGAGGAACAGCTAGTGAGCGCTATCGGTCGATAGTTGTTTGGGTCCTTCTGATCTTTATTCGGTTTTTGGAAAGCTAATACTATTGCATGATGCCAAGCTTCAGGATATTGCTCTTCTTGAAAAATGCGGTTGTACAGTTTAAGAAGGTTTTCTATTTCTTTTTGCTTCAGATGTTTAAGCATATCATAATGTATGTTGTCTGGTCCAACTGCACTTGATTTTGTTTTTGATAATGCTTCACGTAATTCATGCAATGTAATTGGTTGGTTATAGGAGTCAATATGTTTGGTGTTAAAATTAATTCTGTTTTTTTCAGTTTTCTCTTTATAGGTCAAAAATTCTTCACGATATGATTGTTTTGACGATACTCTGGCAAATATTTCTCCTAGTATATTAGCTGTCTCTGAAGGGTCAGTAATGCTTTCGCCATTCCAGTGTAATACTAAGGATGGTTGGTTTTTGTATTTCCCGTTCATTTTCCGTATTTTATTCCATATTGTCTGTGTATTTGTTGTTCTATTTATTGAGGAAGTAAACTGGATCCAGGAATTTTTTTTGGCTTGTTTCCTTGTGTACCTGGCTAGCGCTCGTGCTTGTTTAAATTTTATCAGATTTTCCGTTGTAGGACATCTCCGGAACTTATTCCATGCTTTGTTTTGTTGTCTTTTTTTTGTCATACAGTCCTCATTCCACCAGGATTTTGGATGTAGCGGGAAACGAGTTGAAGTTCTGGGTATTGTTTGCTCAGCTGCTTGTATTAAGGTATCTGTGACGTGTTTCACAGCTTCATCGACTGATTTTTCTTGAATGCTTTGTGAATTAAATATTGCGAGTTCTCTAAATTTTTCCCAGTTGCCTTTTTCTATTTTCCAGCGGGGTGGTCTGCTGGGATGACAGGGAGTATTTCTGATCAGTGTGGTGATTACTGGGTAGTGGTCACTGCTGTATGGGTTTTCTATTACTTGCCACTTTAACTCTGGTAGCAGTGAAGGGGTGCATATGGTTAGGTCTATTGCTGAGGTCGTACGACTAGGAAAGTGAAAATAAGTATGTTTACCGTTGTTAAGTAGAGAAAGATTATGGTGATCTATTATTCTTTCTATTATTCGTCCTCGTCTGTTGATGTCAGTGTTTCCCCACGGATGACTATGCCCATTCATATCTCCCATTATACAGAAAGGTGATTTGAGTTCGGAGATTAGTTGGTCTATTTCTTCAAAAGTTATATCTGATCCTGGTGGAAGGTACACTGAACAGATGGTTAACTTAAATCTTAGTGTTATTCTTACAGCTATCGCTTCGAGGTTGCTGTTTAAAGGAATGTGTTCAGTTGGGATGTGGTTATGAACCAAGATGGCTACTCCTCCATGTGTTGGCCCATCTCTTATTCTGTCTTTCCTATACATTGTATAATTTTTTACTGAAAGAGTTTCTTGATGTCTAAGGTATGTCTCTTGAAGACAGAAGCATATTGGCGTATGGTGTGTAATTAGATACTGGACATCGTCGTAATTGGTCCGTAGTCCTCTACAGTTCCACTGGATGAACTGATCCATTATTTGGTTTTTCTAGGGCTTTCGGGTTGTTTCCGAAATGGAACATTCTTATATTTTGTCTTATCTTTTTTAGGGTATTGAGGCCTGTCCATGTCCATATCTTCTTCTGTGAAAATTTCTAATACTGGTTCTTCCGTTGTGTTTATTTTTCCTATATCCATCTGTTCGGTTGTTTTGGTGTTTGTAGGTTTACCTCGGTCTTTGTTGTGGTGCTGATTTGTTGGTATTTGTTCTGTGTGAATAGAAATTTGAGTACTCACTATTTTCTCCTGTTTTTGTGCCTTCATTTCATTAAGTGATTCTTTTGGCAGCATGGAAATTTCGGTTTGCACTTCTACTGATTTGTATTGGATCACCGCTTGTGCATATGATGGCTTGTTTGTAGGCCATGGCTTTATTATTCTTCTTGCTTCTTGGTACGTTGTGTTGTGTTCTGTTTTGTATTTCTGAATTAGTTTCTCTTGTTTCCATTTTTCACATGTTTTTGAGTAGGCTGGATGTTCCCCTTTACAGTTTGTACATATCATGGTGTTAGCAGAGCAATCTGTAGTCTCGTGTTCTTTAGAACCACATTTTGCACAGGTAGCCGAGTTTCTGCATGCCATTTGTGAATGTCCAAATTTCTGACATTTGTAACATCGCAATGGATTTGGAATGTATTGTCTTACTTGGCAGTTCAGATATCCTGCTTTTACTGTTGCTGGAGGTTTCGGAGTATTAAAGGTTATGATTAGGGTTCTTGTTGGAATTATATTTCCATCCCTTCGGATATTGATTCTCTTCACTGCTGTTATCCCTTGGCTTCTTAATTCTTCTATGAGCTCTTCTTCTGACACATTTAAGAGGTCCCACTCGGAGATCACTCCTCTGGAAGAATTCAGCGTGTTGTGTGGTGTTACAACTACTGGTAATCCTCCAAAGATTGTCGTAGCTAGCAACTTCTGGGAGTGATTAGGACTTTCTGTTTCTACTAGTATGTCCCCGGATCTCAGTCGTCGAACAGACTTGGGAGATCCTACTAGACCCTCTAACGTTTTCTGAATTACGAAGGGAGACATACGTCCTAATGTCTGATCTCCTGTCGCATGTATAACAATGTATGTCGGTATTTTTGGTGGGTCCATATCAGTCCTCTGTCTCTTTGCCTTTGTCTTTTCTGTATCTCTACTTGGTAGGGCTTTCTCTTGAAGCCCTGTAGTATCAGTAGTTATTTTACTACTCATGTTTGCTCTTTTGGCCCTGGGAGTGTTACTTTCCTCTCCCAGGTTACCAGCCCCGCCACGTGGAGGCAAGAGCAGTGCCACTTAGTGACCAAGCGGCTACTGTGTTAGGTTAGTAAAGTGAGATTAAGAGAAAAAATAAGAAAGGTGAGTTTCCTTCCTGTGTCTTCACTTACTGCTTGTAAGACAAAGAGCTGTTTCGCAAAAAAATGAAAGTAAGTTAACGATGAAAATTAAAGAAACGGATATATTTTTTTTCTAACTCTATAAATCGCTGGGAATCGCTTAGTCACTAATAAATCGCTTGGCACCTGGGGCCAAGCCCTCGCAGGTGATTATTCTGAGCAAGAGGCAGAATCCCATCAGCATTGAGCATGCTCAAACCATTCAAGGCTTTATACACCTCTATCAGAACACCTCGCCGGAGCCTAGTCTCCAGACACTGTAATTTGCAAAACTTAAGCCTTTCTTCGTAAGAGCACCCCTTTGTTCCATTCACTACTCTTGTTGCCCTTCTCTGTACTCGTTCCTCTCTACATCCTTCTTGAAATGAGGCCTCCAGACCTGTATACAGTACTCAAGGTGTGGCCTGACCATTGCCTTATACAAGGGGATAATCACCTCCTTATTCCTGCTATAAAAATTCCTGTATATCATTGACAAGACACTATGAGCTACTCTTGCAGCCCGTCTGAACGCTCAGAGAACTTTATATCTGGCTGCACAATTACCCCAAGGTCCTTTTAATTCTCTACCACTATCAGTGTAGTACCACAGAGTTGATACATTGCTCTGGAGTTGCTGTTTCCCATATGTAGTACTTTACATTTGTCAATGTTAAATTTCATTTGCCACCTCTCAGCCCATCTGCTCAACCTTTCCAGATCCTGTTGCAGCAGCATAGCGTCAGTAGTGTCCTTAACAACCCTGCCAACCTTTGTATCGTCTGCAAACTTCGACATTAAGCTTGGTATACCATCATCAATATCATTTATAAATACAGAAAACAATAATGGACCCAACACTGAACCCTGAGTGACTCCACTAATAACATTAGTCCACGATAAGCAGTGTCAATTGATTACCACTCTCTGTCTTCTCCCACTCAACGATCCCTTTATCCACAGCAGCAATTTGCCTCCAATGCCACACTGCTCGAATTTGTGCAGCAGTCTTCCATGGGCAACCGTATCAAAAGCCTTTCTAAGATCCAAATATATGATTATCAAAGTTATTCCCTGCATCCAGTTCCCTTGTGATCACGTCATAGTATCCAATCAAATTGGTCAAGCAAGACTTTCCCTTAACAAAACCATGCCGTGTCCGAGCTATAACTGAAGTTTTCTCTAGATGATCCTGCAGTGCTTCTTTAACCAGTGCCTCCATTAATTTTCCAGGAACAGAAGTTAAACTAACAGGTCTATAATTACTTGTGTCAGCCTTTGATCCTCCTTTGTGAATTGAGGTCACATTTGCACATCTCCAGTCTATGGGTACCACCCCTGAGTCCAAGGAAGCTCTCATAATTATGGCTAAGGGTTTGCTTACTTCCTTTGCTGCCTCCTTTAATATAACTGGATAGATCCCATCCACCCCAGGTGCCCTTCTTGTGTTTATCTTCAACAATTTCTCCTCCACTTTACTCTCAGTTATCACAAGATTCTCTAGCTTACTGCCAGAGTTGAATACACCTCTGGCCTTCCCCTCACTGAATAACTCCTCATGTGTGAATGTCGATACAAAATATTCATTTAATTTGTTACTTACCTGAGCAGGATCATCAACAGTTGAACCATTGATATCAAGTGGGCCATTCTGGGGCTTAAAGGGGAACAGGTATCCTGTGTGTTATCAGACACTCAGCCTAAAACACTGATGGATCCAATATCTCTCTATTACAGAAGATTTAGAAGTCCGGTTGACCTGCCTCCCTAAAATCCACTCATGCACACCTTCTCGATGGTAAGCCCTGTTACGTCACTTAGGTGGCAACGAACGTGTAGAGTGGTTCTCTTCAAGACGCCTGGTCAGCGTGAAGAGGAAAAGACCAAACCCTCCAGCACATGAAAGCACGACGAAACAAATGGCCCTCAGTCCCCAGCAGCTTTCACTCTCCCTCTTACGGCAGCGAGAGGATCAGAGTGGAAGCAGAGGGTGCTAAGAATCTCTGGGTACGACCAGGCTGCCATGCACGGAAAATGAACTTGGCCTGTTATAACGTAAGAACACTCATCGGTGAAGACAGGATATTAGAGCTGGAAAAGGAATTGGAAAATGTGAATTGGAATATCATCGGTTTGGCTGAAACAAGAAGAAGAAATGAATCACTTATAAGTTTACCAAGTGGAAATCTGCTGTACACCAATGGAAACAGTGAAAGAAGTGAAGGTGGAGTTGGGTTTCTGGTCCATAAAGATTTTAAAAACAACATTTTGGAATTCAAAAGTACATCACCAAGAGTGTCAAGACTAATACTCAAGATTTCTAAGAGATACAAGCTAAAGATTATAATGATTTCTGCACCAACATCGAGCCATGATGATGAAGAGGTTGAAGAAATGTATACAGAAATGGAGAGTCTTCTAGATGAGCAGAAAACCCACTACACTATTATTATGGGAGACTTCAATGCTAAGGTTGGAAAAAGACAAAACAGCGCAGAAAGGGGAACAATAGGAAATTTTGGAATTGGTGAAAGAAATGAAAGAGGTGAAAGACTTGTGGAATTTGCAGAATCTCAAGGATTGTCAGTAATGAACACTTTTTTCAAGAAAAGGGTGAACAGAAAGTGGACATGGAAGAGTCCAAATGGATTAACTACTAATGAAATCGACTTCATCCTCACTAACAGAAGATATATTGTGAATGATGTTACTGTCCTGAATAAGGTAAATGTTGGAAGTGATCACAGAATGGTAAGATGTACACTTGATATAGATGTAGGAAAGGAAAGGAAAAAACTGACCCGAGTAAATAATACAAAGGTCTTTGAGATAACAGAAGAGGAGAAAAAGCAGTATGTACTGGAACTTAAGAACAAGTTTGAGCTTCTGCAGACTGCTGAGGACCAAGATATCGACGAGGAATATTACAACTTTTTGAAAGTGATAAAGCCCAAGAAACCTATAGGGAAAAAGAAATCCAAAGAAGAAAAAATTAGTCAAGAAACACTTGTCATGATGAACCGAAGACGACAAATGAAAAGCAAGAAAAACACTGACAGGGAGAAAATTGAGTATACTGAGTTATGCAAAGCCATTAGAAAGAGACTCAGAGAGGACATAAGAAGATTTAACGCAAGAAAAGTAGAACAAGCATTAAGGGAAAACAAAGGAATTAAATCAGCAGCCATGAGCAGTAATACAGAAAGACAAATGATACTGAAACTGAAGAATAGCGAGGGTGTACTTATAAACAGCAGAGAAGGCATAATTCAAATAGCAGAAGACTACTATAGAGAATTATACAAGGAGCAGGGGAATGATGCCAGCAGTGGGGAAGATGGATTGCAAAGTAGCAACACATACGACATACCCAATATTCTTCCTGATGAGGTAGAACATGCATTGAAGAAAATGAAGAATCAGAAAGCCCCGGGGGAAGATGAAGTTACTGTAGAGTTGTTAAAATTGGGAGGAAGAGACATAACACAAAAACTGGCAAGGCTCTTCACAAAGTGCATTAGAAAAGGTGTGACACCTAAGCAGTGGAATAATGCAATCATAGTTTTGCTGCATAAGAAAGGAGATAAATCAGAAATTGGAAATTATAGACCAATTAGCTTGCTATCCCACATCTACAAGTTGTTCACAAGGGTCATTACTAACAGATTAGACAGAATACTTGATGAGAATCAACCGAAAGAGCAAGCTGGCTTTAGGACAGGATTCTCAACTATGGATCACCTTCACGTAATATCACAGCTAATGGAGAAAGCAAATGAATATAAAACATCATTATGCCTGGTATTTGTGGATTATGAAAAGGCATTTGACTCCATACAGCATAAGGCAATGTTTCGGGCACTGGAAAGACAAGGCATTGATACCCCATATATTATGATTTTGAAGAAAATATATGAGAGTGCTACCTCCTATATTAGACTAGATAAAGACAGTAGGAAATTTAAAATTGAGAAAGGAGTTCGACAAGGAGACACAATATCTCCGAAGCTGTTTACTGTTGCCCTTGAGGAAGCTTTCAGAAGATTAGACTGGTCGCAGAAAGGAGTCAATGTGAACGGAGAGTACCTAAACCATTTACGATTTGCAGATGACATTGTGGTCATTAGCCACGATCCCAACGAATTAGAGGAAAATCTTAATCAGTTATGCACAGCTAGTAAGGATTTTGGACTAAAGATGAATATGGCTAAAACAAAAGTAATGATGAACAAGTATGCCACAGAAAGGGAAATAAAGATTGAAGGAGCAGTAATTGAAAAGGTGGAGTCATATACTTATCTGGGACAAGTTATTAGTTGTAATAATGATAAATGGCTGGAAGTCAAGAGAAGAATAAATTTTGGATGGATAGCATTCAGGAAATATAGTCACATACTGAAGAGCAATATCCCAGTTTGTCTGAAACGTAAAATAATGAACCAATGTATACTCCCCACCATGACTTATGGAAGTGAAACTTGGGCACTCACCAAAAGAATGGAAGAGAAGCTGATAACTACACAGCGAAGAATGGAACGAATCATATTGGGAATCAGACTGTTAGATAAGAAGAGAAACACATGGATTAGGCAACAAACTCAAGTAAAGGACATTCTTATCAAAACTAAAGAACTAAAATGGGCCTGGGCAGGACACATAGCTCGAAGACATGATGACAGATGGACGAAGAAAATAACAGAATGGTATCCAAGAGGAGCTAGAAGAAAACCTGGAAGACAAAGGCGGAGATGGATAGATGAAATTCATGAGTTTGTGGGTAGTAAATGGATGGCCAGTGCTCAAAACAGAAGGAACTGGAAAGTGGCTGGAGAGGCCTTCATCCTGCAGTGGATTGAAAATGGCTGATGATGATGATGGGCCAATCTGATTCATCCCCTTCCTTCTAGAGTTTACATAAGTAAAGAACTCTTTGCTGATTTTCTTTGCATCCTTTGCCAAAGATTTCTCCTAATCTGCCTTTGCCTGCCTAACCTCCTTTGTAACTTGGTTACAGATCAATTTATATCTATCATAGGCTTCTGTGTCACGTGTTAATTTATATGTATCCCATGCATTTTTCTTCTCTGCCACGAGTCTCATTAGTTCATCTGACATCCATTTAGGCCTAAACCTTGAACAATATTTCTTAGTTGGTATGTAAAGCCTAGTAGCTTCCAAGATAAGTTCTTTGAATGCTTCCCATTTTGAATTTGCTGTTGGTAACATCATCAGTTGATCCCACTGTATAGAATTTAAATACTGTCTCAGTCCATCGTAGTCGCCTTTACGAAAGCAAAAACCCTTCCCTTTACCCCTAATGGTAGTTACCTCTTTGAGTAAATCCCACTTAAGCGCATTGTGATCACTGCCACCCAGTCGTTCATTTACCTGCAGATTCTTAATGCATGAAGAATCACTGCTGATAATCAAATCAAGAGTATTACTCCCTCTAGTTGCCTCCCGAACATGCTGATGTAGAAAACAATCATCCAATAAATCCACAAAAGCCTTGCTAGTGTGGGAGTGACCAGCCCCCAAATTCCAGTCAATATCTGGGAAATTAAAATCCCCCATTATAAGACTCTCTGATTTACTGGCCCACTCTATTTCCCCGTACAGTTTCTTATTATACTCATCAGAGTCATTAGGCCTATAGCACACTCCTACTCTCAATTTTGATCTTCCAATGCTTATGTCAACACCAAACTGACTCGACACTGCACTGTCCAGCGATGTCCACTGGCATCACTTCCTTGGATTTTATGTATTTCTTAACTAATAGCATAACCCCCCCCTCCCTTCCTATCCTGTCTATCCTGTCTGTAGATGTTGTACTCCCCAAATTCCAGTTCTGCATTCCTTATATCTGTGTGACACCACGTCTCTGATATCCCAACCATATCTGCCTTTGATGTTTTGAGCAATACCTCTAATTTATTTACTATACTTCTAGCACTGGTGTACACGCAAGTATACATGCACCTGTTCCCATTCGTAGCTACCCTAACACAACCCATGTGTTTTTCAGATTTTCGCTTCAATGATTGTTGCTTGGTGGTTTGACAATTCACGGTGAAAGTTTATTTTGTGCTCGCTCTCCCTTTGGGTCGCAAAAGATTGTACGAAATCACCAGAAGTGTTTACTCAGTTTTCTAGCCACTACACAAGAAAACCCATTCCCGTGCAGAATTCAAGATTGATCTTCTAAACTATCTCATTTCTGTAATAATTAGGGAAAGTGAGATGTTGACCTCTGTGGATGACCCTTCGAACTCCTTTTCAGTTCATCTTACAGTTATGATTTTTTGGAGGGGTCAGGTTGGGAACATTGTAAGGGTGAAATTTTCTCCTTAAACGAACAGATCGGGACCTGTAACACGAGGCATTGCGCTGCTATAAATGTGTGATGTTCATAATAAAAATATATTAGTGTTGGGGTATTGACGACATCGTTTCAATTTAAATATTAAGTTTTATTGTTGAAAATTGTTTTTGAGTGCTGTGTAAAAAAGGGAGCTGCGAAGCACCCTGACTCCCGACACCAAAGTGGACTCAAGATGTCAGTTTATTTTATTTTTTTTGGTAGTTGTTGGCGCATCGGCTTCTGTGGCCATAATGCACCTCCCAAGGTTTTGCAGTACTTTGATCCAAGCCCGAGGCGGGATTCGAACCCACGACCTTTGGGTTGCCAGGCAGGCACTTTACCCACCCGGCTAGCCCGGTCGGCAAGATGTCAGTTGAAAGATTAAAATACAACTATGACAAAAATTAGAGGTGGCAAAAATTAAGGGTTGCGTGTACCTTAGACATTTTTATTTCTTCAGTACGCGATCCAGTTGCTACCACCAGGATTCGCAGATGGGATGGTGCAGCCTTTATCGAAAGGTTTTCTGGGTTGACGTAAGTGCACAGGCGAAATGGTATCAACCTGTGGCTTCGTCATAAGTTGGTCAGTGAAAGCTGGTCCGCAAAATCCACAATGGCGAAATTCTCTAAGCACGGACCTTCTTAGTGAACTGTTTTGGTGATCTCCTCTGGTCAAAGCTTATTTCTTTGGTCCAGGTTCAAATTTACCTTCCACTTGCATATCATATTCCATACTGAAGTTTTAAAAATGTTTACAACAGCGAAAATTCTCGTTCGATGAAATATTGAGCGGCTTCTCATCACCCACCTGTCCACGTTCAGATTCAAATTCTTTTCTTCATGGTATGTCAATCGTAAAGAACACCGCTCTGCTTCATTCCTGCTGTTGTGATTTCGCGCTACCCTCGTGATAAAATATCTGCATAATCATCAGAAATTTCCTAAAATGTTTTCTTAATTAGTTTTCCAATACTTTTGGTAACAGTATATTGTGACAGTATATATAAGTTCAGTAGAATATACGCTTTAAAATTAATTTGGAAAGGGTGTTGACCTTTGAAAGGTGGAAGACATCTTGAGTAATACACACAAAAAAACTACAAACCATTTTAGTTAAAAATACCTACAATTCGTTAAAAGAAATCTGGCAAATCTACAAAACTGTTATTTTGATAAAATAAGTTAACCCTACTTGTTTTATGGTTCGTAAAACAGGTAAACTATTTACAGAATACACGCAATTTGCAGGGTCAATTCAACAATACCTTGTAATCCTAGCAGAAAATTTTAAAATTTAAGTTATCTTCAGATATTAAGAAAGCATAAAATCCTTTATAAACAAGCGACTTTTACTCTTAAGCTGCGATACATCAAATTTCAAACAAAATTCAGAACTGATTTATTCTAGTTTGAAAGATTCCAGAAATAAACAGAGCTTACCGCAATCCTTACAGCAGGAATCTTTCTCTTCTTAAAATACTAACTTCTGTATAATCTTCCACACACACGGTAATTTTCAACTAACTGAATAATTCTGAATATTTGTTGCTGCACAAGAATGTAAGAATCTCTTGCTCAAGCAAACTAAAAACGATTGTGTACTCTTCGCTTTACTTTGAGAAATGAACAGCTCTTCTTCTGACAAGTCTTCCCGACATGCATACGCACACGTACCCTTCAGCTTACAAGAAACTCTTGCTGCTGAAACAATAAAACTAGGGGGAGGGACACTACAGCTAGCAAAATCCTTTAGCAAGCCACCACTAAAGCGCTGCATGCATGCTCTAAGAAAACTAGATCTTAAGTTTTCTCCAAGCTTGATATCAAATTAGGACTAAAGCAGCTGATAAATGATTTGCACGTCGTGCAGATAGAGACAGATGTTGCTAAAGAGTTCACAACACATGACCACAACTTCCGGTTTTCGCCTGATTGTAATTAACAACTATAAACCTCAAATTTTTATTAGGCATAAAATAAAAAATTGAAGATTTGGAAGTGAGGAATTACCGCTAAATAAATAACTTGCGGGATATAAAAAGAAAATATTTAAAAAATTAAACAATTCATGGACGCAACGCCATAGCCTCTGACTATGATTTCAATTGCACACTCCATAAGATTCCCGTCTGTTTAATTAAGCAAGGAGGAACTGATCACTTTCTGACGTTTGTCTTAGTATTCTCTAAGAGGGTTATATTCTGGTATATGCTGCGGAAAGAACAGAGGTGTCGTTATATCGTGTCTACATATTCCCTATACTGTACTGTATTTTGTAGTAGATTTGCCTACCGAAGCGATGAGAAACTCTTCGTAGAAACAAAGGGTTTCTCAGCGCGAAGTTACGCACAGGAATTACCAGAAGGAAACAAGCTTCTATGCCTCAGCTCTAAACAGTAAACTCGGACAGTAGGAATCCTTAAAAAGATAAGATTTATGTCACTAAAGAGAAACCAGGAAACTTATTAATGGTTTCTGCTATCCCGAAGGTTAAGTACTCCACGATCTGGTGTCAAGAATCTAACCCAGACCTTTCCATGCTCATGGAAAATGACCTTTCCACATAGTATTCGCCATTCAAGCGGGTAGAGGTGGTGTCATGGTATTGGCATATCCTGTCGCTAAGGGCTGGGTCTGCTCGTACTGTTAGAAAGTCGTGCACTTCCAATGAATATTTTTATGTCACATCGGACCAACTTCATCCTATAGTGGTTCTTACCTGGATTCCCATGAATTCTTTCAAGAAGATAACGCAACCACCCACAGTGCAAAAAATTGCACCGGATGGTTCTAGGAACATTACCAAGACTTTCAACATCGGCAGTTTTCTATCGAACAAAATACAGCAGCTGGCTAATATCTTAATGGAAGAATAGTCAAATATAAAGGTAGTTTAGCTAGATTTCCTCCAACACCTAGCGAAATCCGTGCCAAGTGTGTATAGGTTGTAATTCTGGCAAAAGATGGGCCTACTAGACATTGAATAAAGGTTTCTAAGTTGTTGGCCAATGAGTATAGAAGGATAGAATCTATAAAGAACCAGCTCTATTAAACGCTTAATTAAAATATTCTATCATTGAGCCTTAGCAATTAATAATTCAAAATCATAGTTCTACTATGTTCCATTATTTAAAATTTCTTCAATTAAATTGATACTTTTATCAATTTTCAAAAAAAGAATGGTATAAACGACGTTGATTGATAGAAATTAGGAAACGTGTGAATAAATTTATATTGGCAATCATGTAACTCCCGGTTATTATAGTTATCAGAAAGATTCCTCTTTTATGCGACAAAATCTAAGTACAGGATGATAACAAAGAAATGGAGAGTGTACTGTTCATCAAACTCACGAATGACCATTTAAAATGAGTTCCTTTGAAGAGACTGCTAAGAATTTGGAAGTTATCCTAATTTCTAATCAACAGATTTGGATGACGTACATCAAGAGGCATCTTGAATAACGCAACCATACAATGAACTGCCCATGCACCGTCTTCTTAGAGATGAAATTAATGCCATATTTACTGCTGATATTTATCAAATAGATTAGTCATGGGCAATAAATGGTACTCTTACCAAGAAGACTTGTTCTGCAAATCGCAGCGACTGGAAAATAGATTCCTGCTAAGGGACTTGATTGAAGTGTTTGGGGCTTTAAGTGGGTCGAGTGAACTAAATGTTTATGTCATCGTTTTTCTTAGATTACACATACACAAGGGACATATTGGAAAAGACTGCCAGGATAGAGATGCGGAAATTTGCTTTGAGCCATAGAGCAATTGATTTTTTGGAATAACCAAACTGATAAATGATTAACCATAATGAATATTGGAGGCGGGTAGTTTGAATACATTTAAAGGAGAATTTGACAAATTATTGGACGGGATGGGCAAATGAAGTGGGTTGTGTTTCTGGTCTTAACTGATACTCTGTAAGCTTGCTTTCTTTCGCCCTCGTGGGTAGCACAGTTGATAGAATTGCCGTCCTTCCAACGCCGGGTGGGAAAGATCTGAGTTCGAGGCCCGTTGATGAGGTGAGCAATTTTAATGAGCCTTTTTCACAAAGTGGCTGAGTTAGTCGGTCTCAGGCGAGGGTAGCGTGTCTTTTTCTTGTGGAAACTGGGGTTTTTCGTCCAGCAAACAGAAAATCGACCACAGAACACACACCTATAACGGCTTTATTTCATCATTTTGCCACCATTAATACTGCAGAAAATATTTGGTTACCGATTTCTTAAATGCAACAGTTTCGACAAAATGGGTAAAAAATGCAAATTAAAAATTGTAGTTGCTGTCGAATTAAACAGATAAGGTAATAGCTGTGTACTAACGATAACATAATTTCTTTTAATAGAAACTCACATACCTTGAGAAACTCATATTTGCAAGACCCTTCTACCCAAAATCACCACCAATTTTCAAACATTTAAAAAGCATATCCTTCTCTTACGTTGTAAAGAAAACTCAGCTCTACTCAAACTTTACCTATTATACTGCAGTGAATTACACCGATAGGCTGATTTTAAGCCTTCTTTGTTTTTCAAATTTGCAATGGAGAATATCAAATTGTTCCCACGAGATCGCATGCAATCAAATGTGAGCATCATGAGATGATACTATTGCTATCTCATTTTTGGACAACCAAGCATTCCAACTGCACAAAATAAAATTTATGAAAAATTATTAATCGTTTAATGAATCATTAAATCATGAATTTTGGATCATAAGTATGTCCCGCTTCTACTAATGTGTCAAATCCCATTATTTGTACCCGTGACTATATTCCATGGCTTTTGCCTTTCTTTTGATAACGTAGTGTATATGCTTATATATTATTAGCACAGCATATAAAAGTGTATTTATTATACTTGTATTTTAATAGTAATTATTTGTGTCACAAACAAAATTATCTCAGATGATCATCGTAACTTGATATAGCAATATTTATAGAAATATCTAATTTAAACTTTTGAAATTTATTCACTGAAAATTGTACGCAGATTTAAGAACAAAATAAAATGACAAAAAGACTATTTTGGCAAGATCTTTATTTCAACATAACGAACAGCAGAGAAGTTTTATTTATTTACTGTTTTAATTTTACTTAGCTTCATAGAAATTAAATATATGAACATAGAGAGATTACACAGAGAGAAAAATGGGCTGAGGATGAACGGAAACGGATAGATCTGTTGAAAAAACAAATTACAAAGTACAATTTAACACAGCACTGAATTACTTGATGTGAAAATCTAATAAGCTATACAATAACTTATATAATAAGATATGCAAAGTTAATGAGGTAAATTAATACAATAATTATTTTATTAAAAAAACTAAATACTTGTAAAGGATAATATTTAAAACACACTGGGATTAGTCAAAGTAATTCAATAACTGGTTATCTTATCGGATCTTTTCATGAAGTGGTAGCATCTCTAATTCTATAAAATAAAAAAAAAATGCCTTTTAATATATATCGATTTAAAAATGCACAATTATTTCAATGAAGTAAAGTCAATATAACGTGTTCTTGTTTTCAGTAATGGAATACTATAATTCCATAATGCTAATTGTCATCAATAATGATAATTGGTAATTGGATTTATACATCATTTATACAACATGATCTTTTTTTGATGATGGTATAAATCGTCAGTTCTCGATCCTTCTTTTTTATCTCCTTTTTTCAGCCAATTAGTCTTCATTAGGCTTAAAGAATTTGACACTCCAGAATTCTACATGTCCTTACTTTTCAAGGATATAAAATTAGTGACTTCAATATAATTTCCACAGAGTTATAAGCATTTCATCCAGCTAGTTCGAATCCAGTTGTTTGAATGAACTACTCTCATATAGTTATTAATTTTTACCTTTAGATAGAGCCCTATCCAAACTTGACTTCTCTACACAATTTCCCCTATCTAAAGATCAATACGTACAAATTTCAACTGACTTTAGACATTTCAATAGTGGAAATCTGTAATGATCACTATCAATACAATAATGTAACTCTGCAAAAATAACAAGAAGAGAACAATAGGATATGTTATTTTCATAATTAACTGTCTACCATTCTACTAACAGTTTTAACCATCAACAGTCTACTAATGGTCTGACTTATATGTTTATAACTCTGTTAGTTAAGTGATGATGGCAGTTAACATCCTGAGTTATATTAAATGATTCATTTGATAATTTTTCATATGACGTAGAATTTAATACTACTCGCAGTATATATTTCTAAGAAACTTAAAAATATATACATTAAACAAACATATTTCATTAATTCAATGGTGTCATTCACCAGAAATAATTATTGCTAAAGTATATTAAAGACTAATAATAATTTCTTAACTGAATGAGTATTATTATCTCGTCAACAAATGATTATTTCAGTCATTCTATAAAAACAGAAAGAAATTTTTTTGTATAGGAAGATAAGTATTAATCATTTACTTCTTCTTCTCTCTTTTCCACACCCTTCGCGTGAATGAAGATATTACTAATATACTTCTGGTAACATTCACAAGAGACAAACAGGATGTAACCGGAAATCTCTTAAGTTTCCAAATGTGTTGGCCATGTGAAAGAGATTGATGGAAACTTCGTTAATAATAAGAGGTATTTCAGCTACATTATAAATTTTTTTAAAGATTTATTTTAAAAATTTAATAGTGATGACTGAAATCGGAGTCCATTTCCCATTTTTCTTTAGACAATTTTTCCTTTTTTCAAAGATCAAAAATATAATTATTGCCATTATTAGTATTATTTTTAAGTTTTAATATATCTCTCGGAGTGACAAATAAGAGTCAGTCTTGTGGTAACTAAATTATAACTAAATTAGTATATATTATACCAAACAATAGTAAGGGTATTCATATACATATTATTTTCATCGTTTCACCTTTGATTTAGCATTTCATATTCTTCGATTGTTTAATCATAATTCTTTCCCAAGTCGAGGATGATTATAATTACTTGAAGAGTACTTTTAAGTGCAATTAAAAATATAATAAGGTTATTAAAAGCAGAAAGTGAAAGCAGTAAAACAATTAACATTAAATGGTTGGTACTTTCACTGACTAATCTCTTCCAACTTTCATTGAATGAATATTTTAAGCTGGATAATACATTATGTTTGTTCTTTCGAAATAGTTGAAAAATTGATTACAGCAATGCTGTAGCGAATAATTATCAGCACCATCTTTGAGCAACTGGATGATAAACAGGAAAATTTTCCTTTACTCATTTCGAAGGATCAAACATATATATTAAAAATGAACAAAGACTTTCATTGAATTACGTATAAAATAAAAGTCCTGCTCTTTAAAATTCAATCAGCTTTTTATTCCTGATTATCGAGATTCTCTGGGGCGAATATATTTCCATATTCTAACTAGCTTTTTTCAGTAGGATTTTTCCCAGATTCGCTACTATGTAGTTGTTGAAATCATGTTTTAAGACTGCTATGAATATCTTCCCTTAGTCTGCTTCCTGCGTCCTTTTCCCACTTTCTAAATCTATTCTAGCAAGATACCAATTGGATATTCCAATCAATACCATTAATATCATTTTAAAACGCTAAACTCACATATAAAGCATCTCTGACAAATACTCTTTCTATCAGCTAAGTATTTACATATAATAGCATGTTTCTCCTCTCTACTGTAAAGGGAAGAGAGGAAAGAAATATGAGCTAATAAATATTCTTACAAGACAAACTCTTCAGGCACAGATCGTGAAACATATAAACGTTTAAGGAATAAGTGTCTTACAAAATTTTTAAAACAAGATCTCTTAAATAAGTAGATTAGAATTTGTCCTCCTATTATACTCATACACACACACACACGTACCACTAGCTGAAAATTCTCTAATCCTAAACTAAGATCCTATGTCTCTCTCCTAGGACATTTTATCCTTCCCTGCGATGTCCCAGAGACTTTAGCATGGTAAACATTGTAAATGCATAACAAATATAAAAATCGACCTTTTGGTCATATAAACATTTATATTACTGGACACATGGATGTTGTTCTGGTCGTTCTTTCCGTCTGTTCTTCAGGGACTCTTCTCTTGGGTACGGATGCGGGGGATCCCTCTGCAATAAAAAGAAACGCATCACATAAGAACTGACCAAACTTTTAAGAATATGTTATTATTTTAATTAAAATTTGAGGCAAAAATGAAGGTGTATACATCTACACACTAAGGTTACTGCTATTTCATGATTTACGAGTATATGTATCTTTTTTTTCTACCTATGTCAATCTGTTCTAGTATATCTAGGACACTCTGTGAAAAGTATTCCCCTCCCCACACAGAAAGCACAATTTACAGTATCACCTGCCCTCATGGGTAACACAGTTGGTATCCTCCAAAACTCTTATTTAACTATGCTGAAGGATTAGTTCAATACAAAATTTGAAGAGTTAAATACCATTATGCAATCGGACAGGAAGAGGACTGGTTCATTTTCTGCCATGATAGGTGCTATCCAGGAGAGCCTGGTATATTCTCTTACAACAGGACGCTGTGGGGAATTATTAAAGAAGTTTCCGAACAACGTTATGGGGACACAGATGAGTTGAAAAATGCTGGGGAAAAAATTTTTAGAAACGTGAAAAATCGCTTATTGGCCCCCCTCCCCCTCCCAAGAAAATAGTGGCATATTATCCTTTTAAAGAGCATCATGGTACTCTAGTGTATCACCTGAATCTACAGAAACTATTTCGTTGATTTCATTCAATACTATACATATAAATAAATATTTGTTCTACTGCACAATTTGCATTTCCTTTTTTCTGGGAAGAAAACAAGATATACAGAATACCCTATATATGGCTAACACAGCTCAAAAAGTTGCGCCGACCATATAGAAATCCATACTACAAAAAGAACTGTCAAACTAAAACACTGTTGTGTTACGCAGTCAGTACACTGTCCAGTGACCTCTCTCGGTGTTTTAGCAATCCACCATTTCTTCCTGGCTGGCAGCACATGTTTCGTTGCGAGAACTGGTACATGTGATATTGAAGGTTCGTGACATGCGGTCCCAATGAAATACTTGATTGGCATGGCCGAGGGAAGTGATCTGATGGACTTCGAAAACGGGATAATTGACTGGCACCGGTTAAAGGATAACAGTTACGGAAACAGCGAGTCTTGTGGGCTGCTCACGGAGTGTTGCAGTTAAAGTGTTCCCTGTCCCACTTCGTGCAAGCCGATAGACGAAAAAGTTTGTTTGTTTATAGGCTTTACGGCGCAAGGGCAGCAATGCCATAATGCGCCTAACTCTGGTAACGTTGAATACATGATAGACGGAAAAGGTTTAAAAGGCTGACCATTGTTGTCGTTGTTATAGGACAATCAACGACTAAGGCCATGTTGCTCCGTGTATATTGTCTGTAAATTACGTGTTTTGTGGTTGATTTCCTGTGAGTTTCCAGGAGAAAAAGACCATGCTACCATCGCCTGAGACTAACTAACTCTGCCATGTTGTGAAAAAATCTCATAAAAATTCCTCACGTCATCGATGGGACCCGAACAGGTCTTTTCAACCTGGTGTGGGGAGGACGGCAATTCACCAACTGTGCTACCCACGGGGGCGAGACTGCTGACCATGGACTTTGTCTCTGCAGTAGCACTGCGGCGATAATCACCGTCCTCCGCACACCCGGTGAAAAAAAGCGCAGGTTAGAATCCTGTCAATGGCACGCGAGGAACTTTTATGGATTTTTCTTTCTTTTTTTTTTACTTTGTGGCTCAGTTAGTCGGTCTCGGGCGTAGATAGGAAGGTTTCCACCTCGAAAACTTGAGTTTTTCGTGCAGCAAAACAGGCAAATCAACCAGTGAAAACACGCAGTTTAGGACATATTACACGTGGACAGATGAGTTGGCTTTCAGGCAATCCTAATATGACAGTTCTTTTGACCAAGGAATGACCAGCGGTGTTTCCAGGGCCACGATGCAACCAACGAACCTTCCTCTGTATGGACGCCGATCTAAAGTGCCCATGCTTATGGCCACCCATCACCAATGACTCCTAGAAGTTTGTATGTGAATGGCATCATTGGACAATTAACAACTGGAAAAAGTTACCTTTTCCGATGAATCACGTTTCGTGTGGATGGTAGATGGAGGATATGAAGACAAACTGCGGAGAGGAATCATTTCGATTTCTAAGTCCAATAGAAACAGGCAAGTGGCAGTAGTTTTTTGGTATGGGAGATGTTTTCTTGGTAATCTCTTGGAGTCTTCACATCTCTAAACTGCACTCTGAAAGCTAAAAACTACCAATCCATCTTGGCTGATCAGGTGCATGCATCTGTGAAGATAGCCTTCACAGATGCATCCCAGTTGGATAATGCACCCTGCCGGTATTGTTCGACAGTGGTTCGCTGAAAGTGATCTCCAGGTGCTATCTTGGCGCCGAATTAGGCGGATATGAATCCCATTGAACATCTCTGCGATTACGTGGAACGACAGTTACGACGATTGGATCCTCCACCAGGGACTGACATAGATCTACAGGACGTAATCCTGGTGATATGGTACAACATACCTCCTGCAAGGTTCAGAGGTCTTAAAAGAGTCCATGCCTTGACGTGTGGCAGCAGTAATGGCGGCAAGAGGAGGCCATATCGCTATTAAAAATTATTAGGTAGGTGGTCATAATGTTTTGGCTGTACAGTGCATATTATTAGCATAAATTAGTGATGAACTGGTAAATCACTGAAACAGCATGCTGTGTAAAAGACATCAAGGTTGTTGTAAGACTAACGTTAGTCTTATAGTTTAGTATTGCCATGAAATATTAAATTGGCAGTTAGTTGAAAAGGCAATTTATTTCTTTAAATATTAGTCCTGTCAGATATAAAGGCATGATGAGAATGACACTGGACGTTAAAATACTAGAAAATAAATGTTTGTCAACCACAAAAATAAAATTAACTGGCAAAAACAACTTATAAAATGTGTGTATTTGGAAAAGCTAATTGGAAAATATCTCCGAGTAGTTATAAATTACGGCGGATGATCATTCAGACAACTACAAAACAAATGCATGCAAAATGAATGCTGAAAGTCCTGTTGTTTTAAATGCAGGATGGGAGGGAGGAAGGATTACTACATATGGTCGTATTAAAAACAAACGGCAGAAAGAAATGCAAAATAAGCAAAGTGACAAACCATGTGACTATGAGGTGTGCTTATAGGATGAGATTATATTCAGATTCTTCTTACGGGAGGATTAAATGATTTTAATTCTTGACGTGGATCATCAGGGTCTTCGGTTCGACAAGGGATTGTTGCATAGGAAGCTAAGGTGCTTGTTGCTGGAGTCCCCGGCTCAGGATTAATAATCGGCCTTGCCTTATCGATATCAATGTAGCGCTGTGATGATCCAGTGTATGTAAAGGGCTTGGAACCTTGAAGAGCTAAAAGAATTAAAAGAAAATAATATATAAATAAATATGATCCACTTTGGGATTTTTTGAAAAGAATGTTATTAAAGTGATTTCAACTTAAGAAAGAATGAAGGATGTTACTGAAAGTAATTAACCTCTTTCTAAATTGCTTCTGGCTCTGGATTTCTTGATATAAATGACAGTTACGATCACGATTACCATGAAGGCCATGATGCACGCTATCACAGGGATAATCACGGACAAATCCATATAAAAAGGGACTCCAGCTATGTGGAAACCTAAATAATAAATTATAGCAAACATTTTTTAAAATTTAACAACTTATTTTAATTTTGAAAATTTCATTATTTGAAAAGTTTCTTTGTACTCGCTTAATAAATAAAATCTGTATGCCCATGCCCCAGTGAAAAAGTTTTAATTCAATCCCTTATTTGCATAAAAAAACAACCCTTATAAACAGAAAAAAAAACTATGATTTTGTAAGCTTCAGTGGGTAAATGAAACTACTTACCAGTGGAACTTGTTTTTACTGTTAGCACGTCGCTGCCCTCTCCATTACCGTATTGGTTCGATGCAGTAATGTACATTTTGTACATCGTTCCACTTTCCAAGCCAGTCACAGTGAACTTGTTCTGACTAGATGCAATTATGGGAATATGATACCAATCCCCTGTGTCTTTTCTGTAGTGGAGCGTATAACCTGCAGATAGAGATCGTTTTAATCTATTGTAAGATTAACCAGTAATATTTTAAATAGATTTATAGGAATTTCCGAACTTTTCATAATGATAAACATATTTCTAAATGAAAGTTGAAAGGTATAACGTATAATAAGTTCAGGTTTTAAGAACTGTTTAATTCTAATTTCTCAGTGTTAGATATAGTATTATTTCAGTTAGTGAAAAGCCCTTGCGGGTAACACAGTTGGTAGAATCGCCGTCCTCCCCACACTGGGTGGAAAACACCCGAGTTCGAGTCCTGTCGATGAAGGGAGGAAATTGTTTTTGCAAAACGTGGCCGAGTTAGTCGGTCTCAGGCGAGGGTAGCATGATTTTTTCTCCTAGCACACTATCATAGAGCACACGCAATTTACAGACACTATACACGAAGCATATGGTCTTAATCGCAGATGCTTCTAAAACCCTGATAAACATCAACAACACGTTAGTGAAAAACAATAAATAGATTCTGGATCTGTCAACTCGAAATCTAGCACTCTGAGTTAAAGACACGACTACTTTGGAACTTTGGGAAGCAATTTTTATCTTCCCGACCGAGTTAAGGCGTCTACAAAGGATATACTGTGAAAAACTTCACTCACTTTTCCCATCTGAACATCACGATAATTCCTACAATGAACTTAAAGTTCAAAAAGGTCTTTGAGCTATTTTATAAATCTATAAATGGTTGATATGATCAATGGCAGTTAACCCGTACCAAGTACCCTCATAACTGGCATCTACTCTGTGTAAGCGGAACATTTGGAATTTCAGGAATACCAGAGTTTAAATTTGATAAATAAATCACAATCAAGAAGTGATCATGCTTTGTATGTGTCAAAAATATCCTCAATCAAAGGAATATCTTGAACATTATTCCAATTTTTTTATGTGATACTGATAGAAGCAAGAATTGCGCACCCATAGGACAGAGTTGACTCATATTACATGGACTGCATATCAGCTTGGTTCATCCCACAAAGTAAATCGTTTTAACTTTGTGGGATCGATCCACAATGCGTCCACTTCTATCAGTAACCATCAGTCATAGATGTATTAACATCAGCACATTTTATGAAGTTTTATGAACTTTTATGAAGCGAAATTTAATACAAAAAAGTGTTTTCAAAATTCTTGTTTATTAACCATTTGTAATGAAAATTAAATTGCCATAAAGTAATAGTATATGTAACAACATGTGCATAAGAAAGGCGCATTTAAACGCCTTTTTCTAAAACTGCTAGTGTCCGAATATTTAACGATTGCATATTTATTTAACAGTAATTTAAACTCACCTGTAACTGGAACATTACGAGCCGGACTAGCACCCCATTTTAGACTAACAGCTGAGTCTGAGGATGACATAAGTGCCAATGGAGGCGGAAGAGGTACATCTGAAAACAAATTTTAAAAACAGGATCACAAATAATGGAGTTAATTTAAATTAAATTTACTAAAATATAAAATAGCCAATTATCTGTCTTAATATCTTCCCGTTCTATTTATTCCCACCATCCGGTTTAATATCAACAAAGAGAAGAAATCTAACGAGCATAATACATACCACCATCTAAAGTTTTAGCAACCATTTCTTGAGAAGGTGGACCAGTCCCTGCGCTGTTATAGGCCTTTACTACAATATTATATTTGGTAGATTTCACAAGGTTGGTCAGCACGTATTCATAGGTTTCATTGGCAGCATTGTCTACTGACTTGAAGGAGTGCGGATGAGTAGAGCCTTCTACCTTATAACCTATGAAGTATCCTCTCAACTCTCCATTCCAGTGTTCGAGTGGAGGGGGCTACAAAAACAGAAATAAATTAAATAATTAACTGTAAGCTGGGCTATGTTCTGATAGAGCATAAAAATATTTTTCAGGGGCAGCCAAATTATAATTACAGGATGGTTTGTTTCAAGAAATGTGCATTGAGGAAACTAAAGAAATGAGGTGTCAGCACTTGAATAGTGTATCTATACCGCGTAAATTTTGTATATTCTTGTATTTCAAAAGACCAGTTATTTAACTGAAATATTTAGTTTGTAGCTGCGTATCTTATCCAGTAAAAAAATAACTGTTATATTAAGGACACCAAAGAATAATCTCATCTAACGATTGGGTGTTATGATCATAAGTTGGATATGTTTGTCTGGTCGGTTTGCTAGTTTAACTGGACGAAAAACGCGAGTTTCAGGGGATAAACCTTGCTATCCTCACCTGATGGTTGGTTGGTTTAAGGGTTTTATGTCGCATCAGCGTGTAACAGTATAATGCGCCATCCTCGCCTGAGACCAACTAACTTAGCCATGGTGTAAAAAAATGCTCAGCAAAGTTTCTCGCGTCATTTACAGGATTCGAATCAGAACTTTTCCATCTTGTGGAAAGACCGGCTTTGTGTGAGAGGACGGTGATTTTACCCATATACTACCCTCGAGGACAAGTGTATTACTGGCTAGGTCATCCATGGCCAACCTCCCTCAAAATAGCACAGTCATCTGATTATTACTTAATTTCGTTAAACCTTACCTATCTAAGATTTTATAAATCTCAAAACTTCTCTTCTAATTCTTTTCTCAATTTATTAAAACATGTAGATACCAAATAGTAATTAGTAATAATAATTTATGCATAATCTATCTCAGTTGAAGTACTGGTACTAAATTTTGGAACATGAAACCAGATTTTTACTACAGTAATTATAATCTCAGCACTCGTATTAAGTGTCCCAGTTTTAAGAATACTTTTCTCTATAGATCCATGCGTGTCATGTTAAACCCCAGATTATAGGTCAGTACAGAAACGGGCGTGATCAAGACACAAGCGTAGCATGGGTTCGTTGCACTTAGAGAACTCCATCGATTTATTTGCACACGTGCCCTTCGCCTCTGCGGTAGACAACAGAATAGAACCAGAATGCGTGAAATACGTTTGCTAGGGTAGTCATTTTGAGGCCTTCTCTTTGAAGAAGCATATGGTATGCTTGGACTGACAAGAGTCGGTGGTTTATATCTTAATTCAATAAACAATTATTAAACGTGGAATAAATGTACACCTTTAGGTTACTGTGAAGAGAACGTATGTGTTTCGAAATAAAAATTCCTGCGTACCTTCCAAGTAACCAGAATAGAGCTGGATCCTTTTGATTCTATCCAAACATCTGTAGGAGGTCCACGTGGTTCTGTAATATATAAAATGCAAATTTCTGAGATAACAATTATAACTGAATAATAAATTGTACTTGGTATAATAATTACATTATAATACACAATAATTAATACTTGGAATAATGCTCAGTATTTCCACTGTTTGCGCAATAATAGTCATTATTTTAACAAACAAAAGATACTTTACTTTCAAATTTTAGGTGTTAGTGAAGAAGGTCTAAAATGCTAATTCCTAGTTCTTTTTAAAAATATAATTTGTAAGAGACTTTGAAAAATAGCAGGTGAGTATTAAACGTAATCGAAAATTTGATTTATTCCTAAAAATCGAAATATACTTGCTTTCTTCTCCTGTAACAAATCGTAGCACTTCAGAAGGGTCACCCTGTCCTATCTCATTTTCGGCTACAACAGTAACTGCATAAGGCGTTCCAGGTTGAAGATTCTGAATTACAACAGACGTCAGACTGCTTCCGACAGTCTCCTCTAGAAGTCTGTGTGGTCCTCCTGTTAAAAAGGGATTATTTTGGTCGCCTTATTCCAACCCCATTTAAACAAATTGAGAATAATACTTAAAGTTCAATAGAAAAACAGACTTTTCAATGCGATTTACTAGACAGGAAGCAATTTTTTTCGCCAATACATTCATTTTATAAACCCTAACCCTGTTTTAATTAAATACACCAATTTATTTACTCAATAAGATCGAATACTAGAAATAATTAAGGATTAAAAAAAAAACATTATCTTCCACTAAAAATAGAGCAGTAATATTATACTTAATTCGAATGACTATTATTAGATGAATACCAGAAATATTAGTACTGACCCCTATCTCTCCAGTACTGCACAATGTATCTATTAATTTGGCTGTTTCCGGTGTACGGTGGTGACCAACGGATGTTTACTTTTTGACTGGAAACTTCCTGAACTTTTACATCGAGTGGCTGAGCTGGAACTTCTAAAAATTAAATAATTTAGATACGGATTATTTTATAACTTTACATTTTAATTTAAATTTAAGTTTTAAATTTAATATTTTATAAGTTATATTTATTTATTTTTATTTATAAAAATATAATAATAAAAAACCCAGATTTATGCAAAGTAAGTCAGAACTCTCCTTGCAAATTAAAGGTTCCAAAATTATTGGTAAGCAAATAAGAAAATTCAGTTTTTAATTAATTAGTTTATTTATTTACTCATTACATTTGTTAATTAATTTACTTATTACATTTTTATCGTGGTAACCAATGGCAAACAGTGTCAATCTGCTAATATAACGGCTTAACACCATCTGTCACCCTATATAACAAACTAGGTAATAAAGAATTTTTTATTTCAATTTGTGCTTTTTATATAACTGGGTATCAGGGCTCCCACGCCTGGGTTTTTCCACCCAGATCTGGGTTTTTTGATTGTCATCTGGGTTGATAGGTTTTTTTCACAAAAATATCTCATTATCTGGGTTTTTTCGGTAATTTTTAATTTTAAGTCAAAATTTATTTTTATTTCTTGTAAATACAATAAAATTTAATAACAGTTTACAATTTTCTTAATTGTATATTCTAACAATACTGATCATAATTTGTAATATCTCAAGTGCTTGTACAAAATACTATAAATTTAAAAGGATTTCAAAGTTTTCACAGGGTTCTACACTATGGTTTTCGTTCGTGTTACTAACATGTGTGCGCAGCCTATTGAGCAGGCGGAAGGGGGTCTTTACTGCACAGTCTTTCATGATCGTTCGTGGTATTATTGCATTATTTGGTGTGATTTTTAAATTTATGCGTGTACTACATACAATGATATAATAAATTTAAATTGTAGTGACTATTTCTATTTTATGTTAATGGATTAGTGCTTTATTTTTTTTATTTTATAGAACATTTTTAAATAAGATAACTGCTAACTAGCCATACCCACAAATTGCCCACAATGTCTGAAACTTGTTCCCCACAGAGAAAGATGAGTAAACGGTGGTACACTCAAAATTTTAGGAATGAATGGTTAGAAGATCCGGAATTAAAGGATTGGTTGAAAGAAGACAGTAATGAAAAAGGTGTGTCTTACTGTATTTGTTGTGAAATGAAATTAAAGAATGTCAATAAATCGATGTTACTAGCGCATAAAAATACAGTTAAACATAAAAAAAGTGCAAATATTGCTAAGACAAGTTCAACATTAGACACGTTCTTCACAAAAAGTAAACCTACAGAGAATGAAGAATTAGCAAAGGCAGAGTTAACAATTGCTGCACTAATTTCTGAGCATAATATTCCATTTGCGCAATGTGATCACCTTATAGAAGCATGTAAGAAAGAATTTCATGATAGCAATATTGCAAAATAAGTTCAGATAAAGGCGACTAAAGTCTCTTATCTTACACAAGATGGCACAGCCTATCATGAAAAAATATACATTTCTAACATATGCAGAAACAACAAGTTTTCAATGAAAATAGATGAAAGTACAGATTTATCTTTATCGCAAGTTCTAGCTGTTGTTGTTAGATATTTTGATATTCAAAAACTTGATGTTGTAGATGTATTACTTGACACTGTTTGTGTCGAAAATGGTACTTCAGAAGGGCTTTATCAAGATGTAAAAGATCTCTTCATCTAAAAAAAACATTCAAATAAGTAATCTCATTGGCTTCTGAAGTGATAATTGTGCCACTATGATGGGTACTAAGAGTGGGTTCCAGTCATTGCTAAAAAAGGATGTACCATCAGTATTTATAATGGGATGTGTTTGCCATTCTTTTGCATTATGTGCTAGTCATTCAGTCAAGGTACTACCCATCATATCTAGAAATATTTCTAAAAGATATCTCTTGTTATTTTTCCCGTAGTAATAAAAGATTAAACGAGTTCAAAATGATTCAAGATGTTGTAGATACTGCTAAGCATAAAATCCCCAAATTAGCACAAACATGTTGGTTATCCCGTGGCAATGTAATAAAAATTATTATTGAGCAGTGGGATGCGTTAGTTCTTTATTTTCAGTCTCAGTCAAAAATTGACAAAATCGATGGTGGGGGGAATATTTACAATACTATGATCACCAAAGGAACCAAGCATATGTTGTTGTTTTTAGGATATGTACTGGAGAAAATAAACTGCCTGAATATTGAATTTCAATCTGAGCATTTCAGATTACACTTACTTCATTCAATGGTTTTAATTGAGTATAAAAATATTCTTAGTTTTTTCATAAAAGAAGTCATTACTTCGTGCAAGCTGTTTGAAATTGATCTAAGCAATGCAATAAATCATAAGCCTCTGAGTAAAATATATTTGGGAGGCCGTTGCATGGCCTTATTAAATTCAACACCACTTGGTGACAGTGAAAGCAGGTTTAAAAATGAAAGACGAAAAACCAAATTCTTAAAATTTTTCGTCTTTCGTTTTTACTTCAATGGTTGGTGAGAAACACTAAAAAATCATAGCATGAATATACTCAACCCCAGAGGCCTATTTGAAGAAAGGTTTAAAAATGATTGTTTAAAATTTCTTGTTGAACTTTGTATGGAAATCAGAAAAAGATTTCCTCTAAATGACAATGGAATTATCACCAGTCTCAATGTTCTTGGCCCAGCAGTGATACATGATTGTGCCAAATCGCCATCCTCAATTTTCCATTTAGCAATGCAGTTCCCTCACCTTGTTTCTGAAGACAAAATAGATCTTCTAGATGATGAATGGAGATCATTTCGTTTAAATCAAGATTTAGATCTCTCTTACAAAACCATCCCTGAGTTTTGGTATCTGTTATGTAATGTAAAAGATGGCTTTAATAATTCTAAATATGAGATTTTATCTAACTTTATGACCAGTCTAACTATTTTACCTCACTCTTCGGCAAGCGTAGAAAGAATCTTCTCCCAAGTAAAACATATAAAAAAAAAGCCACAAACTCCCTTAAACCAGAAACTGTGAAAGATCGACCAGTGGCAAAACAGGCGATAAATAGATCTAATCAAAATTGCTATACATGGAAACCTAAATCAGAATTGGTAAAAGAAGTCATACAAGGAACTTGTCATAAAAGATAACAAGAACATTTGAAAAAAATGAAAGAACTTCAAAAAATAATTGTGGAGGGAACTGAATGGGATGAAAATTCTGATTACAATTAAATAAAAGATATTTATGCATGGTAAATTTTATCTTATTTGTGTTGCTATACTATATGATGAAAACTAGGTTTTTTTTGGGTTTATTTAAGTTGCAATCTAAGTTTTTTTTAAAATTAGTGAGTGGGAGCCCTGCTGGGTATGCTACATTTGAAACCACAAGTCAGTATATATCCGTCCTATGATTGGTCTGTAATCGGTGTAAGGAACTGGGATAGAATAAATGCCAGTGTGGTGCCATGCTGCTTGAGCTGCTTGCTCGTTTCCTGTTATTCCAAATTGCAAGGGTATCTAGCAAAACTTGACACTCAGCCAATTTTCATTGAGATGAAGTAACCGAGATCTGATTTGTGTCAGAAGAAGATGGGAAATCCTGCTATTGATTTTGAAGGACCATCACTGTACTTAAAGAGTCTGTATACATTATGACCTGTGAACTTAAAAGTTTATTGAGAAGAGTCACGCCATCTTGATGGCGTAGAGTCCAGCTGTAAAAACACTGCATTCAAGCGGCAACAGGATAAATAGAGTGAATAGGAAGGATTACTGCTACTTCTACAGATTTGTTAGTTTTTGAGCCGGCTGTATATATATCTGAAGAGTTTGTTCATTCCAAGGCGTGGACTTCATGTGAATGTCTAAAATTTTGGCTTGACAGAGAGTGTTTTCCCTACTGACAAAAATAGTTATGGCAAGCAGGTATCTACATTGTCCAAGGTGGTCCCTGAAGCTTGATAGATATTTTAAAGATTGATGTTCCATTGTTGTGTTACTTCTTGCAACCGGCATACCAACAGATTTATTTTCATTGGGTTTGTTTCTATATATGTTTACCCACTGAGGATCGAAGAAATATGTCCAGATGGTGTGAGAAGGGGGGCTACGTAATTTGACTGCATGGTTAAGAAGCAATACCTTTCTCTTAAGATGTAGTGGAGGTTCATTGGCATCTATGGACAAATTACCGCTAGGGGTGTCCTTAAAACTCCTAGGGAAATTCTGAGAGCACTATACTGGACTGGATTGAACTAAGCCAATGCGGTTTTACTTGCAGAGTCATAAACTGGCGATCCGTAGTCTAAATATGATCTGATTAAAGTTCGATATAGGTGTAGCAGTGGAAAGCGATCCGCTCCCCACGTCATAGACGAGATAACGTTAAATATAATGAGAGTTATGTGTTTCTATAGGCTGGTATTTCTTGGTTACTTCAGCATAAGTGAGATTTGGTATGTTGAGCATAACTCTCTTCCTAGCTACCTGATAGGTAATCTTTGTTCAACCTTGTATTTTTGAAACTTTCTTCCTACCTTCCAGAGTTCGCAGGCTATTGAGTAGTCGACTGTATGTTGGCCTTTACAGTTTTCAGTATTTCTGCAGTGCAGTCCATTTGTATGTGGGCTTTGAAGCTAAATTTCAGGCAGACTGTGTCCCCCTTCAGATCGTCCAAATTTTTGACACTTGAAGCATCTGACTGGATGGGGCTTATAGGGACGTATTCAAAAATTGAGACATCCGGTTTCGACACACGATGGTAAGGTTGGCGTATCAAATTTAAGAATAATGTTTTTAGTAGGAACACGTTCTCCATCTTTTTTTATCATTATTTGTTTTTCTTGAATCACTTTTTGATCCTTTAATTCCTGAAATTCCCTTTGGAACTATTTCATGTAGCATGAGGGTACTTGTACACGTATTCCGCCAAGAGTTAATATTTTCATCACAGCCTGAGAATGCTGATGGTTAGCTGTTTCAGTGAGTAAATCTCCAAATCGGACTCTTTTCACCATTTGCGGTGAACCAGCCAGGTTTTCTAAACATTTCTGAATCATGAACGGTGAAAGGGCACTCATAGGTTTGGACGAAAGTGAATGTAATATAAGAAATGTTAGATATTCCTGTTGATGCTCATTATTTCTTAGTCTCTTGGATTGATATGAATCATGGTCCATTTCATTTCGGTGCCAATAAAATGAGTGTCTCGGCTCAACCATTAAAATAATGCCAAAACAAAGCTAAAACTTCGCGTGTAGCCGTAAAAACAAACTGAATTGAACGGTAAAATGAAAAATATGATGTTAGCCAGAGAAAGAATAAAAAAAAGTACCTCACAAATGATTTGAACGAATGGTTCCGATTCTGATGAATTATTTATCAAAATATTTCAAAATAATTACATCGATATATTTTCTTACCTACAACTAGCAGTTTTACATTTCTCTCGTCCCTTCCGTATTCGTTCTTTGCCACACAGCCATAAAGAGCTCCATCCTTTCTTCCAGAAGCTCGTATAATGAGTTCAGAACTCACCCCTTTTTCTTGTTCTCTGTCGAATTTTTCGATCCTTGAAAAGAAAATTAATGTTTGCAAAAATTACTAATAATATTGAAATATTACGGCTTTACCGAAACTGAAATTAAACAGAGGCAACCACAATAAACTAATAATCTGCCAATAAAGCAAAAAAAGAAAAATACCCTTTTTGGTTTACGCACCTGGTTTGTTTCGAAAAGTCAAGCGGTTTTTTATCTTTAGTCCACTCAATAGTCAGGGGCTTGTCTCCCAGGGCCTCACATTTCAAATTTGCACTGTCCCCACGGCGAACTGTCTGAACAGTAAATTTCTCTTCAAACCGCGCTGGAACTACAGAAGAAGAGAGAAAAACAAGTGACATTAATTTCTTATTTCTTCGGACCTTCTAGTGGAGCAAGAATGTGGTAGAGTGATGCATACTAAAATAGGGATTTCCAGTATGCCACAGTACCAAATTCTATAAGAATTCGTAGTGTATATGCGTAGCCCTAACCTAGTGTTCATAATGGTGTTGCATAAATATATCACTGGAATTGGCTGAATTTTACAAATGGCATAATTTGGGAATTTTAGTAGTCAGCAATGAAAGCTGATGAGAATATGCTACTAATTGAATTGAAAAGTCTTGTTTAAGAGAAAGAACACGATGGAGTACTGCAAAAGACATCTATACAAACTTAGTATCAGATAATGTGGCAAAAACAATAAGATATTTTACGAAATAACGCACGAACATGTATAGGTCTTAAACAGCCGTTCATTGAAAATGGTTATATTTCCTGGTACGAATACAGCGGTTCATTTAGCTAGGCCAGCAAATAGGATTTAGTATCTGAATGATTATTATCATGATATTACAGTCTGTGGATGGCTGGAGAGCAAAAGTAATAATCTGTCATCGGAAAAGCGAAATGTTCTATGAAAAGCGGATTGAAACCACGTAAGTCGAGATACATATAACTATAAACATTTAAGCAACAACTAGAAGTAATTTAATCATATTAAACAACTCAGAAATATATAATGATTGATAGAGTTCTCCAAGAAAGACAATTACACTTACTAGCCAAAATATTATAAACATTTATTCAATATGTAGTAGCCCGCATTTTTCCAGAATTACAACCCAAAACGTCGTCATAGCATAGATTCTACAAGGTGTTTCAGGGAAATCTATCTCCAGTTTTGACCATTCTTCCATCAGGATATTTAATGGCTGCTGCAGTGTGATCGATAAAGAACAGTAAAGCCGAACTGCCCCTTCCAGCATATCCTAGACATTCTCAACTGGATTCAGATCAGGAGAATTAGACGACCAGGGAAGATCTTCGAAATGTTTCTCGAACCGTTGAGATACAATTTTTTGCACGATAGAGATAGTAGCATTGTGGTCTTGAAAAAATCCATTGTAATCCGGGGAAAATGAAGGATTGCATGATAAAGTTGGTCCAATACAATAGAAAGATATTCATTGGAGGTAACGTGACCTTCTGATGATAAGAGCGGACCCAACAGAATATAACCCACACCATGACACCACTTCCTGTTGTTTGAATGGTGAACCTGAGACAGTCTGGACAAGGTTTCGTAAAGTTCACAAAAAACTTTAACCCTACCAGTGGTGAAAAAAAGTGTAAAGCAAGACCCGTTAGACCAAATGATCTTTTCCACTGTTCCACAGTCCAGACTTGGTATTGGCGGCACCGCCCAAGTTGAAACTTTCGATTTTTTACAGAAAGGTTTTTAGAAAGGCACAAGATTACTAAATCCAGATGATTTTTCAACCCCTGCCGCATAGTTCAGTTGGAAATGGGTCTTTATTTGCCTAATTTGAAGGATGTAACGTAACCTTCTATCATTTGCTGGACACCGGACC
Organism: Mastigoproctus giganteus; assembly: GCF_048544385.1. NCBI lineage: Eukaryota > Metazoa > Arthropoda > Arachnida > Uropygi > Thelyphonidae > Mastigoproctus > Mastigoproctus giganteus. The sequence continues at coordinate 65,438,082 of NC_143580.1, forward strand.
GTCTATTCTGACTCCCATTTCGCTTTAAAATCCTAGAGTCTCGTTTTTCGAGTACCGACTCTCTGTTGCTTTTCTTCCCTTTAGAGCTACATTTTTCTCTTGTATTTCAGTCATTGAACACTTTTCAGATGGTTTCTTTTGATTTCGCCACTGCGGCTCCAACTAAACATTGTCTAACAATAACACTTTCCTGAAAATCGGAAAGATCACCTTTCTTCCCCATGACTGCATTGATTACGGATTAGAGCGTGCAGTATTTATCTGACACCAAGGAACTTGTGATCATGCCATATGACAACTTTCGTTTGCATACCATGCGTTTAATTATTTGTTTATGTCAATTATAAAGGAAATTGGGATTAATGGTAAGATCCTGCGTTGGAACATGGGCTATCCAAAGGAAAGGAGCCAGAGAGTAGTCTAAAATGTACATTCCTCAAGGTGGACTAATATAGCAAGTGGAAACCCTCAGTATGAAAAATTTCAAATGACATTATATTCTTGGAAATACATAAGAAAACTTTGCTTGTAAAATATGCAAAGGCAATTAATAATGAAGTTCCAAATCTTCGTTCCAATATTGACACGTTGTTATATTAATATAAATTCTATATGAAGTCTTTCAGTTTTAAATTCACAAAAAATTTATTCTAGATTGTTACCGAAACTAATAGGAGCATATACACTCTCCTCCAACATGTAGGGATGCACCAGGTTCGGAAAAAGTAGTCGTTCCAAAGTAATATGTCGATGAATAACGTAAATGATTTCGAGTGGTAGCACCCGGTAGTGCTCATAATTCGAGGCTGTCACTTTAAAGCTAAGGTACAAACAGCAAAAGTAATAAACTTTGCACCACTTCCAGAGGATAATGCAGACTTAGGAATCACAATCACTATGCATCAGATGGACATAAGTTTCATGCAAGTTGCAATGTATCTACACTACAGTTGGGTTCATTGGCGGTTGTTCTTTATAGAAATGATCGTCCATGCCTTCATTTACATCGTGGACTAGCCCGCTCTGCTTGCATTTTGAGAAATCTACGGAGAAGCGTAATACTTGTATGAGCATGCTTTTGTCCCAAGTTATAGCTAAGCAATGACGCAGTGATTTGGAGAGATTACTCTGAAAAACACGCCTTGGCCAGTCTAGCGAACAGATCTTAACAAACGGAACACTCCTGAGAGATTTTGGATCAGGAACTCTGGCAGATCACCAAATAACTCGCGTAAACGAACTGGCCACAACTCGAGAGATGGGTGGAGCAGTATTCCAATTTCGACATATAGAAATCTTGTTCAGAGTATACATCTCTTCCCAGATTGCTGAGGGCATTAAAGTCCATGATAACCACACTAGATATTAACTTTTCTGTTTTAAAACCACAATCGCTTTGCCTCACTCGGTGTCCTAATAAATAATATGAAGTATGGTTGGTTGGAGCAGGTGGACTCTTTGTTGGATTGTTTTAATGCGTTTGGAAATATAAAAGAATATTTATTATCATTGTAGAAGAAATGCCAATTTGAAATCCAGCCATTTCCAGCAACACATCTTTATAAATCTGTTTAGTTTTTAGTATTGATTTACACATACAACACTCCCTTAATCTACGGATAGATTAAGCCAATGAGTACGTTGCGCATTCAGTTATGTAATGAATTGGTATATCTGTTGAAATTATTGTAATTCCTGGAAATTAGAGAAATCCTATTGATTGAATATCGATAGGATTGTCCCAATTAAGCGGAAATTAATATATATGATTTACTAATGAGTTTCTAAAGTTAGTCTTTTAAATGTTGTCATTGACAAAATGTTAAAATATAGCATATTCCTAACTGAATCACTTTCATAGTCTGCCACCAATTTACGTACCAGATTTCACATCCCGTTCATTAGCTCATTTGATTTCTCATTGATCAATATCAATTCCAACTTCCCCAGATCCAACGGCCCTCGAAGGTAGCATGATGGATATAAATGTCATCCTCCCCACACCGAGTAGAAAAGGCTGGATTCGAATCCCATCAATTATGCAAGGAATTTTTATGCGCTTTTTTCCCAATGTAGCTGAGCTAGTTGCTGTCAGGCAAGGGTCGCATGGTTTTTTATCCAGGAAGCTCGGGTTTTTCGTTCAACAAGCAAATCGACCACATAATACACGTATTTTATTGGAAAAATACTGACTCCTCATAGCTTTAGTTGCTTTGGCACTTAATACACACTTATTGGTGAAGATCCAGTTATGGATCATTTTCCTCATTTTTCTGAAATTTTACAACGGTTTGTTGCACATCAGTGAGACATTCCTTTAAAACACAACGCCAAAACAAAATAATATATATTTTGCGTTGATAAAGCATATGCAATCCACATTACGCATACTTTCTGATAATGCAAATAGTCATGAATTTTTGCATACACCAACCAACATTATTTATATTTACCATTTCACAGAGAAACACGCAATTTTCTTCAATCAAATCATTCATCCTCACAACTGTACCTTCGCAGTACAAAAGTAGATTTTCAAGTGCATTTTTATCTGATGTGCTTATCGACGGTGTAGCAAATCCACGTGAGTCTGGTGACTATTCTTGCTTTTTTTGGTACTTCTAAACCATTATTCTCCTCACGCAATGCTCACTGTACATAACTTGCATTTGTAAGCAACCAAAAATTTCACCTTGGGAAGAATTCTTTCTTGACAATCAGAAACTGTATTTACAACAACTGGGCAAATTTTGACGAATCCACCATGCATCCCTCATGGGCATACCGAACATTTCGCATATTACTAAAATAACTATATATATATAACTCCAACAGGCACGTTTTGGATACCTATATAGTTTAAAACCTCCTGGAATAAACATCTGAAATAAACATCCGTTATTCCTATAATATAAAAACTATTCAAGCAAAAGGACCGCACCTTTGCGATACTAAACAGTAATGGAAATCCTCCATTAGTTTCAACTTGTTCATTCACAATACTTACCCTTACTGCAGCTGAAAGAAATAAATTATTAAAGCTGAAAAAGGAAAGCAGTTATTAAACTTAGGAAACACTAAATAGCTTACACTTTATATACAAGAAAATGTTTTATTTATCAGCCAAACATATGCATGGTTTTATTTATCAGCCAAACATATGCATGGTGATCTATGCAAATGAGGTCCCAGTATCTAGGTCACTACATGACATCTCCTGGACGTTTGCTGCTAAAATAAACAAACGCTTTTAAAAATATTATACAATTTTAAATAATCTTCCCCAGTTATTTTTTCCTCAAGATGCTGTCTTCTCTGAGATGATCACACTGGAACACGTACCTGCAATGAGATTAATACAGCCTGCAAAGAAAGTACAACACATTCAGATTAGAGTAAAAAAAGAAACAATTTTTAAAATGAACAGAATCATCTTATTACTTTTTATCTACAGATGTTATTTACGGTACCAACTAATGGTAAGTTAATTATAATTATTTAAATTGCATATTATCAGTATTATAGTAGATAAAACCCTGGCATAAAACAACCGGATGCCAAGATATGGGACATCCAATTCTGAGATATCAGGTTTTCTCACCCATCACGCTAAGAAACACGGTTTTCTTTAAGATTCCAATGTTATTTTCTGCAGAACAAGTGTAGTAACATTCATCCGCCTTTTTAACTCCAGTGAGAATTAAAGTTCCATTGGTTGTGGTGCCTACATGTTCTCCCAGATGTCGCTGATTATCGACGGTTCCTGAAAGAGAAACAAAATTTGTGATGTTATAAACAAATGAATATGTTTCGGACTAAGAGCAGACCATTGAACAATATGACCTCTTTTTTTTTACCTTTGGTCCACATTACTTTGGGTTCAGGATAACCACCAGCTCGGCACTTGAATACAGTACTAAATTCTTCGAGGAGAGATTGATCTTCAGGTTCAGTTATCCAAAATGGTGGAGCTGAAATAATGTGCCTTGTTATTTATATTAAAAGAAATGAAAAAATAGTAAATTTCATTTCGATGAATACCATCAAGATTAATCGAAATTAAAGGCTTTTTAAAACGATGGACAACGAGTGACTGCTATTATGAAATTACAATAAATTTTACTTGGTAAGTGTACAAAGCGTATTTTTCAATAACAATACTTGTACATACATCGGAATTTAGATTCATGTATAATATGAAGTCACTGCTTTGGTTTTGAAGAATAACAACCATAATGTATGCTGGCACATTACCAAAACTTGTGCAGCTGCAGCTCAAAAACTCCTTGGCAATGTTATTAATATATCTGTTGTTGCTTATAGGAAACCCAAATAGGAAGACAGTATATTTCAAAGTGCGTCCTCATTATTTTATCATATAAAGTCATTCATAATCATTCATTTCAATATTCTAAGGAACATTGCTGGAATTTCAAAGGGACATGTTTCCTCGTAAATGACCATTCTACAAATCTTAAGAAAATTTCTATAATATATATTATGGAAAAATTCTCTTTTTCATGGCATGCACTAATTTTTGAGAAAATATTCCATTAATATTAACTATATTTTAAATAAATCTTCATTTTAATAGCCAACATATTCAGCATATTTTCTGCAGTTAGTATTAGCAGTGGAAAATTATGCAAGAAAGCAAGTTCGTACAGCATCAGCCAAAAATCATAGTCCGACCATTCTAATAATTTGCCTAGTTCTTCCTTAAATTTATTCAAATCAACCATATGTATTTTCTTTCATCCAGCGGGTAAGAAGTTGTTCCAATAGTCAACAACACGCTGGCACAAAACAAATTTCGGCACATCTATCCTGCTACCAATCCTTCCTCAATTTGAATTTATACCCTTGCGTTTGAGCAAGAGGAAGCATTCCATCAATCAATTAATTCCAAGCTTTAACGCTTACTCAATCAACTTAAAGATATCCTAGTGGTGCTACAATTTGCAGAACTGACGCCTTCCTTGAAAAGAATACCCTTTTTTCTACCTCACAAGTCTCATTTTTCTTCTCTGCACCCTTTTCAACAGATCCACATTATTCATAAAATAAGGCTCCAAGACCTGAATGCAGTATTGAAGATGTAACTTATACAATGGGATATTTTCTTCCTTATCCCTGATAGCAAAAAAGCTTCTATATAATTGACAAAACTCCCTGTTCTGTCCTGACAGCCTGCCTGCACTGCTCAAGAAAACTTCATGTTTGACTGCACAATTACCTCCAGGCCTTTTTTAGATGGTACGTTAATCGATTACTGCTACCCACATGAAGTGCCTTGCATTTCTCATTGTTAAACTTCATTTGCCACTTCATAGCCCATCTGCCTAATTTTTATAGATCTTGTTGCACTATTGTATGATTACTGCCATTAACTACCCTGCCAACTTTTATGTCATCGGGCTTAATGTCTAAAGTTAGCTTTAATCATTATCCTTAATAAATACGGAAACAAAAAATGGATTCAACACTGAATCCACAGGGCTACTCCACGAATAATCTTAGTTTCCAATTACTTGCCCTTAAAACTGTTAGAAATTGTACAGCAGTCTTTTTTATGCAAAGGTATAAAAAGCTCTTCTGAAATCTCACTATATGATGTCAAAATTATATTTTGCATAGAGTTCCTTTATTATTGTGTTATAGGATCCAATCAGACTGGTCAGAGAAGACGACCCCTTAACAAATCCATGCTGTGACTGCCGTATAACTGGTCACAAGTCAAGATTACAGGTCTGTAATTACTCACTTCACCCTTTAACCCCCCACCTTGTGATTTGGGGTTACATTCGCACATCTTCAGTTTACAGGGACTTCCCTGAATCTAAGGACGCTCTCATAATTATCGCTAAACATTTTCTGACTTCTTTTGCAGCCTCTCTCAATATAAGTGAATATATGCCATCCAACCCAAGTTTCTCTTCCACTCTTCTCTCAGTTTATCACAAAAACATTTAGCTCTATGTTAGAATTTGATGTACTTCTAGCATCCTCATCCCTAAAAAATTCTTGTATGTTCTTCATTCCTCATGTTTTCCTATCTCTTCCACCGGATTTTTGTAGACCATAGAAATAGTCTGTTTCGTTGTGTACGTATAACAAGCCAAAGCATCTAAGGCGTCGGTATGTTTGTTTGTTTTTGTTGTTTATTTGGCTTTTAGGAGCATTAGCAACTAAGGCCATATTGCTCCGGGATATGCGGTGGTCATTCCCTGACCTTTCCGCATCCTCCGTATTTGGTAGTGACGGGTTCGAACCCCCGGTCTAATCAAGATGCGTGTGCTGCTCCTTCCCACCTGGCCACGGAGGAACCAAAGGCGTCAGTATATTATGTCTGTAAATTGCGCGTATTCTGCGATCAATTGGCCTGTTTATTGGATGAGAACACGAATTTCCGGGAGAAAAAAAAAAAATGCAACCCTTGCCTGAGATCTACTGTGACAACCCCTCAGGATCAAATGACAAACAAATGATAACCCCTGAGGGTCAATCTGGCATTTATTCAAAAGACAACAAACTGTTATTATAACCTGTTTTGGGACTTACAAGTCTCTCATCGTGATTAATAAACTGGGCATGATCACCGGAAGCCAATTTCATGAAACACAATTGCCTTGGGAATACCAATCAGTTAATACTGCTAGACATGAACTGTGGTTGCGATTCCATGTAAAGCTTGTTGTCTGTTTATAGGCTTAAGGCGAAAGGGCAAGAAGGCCATAATGCGCCTGCATGTAAAGTCTATCTCCTGTCATTAACTACTGAAGCTGATTTATTTGTTATTATTTATGACTACACAGGTGATAAACGGCAGAAAAACAAAAATTAAAAGGCAAAAAAAATCAAAGAAATCTTTCAAAAAAAATGACACAAAGTTAGGGAGACATTAACCTTAATGTCTTAATAATGCACTAAATTTTGACTTGAATTTGCTGAGTTATGCAAATGAGTTAATGAGCAGCAACTGCGATGTCGACAGTCATATCCTAATGACCATAAATATATCTTAATAAGGTATGATCTCAGTGGATAGTAATACAGGCATGATATCGACTTCTCACGTTGAGAACTGTTAATTAGCTGAAGGTATCGAGTCATAACGTCTGACAAGCTCAGTGTGGTTTCTTGGAGGAAAGCTAATAACCTTCTTGCCTAGAGCATCCCAGGCATGCCCCATTGGACTAAGGTCTGGGGATCTAGCTATCCAATTCATACAGACTATTCTCTCTCTCTTTGAAGGAATCGATTGGCTAGGACAGCTCTATGAGGACATTACCAGCTGTTAAAAGAAAGTCTGGACAGGAGCTTATAAGGATCAAGGATCTGAACTCGATACATTGCAGCAGCGAATGTTTCTCGAGAGAACACTGCTGCAGAAGGCTCATGTAGCCTTCTGTAGCAGTATTCCCGTATACAAGTTCTCCTGGATCCAGCAATATAAATCCATTAAAATGCAATCTATATAATGTAAATCTATAAAAAGAAACATTCAAAACGCAAAAGTGCCAATGTCAAGTTACAATTTTTGAACAGCGTAAAAATTAAGAATTTTGTTTGTCTTTCTGAAGTAAAATTTCTAAAATTTTCGATGAGTTTAAATTTTTAGTTTCGCAGTCAAAATATTGGTTGATACTGGTAGTACAGTAGCGACCACATAAACTGAATTACTAATATATATATATATATATTTCAAAACAACATTTGGATTTTCCTATACAGTGACAAGAATGATTAAATACTGCATTATACTGATAACAGAGATTACAAAACAAACTATTTAGAATAATGATTTATAAAAAGCTACAGAAATATATTTCGGTCAAAACCAATATTTCGCATTAATATTTAGTGAAAAAAATAATGATGCCTGTAAACACAAGCCCGTGATAAATGCCTGTTGATCTTTTATAAAAGGTAGGTCTTTTGTTGACCGAGCCGAGATTCAATTACCGCCTTGCATGGCATGGCGTATATGAGATTCATGATGTTTCTTCACCTAAAGATAAAACAATACATTATTTGGCACATATTAATCGTTAATTGTAAGAAATACTGGAAGTTGAACGAAATGATTCTGTAATGTTGTGCTTATATTGCCTAAGATACGGCGAGGAGTCGGGCAGAAAAGTAGTTTCGGCTTTCCGGAAATTGTCTCTGATAACAAAAAATCTCCTTTGAATATATTTCGTGGTAATCACCATTAATAATATCAAAGTTTATTCTGCGCACTTCTTTAGTTGTTATGCATCCCCAAACCATCTGGTTCAATGGAAGCGTCACTGTTGATTCAATGAAGACAAGATTCACTAGGTACCAGCAAAGCATAATTACCATGGAAGTTAAATTTAGAACCATCAGAGAAGATTACAAATTCCCACAGTTCAGCTGTACAATTAGTTCTTTTTTAAACCAGTGTTAGCATTTTATCAAATTCTTACAAGACAGGTATGCTTTCAGACTACTCATGGCAGGTCTTCATCAGACAGTTTTTACACCAGCGCGATTTTCCACATCGCATTTAGTCCTAAGGAGCTTACATGGAGGCTTAGACGTTTTATAAAGGAATGAATGGTACTGGAGTATTAATCCTCTTCAGCCTTGTTTTAAGTCCTCTTAGCAATACAGTGATTTTGTTACTTCTCATTCGTTTGGAGAGATCTAGGTTCGGTCTGGTTAATTGCTGGAAAAATTTCTAAACACCACTTCAATAGAATCTACAATTAGCCGATTTCAGGTGGAGGGAATAGGGTTTCCCGTTGAGCTATTCAAAGTTTTTAAACCCACACAGCATTCAAACAGGCCTGTGAACAAACTTTTACAGACGCGATACAACAGATGGTATAATTAACTAACACTTCTACAAACCACCAAGAACGACAACTCTATTCCAGATTTTCGTTTGATATTTCCGGTCTCGTGTTTATTTTTAAGAATTTTTATCGAAGACTAATTGCCGGCAACCATTTAAGAACTTTATAAGCTAGAAAAGTCCTCCCTCTCAAGAGTAATAATTACACCTTTTTTTTTTTTATCGGAGTTAACTGCTTCTGCATCAAACCGCTGCCTAAATATAAACTAACTGAACAAGCTTTCAAGTGACATAATTTTACGAGTATAAGAAGATATTAAACAACAAAGTTGAAGCGGGGAGAGTGATGCAATTTTTGTGGTAGCCACCGTATATTTTGGGATGTCGTATGAAAATGGTAACGTTAGTGGACTTCAGGCATATAATATTAATTAAACATTAACAAATAAGCTAATTGTCGCATATATTCTAATAATGTGTACACTCTTCGTGAAAATTATTAAAATAAAAAAATGATGCTCGTCCTATTCGATAAATACAATACAGGCATATCAGATTGTTACTTACAATTCACTGTGAGCGTGGCCGTGTAGGAGTCCTGCCCTACCTTATTGCTTGCCATGCACGTGTAATTGCCACTATTTCCAAGAACTAAACCATTCACTTGCAAAAGAGAAAATTCTTTCTCCGATTGGATGATAAAATTTCCATCTTTTTCCACTTCTATTCCGTTTTTCATCCAGGTGAATTCAAAAGGTGCAGTTCCTTCTATGACTGTGCAAAACACTTTAGCTTTTTGACCTAACACCAAACCCGGTGGGAAAGTGAAGTGCTGGATTTTTGGCAATCCTGTAAAATAAAGTCGACATGTAATTCCAAAAATGAAATTAATATATTCGTATTACACCTTACATCTTTAACACCATTCTGTTTTGCATATGTAAAACTGAATGGTGTTAAAGCATTTCCGATTATAGAAAAAATACTATTTTCAGAAAGTCTTATTTTATATTATATTTAAGGAATACTGTAGCAGTTAAATAATTAAGTAGACATATATTAATACACTTTTCTTCAAATAATATCTTATTTATGTAGTCATTAAAGCTATAAGCAGGCCCTTGAGAGAGATAGTGTGTCAATAATTTCCGGTGTTCCTAGACTTCCACTCTTCCGAATGTGGAAAAATAAAAAGTAAATCAGCACAAACAATTTTCTCGACATCTGCTGAGTTTTTGTTGTATAGGAGTTTCTGATGAAAGAGCTACTTAGGCCATATTGTGCCTTTAACATATTTCTGACTTAACATGATGGATGCTAAAAGGATGAATCCAAAATCGATTGGACATTTTTGTTCATTTTAAAAAAAAGGGAAAGAAAGTCAGAGATGTAAATCATTTACTATGATGTGGCAGAGTTGTTGTTATTGGGTTTAAAGACACAAGGGCAACTGAGGCCAAATTGTGAATGTGGCAGAGAGATAGACGTTCTTGCAACTGCTGAGAATGTGAGGTCCTCACACCTTATTTACAATTACATCTTGAAAGATAAGAGATCATGCTTCTGCATAGAAAATGCTCGTATAATGTCAAATTTCTTATGGTTAGCAATTAACGTGAATTAACGTAAGCCGTATTAAAGACTGCAGTCTGCCTGCTTTATTTTCTTTTCTTTTCAGTTGCAGATTGAAAACATGGCCTCAAAACCTATCTGAACACACATAGAAGTATAACCGAATTGTAATACTGATATCGCCCTTTTTTTCTCCAAGGTCTCCGTTTTTAATCTCAGAGTCGGCCAGTACGAGGTGAACTGATGAGATCAAAGTTCCTAATTCAAACATTTGAAAATTACGGCACCAATCGGTATCTTGGCATTTCTTTGAGGAATGAGTTTTCCGAACTTGTGTGGGTTCAGGGGAAGTGGGTTTATTCATTTAATTTCAATCTTTGCATATTTCGTATTCTGCAATTAAAAAAACATAAAAGTAAAACTGATCAACCTCTACTTTTAACGGGAATGGATATAAATATTTTTTCAAAATTGGAAGAAAATATTACTTTATTTCCAATCTGATATAAGGTGTTATACATTATATCAGATTGGAAATAAAGATTGGGTTGATGAAATTCAAGGATCAGTATTAGGACCAGTGTTGTTTTTGATTTTCATAAATAACATCGATGAAGGGATAAAAGGCGTGATGTCTAAATTTGCAGATGATGTAAAGATTAGTAGAGTAGTTAATGATCTTCTTCAGAGCTTCTTCAGAATGACCTAGATAGACTTCAGGGATGATCAGAAAAATGGCAGCTATGCTTTAATCCAGCAAAGTGTAAGGTGTTACACCTGGGGAACAGTAACCCCAGAATAACTTATACAGTTAGTGGAATTGAACTAAGCCCAGCAGTGGAGGAAAGAGGCTTGGGTGTTACGATACGGTCAGACATGAAGTTCTTCGAGTATTGTAAACTGGTTGCAAGGAAGGCCCATGGTGTCCTATCGATGATTTATCGAACATTTGCTAGTAGAGAAAAGGACGTCATAATTCCATTATGTGTTAGACCACACTTGGAATACTGCCTATGGAGACAGCACCTAAAGAAAGACATTGAGCATCTTGAAAGGGTCCAAAGACGGGTAACTCGCCTGGTGAGATCGAAAAAAGGGCGTCAAGTCTCCTCCATATGAGAAGGAGACTTGATTGAGGTGTTTTAGGCTCTGAGAAGCATAAGTAAAATGAATGAGAACGAAAGTTTCACGGTTATAAATGATTCTAGAACTAGGGGTCATAATTTCAAGTTACGGGGGGGGGAGAATGCTTAGATTGGATTATTTCCTTTTCTCTTATTAATTATTATTATATTTTTAAATTTTTCTTCTTCTTAGTATTATTTTATTTTTATTATTATTTATTTATATATATATATATATATTTTTTTTTTTTTTTTTGGCAAGTGCAACATAAGCCATAGGCTTCCTTGCAGCATGTGGCCATTGCTACTACTAATAACACCATCAAAACGATCTCCTCGCTCAGTCTAGTGAGGGCGTAAACGAGATGTACGAAAAGAAAGAACAAATTCTAAACAAGAACAATCTCTCACCAACTCACTCCACTTCCTATCGCATAGACTATCAGTTTCTGCTGCTCGCCTCCTGTATAGATATTTCAATAGCCACCATTCTTTTAACATATCTAATTTTCTATTGCAGCGAAATTTTGCTACTCAAACATATTTATACGTTGAGAGTAGAGCAATCTGTCACTTGGTGTTTCTTGTCCTACGGTATTAGTTGTTGTTGTTGTTGTTGTTGATATGGAGGTTTGATGGCGCATAGGCTACTTTGGCCATAATGCGCCTATTCATTTATTATAAAAAGAGATGGAAAGGTTTCATAAATTCAGAATTGATTAAAAAGTCCTGTTTGCTTTATGAAGTTGAAAAATTCGGAAATATCTGCATCATCTCCAATGAGATTCTCTAAAGTTATTGGTCTACGAAGATTAACCAGTGATAGTAGGGTTGAAGTTCTGTCTTGTTCATAGTAAGGGCAGTCAATGAGAATGTGTTTAATACTCAGATTTATATTACAAAGTGGACACTGTGGCGGGACATTCCCTGTGAGTAAATAAAGGTGGGTCAGATATGTATGGCCTATTCTTACCCTTGAAAGGACTACCTCTTCTCGTCTTGATGTGCGGATACTGGAGCGCCAAATTTTTGGATCATGTTTAAATTGAAAGAGTTTATTATTAATTTGAGAGTGCCATATTGCTGTCCATTTTGACAGGCATGCAGCCTGAATGATTAATGCATAATCTGATGGCGGAACAGGGATATCAGTTAAGTCGAAGCTAGTTGGATTTTTTGCGGCTTTATCAGCCAGTTCGTTGCCCAAAATGCCAGAATGAGCTGGAATCCAGCAGAAGGTGACCAGTTGATTGCGTTCTTCAATTTGTAGTAATATGCTTTTTATTTCATCTAGAACAGGGTGTACTTTATCTAAGGGGTTACATAAAGCCAAAATTGAGCTGAGGGAATCAGTGTAAATAACAGATTTTAAAGCACAGTCAGAAGAGAGATTCTGTAAAGCTAGTTTGATTGCATATAATTCAGCTGAGAAGATACTGAATTCAGATGGCAAGGATGCTGAAATAACGGTATTTGGAAACACTGCAGCCGCTCCGACGTTTGAATTAGATTTAGAGCCGTCTGTATAAATTGGAAAAAAGTCAAAGTATCTTTGAGTGTGAGCTTCGTGAAGTTGTTTGATATTTGATGTTTGTAAAATGTTCTTTCCCCATTGAGAGAGGTAAGTGTCACAGGTCGGTATAGGAGGTGGAACCCATGGTGGTTGAGTACAAGTTGTTGTCTGTTGTACGGAAAGGATGGAAACATTCCAAATTTGCATCAGTTCAAGAAGGCGAAGACCAGCTGGCTTTACTATGCTTGGTTTATTTCTGAAAAGGTTTTCTAATGGTGGATTGAACAGGTATGACTGAGTCGGATGCATGGCACAGCTTTGTATCTTGACAGCATACTTCAATAACAGTGTCTTCCTACGTAAAGTTAGTGGGGGTTCATGGGCATCAATGTAGAGACTATGTGCTGGTGATGTTCTGAAAGCACCGAGTGAAAGTCTCAAGGCACTGTGTTGAATTGGATCAAGCCAGCGTAATGCACTCAATCTGGCTGAATCATAGATGGGAGCTCCGTAATCAAGACGGGATCTGATTAATGCCCGATATAGCCGAAGCAGAGATGTACGATCTGCGCCCCATGTTTGGGAGGATAAAGCTCTGAGTATATTTAACTTTTTTAGACAGGAAGTACGTACATTTTTTATGTGGTCTATAAAATTTAACTTATTATCAAATGTTAATCCTAGAAATCTGATGCTATTAGTGACCGGGATGGAGACATTATAAATTTGAAGTTCAGGATCCGGATGAAGTTTGCGCTGTCTACAAAAATGGATGGCAACTGTTTTCTGCTGCGAGAGTCGATAGCCATTGAGGCTGGCCCACTGTTGTATTTTATTAAGTGATATCTGTAGCTGTCGTTCAATAGACCTCATGTTTTGGGAATGGCAGGAGATGGAAAGATCATCTGCATAAAGGTAGGTCTCAACTGTATTTGGAAGCTGATTGGTGATGGAATCTATTCTAAGAGCAAACAAAGTGGCACTCAGTACTGATCCCTGTGGTACTCCTTCTTCCTGTATAAATGTTTTAGAGAGGGCATGTTGGTACTGAACTTGAAACGATCTAGTACGTAGGAAGTTCTGGACAAATATAGGAAGGTTGCCTCGCAGACCAAGAGAGTAAAGATCACTGAGTATGCCATGCCGCCAGGTAGTGTCAAAAGCCTTCTCGATATCTATTGAAACCATTACAAGATGTTCACGTTTAACAAAGGCATTTCGAATGGCGAATTCAGCCTTGACCATAAGATCTAAGCATGACCTATTTTTACGAAAGCCATATTGGCTATGGCTCATTAGATGTTGTGACTCAATGATCCATACGAGTCTTCTGTGGACAATTTTTTCAAGGATTTTGCTCAGACAGCTTGAGAGAGAGATCGGTCTATAGCTATAGGGGTTAGTTGGATCTTTTCCAGGTTTTAGGAATGCCAAAACAGTAGAGTGATGCCAAGAAGTTGGAAAAACATTTTCTAAGAATATACGATTGTAAAAAATCAGAAGCAGGCTTAAAGCTTTGTCATCGAGATGTTGAAGCATGACATAATAAATCCCATCTGGCCCGGCAGCACCATTTTGGGCTGTTCTAATGGCATGCAGAAGTTCAGAGTGTTGCAGAGGTTTGTTATATGGAAGAGTACGTGCGGTTTGAAATTTTATGGCATGCTTTTCTCTAGTTTTTTTAATTCGTTGGAATGACGAAGAATATGCTGATGCCGCTGATATTTCAGCAAAAGTATTGCCCAAAGCATTAGCAATATCTGAGGAACTAGATAGATCTTGCCCTTTCCAGGAGAGGATTGGAGAAGGTATAGTAGGAAACTTACCAGATAACTGTCTAATTTTTTTCCATATAGTTTTCGGATCAGTGTTTCTGTTAAAGGTCGATGCAAAACGGGTCCAGGATTCTTTCTTGGCTTGCCTTTGTACAAATCGTGCTTTTGCTCTTAGCTTCTTATAATTAATGAGATTGTTTGTGGTTGGACATTGCCGAAATAAATTCCAGGCTTTGATTTTTGCTTTCTTTGCTTTTGTGCATTCGTCATTCCACCAGTAATTATAATGCTTGCGACCAGGGGGATTTGATAATGGTATTGTGTCCTTGGCTACTTTTAGGAGATGTGATGTGATGTAATCTGTTACATTGTCAATATTCTGGAGCTGGATTTTTTTCCTCGTCAAGAGAGATTGATGATCGAAATTTTGCCCAGTTTGCACGAACAAATTTCCATTTCCTGCGGAGTTTGTTTGGAGGAGACTGTGATATTAAAAAATTGCATATGATTGGAAGGTGGTCACTGCCCATAGGATCATTTAAAACATACCACTCTATGGTTGGGAGGAGTATTAGAGAACAAATTGAGAGATCTATTGCTGAGGTGTGTCCAGTTGGGAGTTGTATGTGAGTGTGCGCACCAGTATTGAGTAAGGTGAGGTTTTGTGACTCTAGAAAGCTTTCAACGAGTCGACCACGTGTGTCTAGTTTAGGACCGCCCCATAAGGGGTGGTGTCCATTAAAATCCCCTAATATACAGAGAGGTGGAGGTATCTGTATGAGTAGATCTTCAAGATCTTTTAAACAGTAAGTATGGTTTGGTGGTAGGTATATTGAGACCAGTGTTATTGAAATATGGAGAGTTATATGAACAGCAACAGCTTCTATGTCAGTTTGAAGTGGAATATGTTTAGTTGGGATCTTTGAATTTATTAAGATTGCTACACCACCATGGGCAGCATTTGCTGTATTACGATCTCTTCGATAAAGACAATAGTTTTTTATTGAAGGAGAAATTTGCGAGGTTAGGTAAGTTTCCTGAAGACAAAGGGCAACTGGAGAATATCGGTTAATTAGATCACAGATATCATCTGTGTTGCAACGAAAGCCTCTGCAATTCCATTGTAAAATACAAGGCATTATTTGTGTTTTATTGATGGAGATGTATCTGACTGCTTTTTGAAGGTTACTGGCTTATGACGTTCTAATTTAGATTTATCTTTTTTGGAGAAAACTGGCCGACCTGTGTCCATTTCTTCTTCTGCATGGAGTTCTAGAAGGGGACCTTCCTGTATGGGTGTGCCAACTGTGTCCATGGTTGTATCTTGAAAATGTTTTACTACATTTGTGTTTAAACTATGAGATATGGTATCTATGACTGGAGCAGGAGATGCCACTGGTATTGTCAGAGGAGTATTATTTGCCTGGTCAGAGAACTTGGATTGTTGCTTAGAAAGAACATTTCTAGCCCAGTCAGAAATTGATTTGTTAGTGGGAACTGTTACATCAGTTTGAGTGGAGACTGTCTGATATTTTTTTACAGCATTGGCATAGGTCATATTTTTTGTTATAGTTGGAGCAACTAATTTTCTCGCTTCTGGGTAACTTACTTTGTTCTCAACCTTGTATTTTACTATTTTTTTCTCCGTTTTCCACTTTTCACATGTCTTTGAATATGCAGGATGGTCACCTTTGCAATTTGGGCAGGTCATTTTTGTAGCTGTACAGTTACTTTGTATGTGATCTGAGGATCCACAATTAGGGCAGACAGGAACTCCTCTGCATACAGTTTGTGAGTGGCCATACTTTTGGCATTTGTAACACCTTAAAGGGTTTGGAATGTAAGGTCGGATGCGGCAAAGTAAATAACCTGCTTTTACAGAGGAGGGTAAGTTGGGTGTATTGAAGGTGAGAATAATATTTCTTGTAGGTGTCAGTTGATTATCTTTTTTAGTCATTATTCTTTTTGCTTCAATTACATTCTGTCCCTGCAGTTCTTGGGTTATTTCTTCATCGGTGACATTCAGTAAGTCCCAACTGGATATCACACCCTTAGATGAATTTAGGGTTGTGTGTGGAGATATTTTAACTGGAATGCCAGCAAAGCTTGTGAGTTGTAACAGCTTCTCGGAATGTCTGTGGTTGGTGGTTTCTACTAGTAAGTCTCCTGATTGCAGTCTCTTCACCGTCTTGGGAGATCCTGCAATACCCTCCAGATATTTTTGTATTACAAACGGAGACAAATTATTCATGGGCTGACTAGTAAGGGAGTGGATGATTAAGAATGACGGGCAAGGTTGCCCCATCCGATCAGTCTTTTGTCTCTTTGGATTATCATTCTCAATATCCTTATGGTCTGTATTATCCATGATTGCTCCTTTTAGCCCTTGGCAAGTGGACTTACTTGCCAAGATTTCCGGCCCCGCCACGGGGAGGCAGGAGCAGTGCCGCTAGGAGGCCAAGCGGTTAAAGTGTTAGTTGATTAGTGACCTAGAAAAATGAATAAAAAGAAAGGTGGCTTTTCTTTCTCTGTTCTAACTTGTGGCTTTTCAAGTGTAGAACGGTTTTAAAAAAATAAGGCTTTAGATAAACGTATAAACTTAAAAATGACTTTAATCGCCTTTGAAGAGCACTTTATAAATCTCACAAATATCGCTTGGCCTCGAAATACGCTTGGCACCCGGGGCCAGGTATTAGTTCTATCGCCCTCTGCACCCATCCTTTTCCGTTCATTACTGTAGTATGACTCTCACTGACGTACTCTTTGGATAGTAATCATCCACCCAACACAGTGACGCCATCCCTGGTGTTGGGATGTCCCTCCCATTTAGACCACATGTTGCTGTCTTATTTTGTTCCTTTCCTACAAGACTTACCAAAATATAATCGGGAAACGAACTGCGTACTGATCTGCATTGCTTCCTAAGAACATAAAGAATGTTCTAGTAGCGCAGAAACACCATGAAATAAAATATAATCATCAAGTTCTCAAAAAGCCAATAATTGCTATTAAATATAATCATCAAGTTCTCAAAAAGCCAATAATTGCTATTAAATATAATCATCAAGTTCTCAAAAAGCCAATAATTGCTATTAAATATAATCATCAAGTTCTCAAAAAGCCAATACATTGCTATTTAAATTACTAAAAGAAAAAAAAAACAAAAACTCCTTTGAATGGAAAGTGAGTTATTTAACAAATAACTCACTTTCCATTCAATGATATTTAATTTCAATTTTTTTGGCTAAGGGTGGCATATGCCCCTTCTGCCCATCCCTGAATACGCCCCTGATTTTTATTCAATTAACAGAAAAAGTTTGTTATAAAATGAACATATCGTTATGTTAACTTACCCATATTTTCGCAGTTGACTGGCAGTTGCTGACGAAAATTACTTAGCATCATGCACAAGCACAGCACCAGTTTGTTAATCCCATTCATTACAAAGGATACTGCTAACTTTCAACCTACAAATTATGGTAGAACGTAAAAATGCACCATCAAACAACTTGAAGAAGGAAATGTCAGCCCAGTAAACGTAGCGAAGTGCTTAGACGCGTTGTCCAAGAAGGCAGAAAACACCAAGTACATTTCGTAGCGCCACACTGTGAGGGAAATAGGAAATGCATTGCGTACAACAAAAAAAATTAAGCAAAAGCCACTTTAATTGGATTAAAAAAGTTGGGCGATTATAATAAAGATATTTAAGTAGCGATTAATAAAATAATATTTTTTAAAACTTCATTATAATTATGTTTATAAAAATAAAATTCATTTCAAAAGGATAAATAAATATGCGTAATTCTATCGAAACCGTAATAATTTTATTATTATTTAGATTAATTCTGAAATTCAAATAAATTAAATATGTAAAATAGAAAACTGTAAATAGATAAATAATGAAATAATTCATACGATGCCAATAGTAGCACCAATGAGAACAACCATAACAAAAGTTTAATAAAATAAATAAATTAAAAAAAGAATACTTCCTACCGTGTACCAATAACTTGACATTATGTGTTACAGGGGTTCCATAGCCATTGCTAGCCTCACAGATATAAATACCCTGGTCATCAGTTCCTACTTTTTCTATATGAAGAATGTTTTTCGCTGGGAATTTTATCTTTGGTCCAACTGCTAGTGCCACTGGGATGGTATCTGTTGGCCCTACATTTATTAGTGTTTTATTATTAGATTTATCATTGATTAAAAAAACAGAAAAATATAAACAAGTAATAATTTCATTTCCAGTTGTTGGCTACACTTGTTATTCAAGCGATGGAGACTTTGTGTACAATATATTTGCATATTTTTCAGTGACGCGGATAAAAAGAGAAACTAAAATTTTAAATAAAAATTATATTAATATTGTTATATTATTTGTGGTAAGTGATAAAAATCGGAAAAGTGAATGAATTGTTAACGTGGATCATTTTTGAAATTGTCATATCATCAATGGTTTTATGCAAATTAGCTACCTCGTTTCTAAATCCGAGTCACTCAACAATATATATGAAGATATACTGTTGTATGCAAGGTGCCTACAATCGTTATACCAACTATTATCGTGATTATCATTGTAGCACTTATTGATACAGAGCTAACGTACCTTCCAACTTCTTCCATGATATAGTCGGAAATGGATGTCCTTCTGCTTCACATTCAAACTTCACATCTATATCTACAACTATCGATCTATCCTGGGGCACCTTAAGAAACTTCGGTGGCACTATATTAAGTAGAATAATATAAATATAAAAAAATAGGTAAGTAAAACGGATTCAGCTTTGTAGACTAATTATTGAAATTAAGATTGGAAAAATTATCAATGGAAATAAAATACAGCAGCCTTCTGCTAGAAGCACAGAAAGAATTTTGGTAACGTGTGAATTCATCTTACCAACGACAGTAAGCTTCTCCATATGCTCATCTTGTCCATTATCGTTAGTCACACGACATGTGTAGTTCCCCATAGCAGCCAGCGTTACAGACTTAACAGATAAAGAAGAAAAATCATCAAAATTTCGGATTTCAATATTGCCTTCACTGATCACTGGATGTCCATCTTTAAACCAGGAAAAATGAAAGGTCTTACACCAGACTTAACAGCACACATCAACGTCACCTTTTCGCCAACTTTGAAGAAAGAGGATAAGCTGAAGGGTTGAATCTCAGGTGAGCCTGTATTGTAAAAGCACCAAAGTTTCCATTCATTTAAATAGATACATAATATACAGTATATTATTCACAATGCTCTTTTTATTTAGCAAAAAATATTAATATCTTTTCAATATTTATACAGAAAAAAAGATTTTTGCTTATATTAAGTAAAACATTTTTAAATTTAAAATGACTTAAGTTACATCAGCGATTGGCATGACTTTAAATTAGTTAATTAAAAATTTGAATATTTAATTTCATGTTATAGACGTTTAGAATTTAATACTGAATTTTGCTATCAAACGTTAGGTTTCTTATCATTTATTTAAATAGTCAAAAACCGTACTCACCATTTCCATTTATGTATCCTATGGTCATAAGAATGAGGATACCTTCACTGCATAGCCATCGCTTAATCCTATCAAAGCAGCGTAACCCCGGCAAACACATGACTTAAACTATCAGTCGATTAACTGAAGCTGTAACAGTATCCTGGGTAAAAATTCTAAATGAACAACGTCTCTCATATACTCTTATAAATGCTCACAAATATTCACCCTAATTTCTCCAGAAAATTAAGTA
Source organism: Mastigoproctus giganteus (assembly GCF_048544385.1). Classification (NCBI taxonomy): domain Eukaryota; kingdom Metazoa; phylum Arthropoda; class Arachnida; order Uropygi; family Thelyphonidae; genus Mastigoproctus; species Mastigoproctus giganteus. Next base: position 65,458,635 of record NC_143580.1, read on the forward strand.
TTTTTTAACAATATTTCTGTTTAAAACGACACGTAAATCATGGCGCTAGATCATAGCCATCTTTGTGATTCGACAGCTGCGCCTCGCAACGAAAAATCTCTGAACTACACCCACAGAATTTCTTAGGTTATAAATTATGAGATGAGTGAAAAACAAGAAAGTTAAAAACTATAAAAAAATTAAACATTATGGAAATATTATTAGAGCCTAGATATATATTATTTTACACGTGAAATCACACATTTATATACAGAAACCTAAAATTAAAAATACACATAAATTCAAAAAAGATTATTCCAACATTCATCCCATAATTTTTGTTAAAGTAATGCAAATAGTGGCATAATTTTAACGGATAATTAAAATCAAATATTTAAAGAAGTTATGGCATTTTAGTTCTATATTAATTTAGATATTAATAAAATTAAACAAGTTTTAAAACATTTTCGATGCGATTCACTACTTTAATGGTTGCAATTGTATTCATATTTAAACAATTATAATTTTGAAACATAACAGTCAAAAGAATTTAAAGCATGTTGTATTAGTGACCATCAGAGAGCTCATCTCTTAAATTAATTCAACCTACCGTGAATGTCTACCATTATCACTTTACTTAAAAGTGGTCCTACACTGTTAGTGGCTTCGCACATGTATTTTCCTGCATGAGACTTATCCGAGTTATGAATACTGATGATGCTTCTTCCTGGTGTTTGATGCTGAGTTTGCACAGGAATACTATTATCTTTATTTTCTGAAAGAACAAGATGTTTTATTATAACTATCCAAGTTTATAAGCATAGACCTACAAACAAGTATGTAGGAGCACTGTATTCCTTATTTTGCATAAAATTTCGTATTAAATACTAGAGCTCCATATATTCCGGAAATCTAGAAAAACTTAAGGTAATACTTAATAAATAATAATTTACAAGATACCAATAATAAAACAGTTTTGTACATTAAATAAATATAGCAATCTTAAGTTAAAATCTACAGTGCAGTCACGAACTTGAATAACTTTAAATTTATATGAGAAAAGATTTTGTATTCAGAGTTTTTGCTCTTGATATATTGGATTCTATTGTATCAATTAAATTTTTCACAGTAATTAAACAGGGCATTATAACAGCTTTGATAAAGATTTCGTGATCTTAAAAATTTTAGAAGTTACTTTTAAAGAATATACCGATACATTTTATTTCATATTCTTTCACTTTTATAATTAATTAGTCCTTAAAACAAAAGGTCTAAATTCGAGACATAATTACTTTAACTTACTATCGCATTTTTCATTGAGAGTCCGTTTAGAACTGGCATAATAAGCCAAATTTTCTCCTATTTAAATAATTATCAAAGTCTTTAACTGTGTTCTTAAAAAATTCTGTAAATAATTTCTCTTACACATAAATTCAGTGATCAACGAATTGTGACCACCCTATCCGTAATGGACTGTGTCGCATAGCTCGCAGGAAGGTAGCGGTGGTTGCCATGAGACAGGTTTTACTGGCAAGAACTAGGATCCATGGTGCGTATGAACCAACTTTTCAATGGTGACGTGTTAGGAGACAATGTGCATCCTGCCATGTTGCATTTCATCTAGGACAGAAACGGGATCTTCTAAGACGATAATGCGAACTAGGATCCATGGTGCGTATGAAGAGAACACAGAGAGACTGCACTGCGTACGAGTGGTTCGAGGAAAACAGTGAAGATATCACCCATCTTGATTGGCCTCCAAATTCGCCTGACCTCAATCCAACTGAACACCTGTGAGATGGTTTGGAACGGGAAGTGAGGCGTATGGGCATGCAATCGTCATCTTTTCCGACACTGTGGAAAGCCTTGCAGGCAGCATAGTTGCAGATCTCTACGGACATCTAGTGGAGTCAATGACTAGGCGAACAGCGGCTGTTATCCGTGCGGACGGTGGCCCAACACCATATTATGTAGGTGGTCACGATTCAGTGACCACTGAGTGTACTTTACAGCGTTCTATATCACTCTATTGCATTGTATGTCAATTATAATGTAAAATATGGCTATAAATTATTATAAGTCACTTTCACATATACATAAATTTATTCTTCCTGTGCAATCGAACCTCTTTTCATACTTTTTTTTTTCTGAAATAATGAAGAGAAAAACTCTGAAAATGGTAAAGGGGAAAGAATTATATAGTATTAAAGATAAATGATGCAAGAATAGGATTTTATTTGAATCAACCAAAAAAAAAATAAAAAATTAAATAAAACAGATTATTCATACTATTACCAATCCCATCCAATTCCACTTTGAACTTACCCAGATTCACTCCCTCTCCTGCAATTGGAGGCAACTTATTCCAGGGTTCCACAACTGGCTGCTCAAAGCTCAACTTCATGAGATCCAGTTTTCTGTTATTCCCGAGATTTTATATTTGTCTCACCTACGAGGCAAAACAGACCTTCCTCAGTCACTTTACTCCATCTCTTCAGCGCCTTACATGCTTCAATACGATCTCCTTTTAGATGTCTAGTTGCAAAACTTTGCAGTGCACACCTTTTTAGCCATTCGTCATACGTGCAGTCACCAATCTGGTCGTCCTTCTCTGAACCCCCCCCCCCTCGCAAGAAGTTCTATCTTTTAGGTGCGGTCTGCAGACCTCAATACTGTCCAAATACAATCTAATCCTCGTCTTGTATAGAGAAATAATGACATCCTTGTCCCTACTAACGAAGATGATATAAATCATGCACAGGCTTTCCTCGCCTACTGTTTACACTACATGGAAAATTTCACGTCGGATTGAATCGTAATATTAAGTCTTCTGGACCTAAGTACTTTTAGCTACTCTCCCTTTAAGAGAACCTAAATATATCGTCCCCTTTCTTGAAATTGAGTCTTTCGCTTTACCTTTGATTACATGGGTTTCTTTAGATACGATCCATTCATAGCATTGTAGTCACTGACTGCTATTGGTTACCCCACAGTCAAGTTTTCCATGCAATTAGGCTCCTTAGAAAGAAGCAGATCTAACATATTGGAGCTCTTTTACTATCTCGGATATACTGGAATAAGTAGTAATCACCCCAGATTTGTCAAAAAACCTGTTATCATATAATGTAGTCCCCAATCATGTATTCTGGTTCAAAAGCACTACGTTGAAGTTACTCATAACGAGATAATCTACTTAATCGTATTTAATAGCTCATCCAATCTGCCTAAAGAGATTATCATATTCCTCAATGTTATTTGGCCTGTAACATACCCTGGTTATCTCTTCCCTTTCCACAGCATCACTCCCCAACTTCGTTGTGCCTCCCTATCACTCCAGAACATACAATATTTACCAAAATTAAATTCTTCATCCTGAATCTCGGAGTTCCATCATGTCTCAGTAAACCCAATTACTTGAGCATCAGTTGACTTGATCAGAAGGTAAAATTCATTTGTTTACTATGCTCTCGGCATTACTGTATATTATATATTTTTAAAATGTGCTGCTTTTGACTACCATTACATATTCCTTTATAGTTTCTTAAAAATGGTTTTCCATTTGGTGTTGCTGGTGGACCTTACTTCTATTACAATATCCCTTTCATAGTTTAGGGTAATTGAAGATTTCACACAAGCGGTTTCAGAGAGAGTACTTGTGTAAAATTATATATTCCGAGATCTTACATCCAACTGAATAATTTTTGCTTCAATTTTTGTAACTTGAACCGATTTCGCTAATAAGATTGTGTGCAACTTTTCGCCCTTTTTACCGCAAACAGTATTTTATAAAGCGAAATAATTAAATATTTGCTGTACTGTACAAAATAAATTTTCTATTTATACTCCAGAACAACTACACACGGTCGGAGGAGAACATTGCCGTATATACCAGTCACCCGGGCTTGAACCACGGGCAAATCATATGCGTGTACTGCTCTACCCTCGCCTGCAACTACTAGGCTACTCGTAAGCTACGTAATGTATGTTACTTTCTCTCGAAAATATGATATACTTGTGCAGTACTGAGTATAGTAACTTGCAGTGCAGAAATGCAATATGGATGTACCCTTGCCTTACCACCACAACCAAGATTGTTGATCGAATCCAGAGTGTACCAGGAGAAAGTTTATAATTACATAAAATTCTGAAAGCCAAGAAATGGATACATGGTACATCGTTTTTGCATTTACTTCGCGAATTGTTTCCTTTTTCATGCGTCTGGTCATTCGTCATATAGGGATTGTGACAGAATTGAATGTCAAATAGATATGATATCCCAGAAATTAAGAATTACCAACCTGAATATTTTCTCCAGCTGACTGTTGGAAGCGGAACACCTTTTGATTCACAGTCAAGCGTAATATTGCTGCCAGCCACTACTTCAATATCCGTTAGTTCTCGCACCCAAACAGGAGGAACTGCCAACATAAAAACTATAAATAAATAATAAACATAGCATATCATAAATATCCAGCACTAATTTATTAAGATCCCTGCGAAATTTATAATGCTAAACGCAAACAATGGATAAAAACCAAAACGAGTTCGCACTTTTTTGATGAAAGTCTTTACCTTTTATTTCTAATGTAGCAGTATACTGATCAGAGCCGGAAGGCGACTTTACAATGCATGTGTAGTTACCAGAGTCTTCAGCATTAACATTTGTAATGATGAACACAGAGAAATCCTTGTTATTTGTAATTGATACTTTTGCAGATGGCGAGAATTTCTTTCCATTTTTCATCCAATGAAATTCTATTGGAGGACTTCCCGATAAAGGTATGCAGGCCACACTTGCCTTTTGCCCAGCTATCACATTGTTAGGGAACACGAATGGCTGTATTTTAGGGCTCTCTAAAAGTTTGTTTTAGAAACGTAAAATCAATAAATCTCCATTGCAACACTGCATATTTCTTCAATAAAAATCTTTAATTTTTTGTAATAATCCTATATAAATTATAATCATTTTATATATTATTATTATTATTTGCTGAATTTAATAAATATTATTATTATTATTATAATTATTTCAAGATAAGGATCAAATATCTACAGCACCAACTTACCTTGATTACTACAGCTGGAAGACATCAGTAGAGAAAGCGTCATTAAAAACACGTTTCCAAAATGCATCGTCACCTTATTTACTAACTTTAAAGCTAACCAGGACTTCATCCAAACAGGGACTTCTTCTTCAGGTATTATAAGGTATCATTCAGATTCTACAACGAAATAATTTCTTTAGAAATCACTGGAACATAACCCAAACATGAAAATCTGAAAGCAATGGCCAAGCATACTTACCACGACGTCTCTTTTCGTCTGTAACTGGCTATCTCAACGCCACTCAGTGTCTGAAATGTGAACTATATTTGTGCATAAAAAAAAAAACATACTAAATATGAGGTAAAACAGCAAAGTTACTAGGAAATAGCTCTTTTTATATAATCATTATTTAATTCAAGACGAAATAGGTAAATTATGGATTCTATAAAGAGAAATATCTCCTAAAAATCGATTTATTCCAAGGAATATTGAGAACCACATTATTTCTGAATTAAATATATTATGAGAAATAATGTCATACAGTACAATATAGAAATTTAGATAAATAAGAATATTCTATGATCTTCTTTCAAAAGCCTTTTCAATGAATTTTGTTTGTCATATTAAAGAAACTTTAAAAATAAGAATTTTTGAATTACCTATACTGGAGTGCGTAGGTTCAAAGGACATCATATTATCAGTGTACTTAACAGATGTCTAATAATTGTAATCCTTTTTCTCGTACACCAGACAAATATCCTTACCAGTAACTTTTATCATCACGTGCTTCTGAAGAGCCGGACCAATGCTATTAGAAATTTCACAACGATATAAACCTTCGTCTTCCTTCGCCACGGAATGTATCACTAATGATCCGTTGGGTGAGGACATTATTTGCTGTGAAGGAATCACTGGATGAAATTCCTTTGTTCCTGTTTAGAGAAAGGGAATAAATTTTTTCCGGTAATAACTATTTCTTTAAAAAAAGAAAAATACTGTACAGTGAAATCAAATTTAACAGGGTTCTCAACCATGATAGTGAATCGATAAAATGATCATTTATTAAGTGTGAATTAGCGAATAAAACAAATTTAATAATAAATTTATTCTATTAATAATTTTATTAAATTTTTTATTAAAATTATAGGAAATTTATCGTTAATGATTAAAGCAAATATGATCAGAAAATCAGGTGAAAGTTATTTACAATTACAGTTTAAACTTCAGTTAATTAATCAGTTTATTTTCTGTTGAAGCAGGCTGGTTTGAGCCAACGATACCTCAAAAATACATACTTAGTCTGCACTTTTAGCGTAATGAATGGCGAAGCACTCCATACGGGGCAAAATTAAGGAGAGTAAAACCTTTACCTTCGAGGTTTATAGCCTGCCCATGAGCAGCATAAAGTGCTCCACGTAAGAAATGAGAAATAAACTAACCATCTGACTACCAATATTACAGAATATAAAATTCTAAACTTAAAAAAAAAAATAAGAGTTCGGTGGTTTACTTGACCTTTATTTTTTTAAGAATGTATGAAATTATATATTGTAATGTGAGAGAATATTTAATATAGACCATCTTTGACTGTTTGATTTCTTATAAGGAAATTACGTTTCATACAACTATGATGAAGTCATATCTGGTGCAACATTGATGGGACTATTTGTTGGGCGTAAACTGGTCATCCTTCAGCAGACTGCCTAAATCTTCTAGCTTCAAGTGTAAAGGTTAACTTTAGACTGGACATAAGAAAAGTGCTAAATTATATTATATGGTTGATAATTAGGCATACAGGAGGAACAGTAAATATTTTGTGAGGTTATAGTATCGATTATTCTGAGTAAAAAAGTTCATATAAACATTTGACAAATTCTCAATGGATACGGAGATACAGCTGTTTGAAACTGGCGTGCACAAAGCAACTGTTGTTGTTGTGTTTTCTGGCGCAAGGGCTACTTAGGCCATATTGCGCCTCCCAAATCAATTGATTCACAAAGCGATTATGAGAGGTATTAAAGAACGATAAATGACTTATTGTTTGTATTTATTGGCTTTTGAATGATACAAAACACAAATAATTGACAATTTTTTTTTACAGTTCACAATAAATGTTCGAAAATCCCACAGCCAACCTCAACGCACTTTGAAACTCTTGTGGTAATATGACGTGTTATTCTTCTGAGGTCGTCTTGGCGTTCCTTTATGAGGGCAGCAGTATCCAAAATGCGAGCGAGCAATTCGTCTCTTGCATTCACCCTTTGGTGCAATATGGCTTAAGTAGCCATTGCACTTAAAACCCATTCAACAACAACAATTCACCTTTTCTTTGTATACTGCGCTTTTCATCCAACCCCACAAACAAAAATCTAACGGAGTGAGGTCTGGAGACCTTGATGGCCAATGAACGGGACCACCGCGGCCGATCCATCGTTCAAGGGAAAGTTTGATTTAGATATTGTATCACCAGACGGGCGGGTATAATGTGCAGGAGCTCAGTCATGCTGAAAGTACATATCAATCCTTGTAGCCGAGGGAACATCCTCCAATAGTAGTGGGAGTTCGTTTTGCAGAAATTCTAGGTAAATGGGACCCGTAAGCCGATTCTGTAACACAACAGGCCCTATAAACTGATTGTCGATGATACCTTCCCACAGAGAAGCGATGTTAAAAATTTGTTTCTACAATGGCATATGGATTTTCGTCTGACCACCTATGAGAGTTATGGGTGTAGTTGATACCGTCACGGGTGAAAGTAGCTTCATCGCTGAACAGTATTAATGGAATTAATCAGTGATTAGCATTTACCCACCGACAAAATTCCATTCGTTGGGCTTCGTCTCTTAGTTGAAGGTATTGCAACCGCTGTACGTGAAATGGATACAAGTCGTGCTCATGTAACGTTCGCCATACCCTTGTCTGTGGAACACCGATACGCGTAGAAATTCTTCGTGTGCTAATAGTAGGACTACGTTCTACCGACTGAAGAATGTGTTCTATTTCATCCACATTTTGTTCATTTGCACGTTCAGAATAAATATGAGCGCTGGGAACTGTACCAGTCTCACGCAGTTTGGTGTAAACACTAGGAAAAGCTCTTGAATCCGGTATTCTGCAGTTAGGTAACCGTCGATGGTATTCTCTGCAAGCAGCAGTAGCACTTTCCGCCACAAAAACCGTAGACAAACACCATATCGGCATATATTCAGCATGTGTGAAGATATGCGGCATTCTTAACACTTCAGCGTCAGATTATAACTGCTTCTTGGTCACATCTTATTCAGGGAGCTGTATCTCTGTATCCATTGAGAATTGGACTTATGTTTATATGAACTTTTTTACTCAGAATAATCGACACTATAACCTCCCAAAATATTTACTGTTCCTCCTGTATATTGTTTGGTGTGACAAACTGCTTCATAAAATAGATTTCACAGAATAAACAAACTCACCAGATGCTTTTGTCCACATTGATTTAGGTTCTGGTTTACCAAATCCTCTGCACGGAAGTGCAATTCTTTCTCCAGTCAATACATCTTGATCAACAGGAGACTCAACCCAAGAAACAGGTACTATGAGAAAATAAATAAATTTCGGTTTATATATCAATATTACTATTTATATAAGATTAGAAGAGTATCACAGGGTGTTAGCTACCAAACATGGCGCTTGATGTGAGAGTGATCTGCGTATTTGTTGATTCATACGGATTCAAAATGGGACTTGCGACTCACAGGCCATTGTTGGGGAAATTGTATTTTGAAGTTATTCAGTTTATAATAATGTGATAACAGATTCACAGCATTCAGGTTATGCTGTTGTATTTTTAAGCATCTAGATATTGTGACTGAGAAATATGACGGATCTCACATTTACCCCTAAAATGAGATGGAACCCGGTTGTTTCGTAAAGTTTATTAAAGGTTCCTATCATCCCAATAAGGCCTGACAATTGTCTACTAAGGAAAGGCAAGTTATTTAATTACAATACCAGAAAAGCTATTTATTTTGCTGATTAAGATTTAATAAAAGATCTCTTACTCTGATAAATTGCTATATCTTCCTGATCAGAATAATTCTGATTTATCTGTATGCAGCTCTGCAAAAATTTATTACAATTACGATATAAAAAAAATCCAATCATTTAAAATCGTCTGGCCGTAGAAACTACTCCATAAATAAATAATATTATATCTCACCCAATAGCACAAAGATACCGTAGGTCTTTGTTCAGACCAGTGGTCAGTAACCTATGACCTGCATGTCAGGTGGCGATTTTCCGCTATGAGTTGGACCACTCACTGAATAAATACCAAAAATTGCTTAAAATAAAAGAGAAAATATAAAAATACAGTCAATGTATTTTCACTGGCAGTTATTCTTAAATCTCAAAAATGAATTTTGAATTTCTGATTACTTAGAATTTCTGTAAGCTGACTAACGTGCTAAGGTCCATATTTACGAAGATAAACAGATGTACCATATTTAGAAATATGAAGATACTATGTCCGTTTAACATTCCTGACAAATGAACAAATCGAAAAGTCTTTTTCTATAGATTTAATTCTCTCATATTGCATTTTCAACGAATTGCTGGGCCACTTTCAAATAAGAACTCAATTCCAACTGTTTTGTGAAGTTTGTTACTGCTGAATTGTTGTTAGAAAGATGACGCCTGCCTTATAAAAACCGTAGGCGTCGCTCTCCTATCCTTTTAAACAAATAATAGATACATCTTTTTAGATATGCTGTTTACTTAAAATTATTATAGTACCTCGGCTGCAAAGAAGAATTAATCTCCAAAATGACATAAATAAAGTCAATGGTGGAAAAAAAAAGATATATTTTTTCAACTTCTTTCAATTGAGAGTATTCAGGAATGCCAAAAGGACGGTTTTGCTGCTAAATTCTTAAGTACAATCTTCCATATAATTGAAACATTTTTCTCAGTATGAATAGTAGCCCTTGATCGTGTCTTTATGAGCTACGCAGTTGTACAGACATGGAACGGGAATGGCTAGTCATTAAACTACTCACTAGGCGGAGCTGCGATCGTTATTTATTTATTTATTTTTTAATTCGAAGCCGTGCATAGGTTAAGACCAATGGAAAAGTTTTTAAAAAATAAATAAGAGATTTTTCCTACAAAGTTAAACACTCAGTATAAACATTATTTATTAGTTACATTGAGTAATATAAAATTGATGTAACTTTTGGAAAATATAAATATGGAACCTCTTTTGGTTTTCGCTACTTTTTGTGGATTTAATAAATCAAATGTAACTTTTACCGTTTTACAAAGTTCGGAACTGATAGGACCGGAAGTCTACACTTGTCTGTTGGACAACAGAAGGGAATTCAGGGGATCATAATAATGTGGGGTTCTCCCCACACTATTATGTTAACATAGGCTCTACCTCAATACATCTAATCAGTTCATATAGAGAGCAGAAAAATATCAAAGTAATGTGCAATTTTAGCCAATACTTACCAAGAGCTTTAAGAATGGCGGTATATCTATCTGATCCATCTTGTGACGTCACCAAGCATGTATAATTCCCTTCATCCTCTTCCTTTAAAGGATCTATTACAAGGGTTGAAAGTCCTGTAAATTTTAATATTTGCATATGTGAGTCTGGGATGATTTCCTGACCATCTTTTAACCACTGAAATTTGAGGGACTTTCCACCACTTGTACCACAGGTACTCATAACTCTCTGTCCTACAACAGAACTTGGAGGAAAAGTAAATGGTTGGATTTTCCACATGCCTGAAAAAGGATGACGAATTAGTATTTCGTAAAATGGGTTACTCAATCAATAATTTCAATCGTGTATTTATACCTTTTAAATAATGAAAGGCCATTTCAAATTAGGAAATGAATTGCATAAATAACACCAAGCTTTCATTCTAATACTTATGTCTGGACGCGTGTATTTTATTGCTACCAGATCATGACGTATTTTCTTCAGTTTTGTGCTCATTAAATAATATGCATTATTTAAATTATCTGGCAATATTTATTAATAATTCCTCATCTCTAATGTCATAAATACTAGTCCAAAATGCTGTTATTGTTCATTAAACTTAGTATGCCCTTAATATAAACAAACGAAATAAGACAGAAGATTATGAAAATTCTGTACATTAAAAAAAGAAACATCTTACTGAGTTGAGTACCAGCGACGAAGTTGACAATGATAACCACAATAGCGCTTGCTTCTACGTATTTAACTCTTCCCATCATTTTGAATGTTATCCAGTACTATCATACACGAAACCATGTATCATTCAGTCATGAAAGGTCAGAGTATATTAGAATGAACACACATACACTGGATAACGTGTGATATGTAGCTTCTGCAACACTACCGCCATGACTGAAGAATTCGCGTCGTTTATGATTACAAGGAATAGAAAGCGCCCTCTAACTGCAATCACTAAAATAATCCACAGCCGCTGAAATGAGGTACAAAGAAGTGGACTGGACTTTTAAATGTTTTAATTGGACATTTAAAAGTCCACTTAAAACTTTAATCGAAAAGTTAATGCGCAAAAGCATAGTGATCAGTAGGTCTATGCTTTTTTGAGTTTACGTCTATTTCTACAGAATAATTTAAATTTAATAACGCATTATTGGAAATCATTAATTTTTATTCTTATCAAATTAAATGGGCAACTTTGAAAAGCAGTAAGAAAGTCAAGCTGCTGATTTTACATTTTTCTATTTTTTTAAATATATTAAATGTGGGCATTTGTACGTTAATGAGCATAACAGATTTAGAAGATTCTCTAAAAGATGAAGTAGTGTAGGTACGAAATAGTATCTCTTTATCAGGAAATGATAAGTCCTGAAAGGATTGTGAATAAGGCCCTTAAAAGGGCCGTTTTAAACATAGCCCTTAAAAGGGCCGTTTTGAGACGATAAATTTCCTCAGAGAGGGGCATTTAAAAATGATTATAATGGACATTAGTTATGATATTTAAGAAACATTTTGTTAAATCATAAGTAAAATATACCATGTTAGAAATCATATAATTTAGCAGAGATTACATTCATAGCACACACACATTATACACTAAATAATTTTAAAATTAATAAATAAAAGTTATAAAATACATTCGGTGCCTACATTATTAGATTCCTCACCAGCCGCATTCAAATGGCTGTCAGGCGATTTTGACACGTGACTTGGGTTATATATCCGAGGTGAACGGGAATATATAATAGTTGTGGAGTATTGCAGACGATAAAATGGGCAAACGAGGTGACACCATGATTTTTGAACACAGAATGCATGTAGTAGCCCGTGCAAGGAGAACAGCTGAAAAAATGAGTCAGTTTAAAAGGAAGGCGAGAACCAGTAATAATAACAATAACTATTATTACGTTAATTCCCAAGCTTTATAGTTGTATTATGTTTGCACAGCTCTGTGTTCATAGGCCGATTTTATATATCAATTAAAATAAAGCTATAAATATCTCTCGCTGTTGTTATAGAATTTTAGGAGCATCCTTGTATACTGTCTGTAAATTGCGTGTGTTCTGAGGTCAATTTTCTGTTTTCTGGAAAAACTGAAGTTTCTAGAAGGAAAATAATGCTATCCTCGCCTCAGACCATCTAATTCAGCCACGTTGTGAAAAAGGCCCATAAAAATTCCTCACCTTATCGACAGAATTCGAACTCAGATCTTTTCCACCCGGTGTGGTGAGGACGGCGAACCTATCAACTGTGTTATGACCCACGAGGGCTGTATCTTGTTCATAAAAGAATTTATGCCGTACAAAATGATAGTAGTGTCTTTTTAAGGTTACATCAGAACTCTTAAAGGTCTCGTCAGTCGTGATGGTAGTTTCCCATATCAAGTAGCGGGAACAAATATAGCATGCCAAAAAAAAACGCATCTAGTATTATATGAGGAGTGTTGTGGTAAAAAACAATCGATGTGCCAAGGAACTCCCAAACAAATAAGCTTACATGTTGTTGCTGCTTAAAGGCTTCACAATACAAGGGCATCAAAGACCAAGATATATCTTTATAGATACCTTAATGTTTTGTTAGAATTGTTTATCAAAGCGGATTTGCTGAATGAAATAAAACCGTTCTTCCAAATCTGCAGAATTACCTATTGTCTGCTGAAGGGCAGATGCATTCCGATTATTAAATAAAACTCTGGAAGAACAGTATTTGGAATTTCTGTATCAAGGACATAGCAAAAGATTATGTTTTACTGAAAGTTGAACTTCGCATTAAGCACAGAGAAGGGGATCTTCATTAGCTAATAATGCATAAGATGAGTATGGGCCAGTTCACAGTCTAGCAAGCATTGCGTCCCCTCTGCGATTTTTTCAGATGCTGGAGTCCCATATTTTTGGATTAGGTTTTATTTGGCATAATTTGTTCATGGTTTAATTTCTTCATGCCTGGGCCCATTCATCTTCAATTTCTCTTTTAATAATTACTCTAAAGTCAGTATAACGAACTAAACGTTTTATTTGGTAGTTCTGGTGCAGACTTAGCTGTGTTGTCTGCTTTGTCATTGCCAGCAATTCCGGAGCGTCCTGGGATCAAACAATTATTTCGTAGTGATTTTTTTTTTAACAGAGGGTGATTAGAATGCCAATTTCCTGTAGGAGGCGATGATAAGAACGATGTTTACCCTATAAGGCTGAGATGGCACTGAGCGAATCAAAGTATATTAATGCAGAAAGTGATGACTACTGGCATATTTCATTTAATGCAAGGCGGATACCATATAATTCTACAGAAATGTTGTACTCAAATGGAAGGGATTTTGAGATTGTATGTGATGGGAACACCTGCTGCATCTAAATGTGAGTGTGACGTAGAACCATCCGTATGGATTATGAATTTCCCATTGTGTTTCGAAGCATGATTAACATAGATATACTGGATGTTAAGTGGTAGAATGGCATATTTGGATTATTCTCGAAAGCGTGTCCCAATAGGCCTCAGTTCGTTAGGCTCAGATTCGTAAAGTATTGGCCTAAGAGGATGGTTGAGGTATACCCACCAGGGTGGAATGTAAGCTTTCTTATTTTGGCAACTTATTGCCAGAGTAGGATTTGTCGTCTAAGATAAGGCGGGGGCCGTGTGCTTTAGTGTACAAGCTGTGAACTGGCGAGGTTCTTTAGGTACCTAGAGCAGATCGAAGGTCACTGCGTTGGATGGTGTAGAGAGATCATAAGATACTGTTTTTAGCTAAAGCATATACTATAACTCCATAGTTTAATCTTGACCAGATCAGAGAATGGTATAAATTCAGCAACCCAAAATAGAGCATTCAGCAGAATACTAAACAGTAAATTTCTTGGAAAAGAAAGGAGAAATCTTGCATTTACAAATATTGCTGGGTCCTGGTCTCCCATTTTATAAGGTGTAATTTTCCATCATAATTTATTCTTTAGGACTTGATTCAAATATGCTTAAATTTTCTGGGAAATTTGAAATATAACTTTCTTCCAAACAGGTATCGCCATTTTGGGAATCTCTGTTCTAACATGAGCATGGGAAGTTCGCCCATGATCGCCTGGTCTTCTTTCATTCCGCCCTTCCAATTTCCTAAATACCATTCGATATTTAAGGCCGGTTATCATGCATCGAACAATCTATTTCTTTTTTTTTTATTTAGTCTTAGGATGTGTCGAGTTTTAATTCTAAATATTAATATACTGCACTGCGACCATGTCACAACTACTCAGAAAGATCTCGATTCCTGATCTTCCATTGTAAGAATTTAGGAGATGACTAACCACCTGACCTCGCATCCTCCCTCATGTTCCACTAGCAATGGAAGAGGATATCTGTCCAATATGTAAAAGGACTGTCAACGACGCAGAGAACTTTTATGGACTTTTTTCACTAAGTGGCTGATTTTAGTGGCTCTCAGGAGAGCTAACAAGGTTCCGCCCCAGGAGACTTGGATTTCCCATCCGACAAAACAGGTAAACAAACCAGAAAACACACGTAATTTATAGACATACACACAGTAGATGAGGTAATTCTCATCTATTCGGGTGGCTCTAAAATGGCAGTTTTTTTTTTCAATACGTAATATATTAAAAAATTGTGTATACTTTAATCTCCACTTCTATCCCTTGTCCCTGATATGCTCCTTGTGTGTTTAATTAAAAGAAAAATACGATACTGTAACTTACCCTGGCTGATCAATTCATTTAAGGCCAGCGCTTGTCATCTAATGCAGACTGGAAGACGAAGAAAATATCTCATGCTAATCAGCGAAGAAGATCACTTTTCCTTTTTCTGTGTATATGAATATCCAATGCATAAAGAACATGTATACAATATATTAATTGGGCAAGAACAACAAATAAAAGTAGTAGCATAATCTTGCATTTAGAACTTAAGCTATGTGAATACCAGAGACCAATTCATGGATAAACTCATTCAATTTGTTACGATACTAAAATTATCATCAATTTGTGGACATGCAGCAGTACTATATGAGTGAAAACTCCAATAACTATCTGTCCAATGGCATAACATAATAAAAATATAAAGTTAATATCAATTAAAGCGCATCATATAAAAGGTTGTTGTAAATATTCAAGGGAAATCTTCCTTGCTGTTTAGTATCATTTTTTTAATTCACACACTGAAAAGAATAGTAGGTAAACTAGCCTGGAGATGCCATAGATTCCATTTTAAGGCAACGTTATGCATACATGAACAAAAACATACCAATTACTTTAATGCTGACTGTTTTGATCAGGTCTTTTCCAACACCATTAGAAATATGACACAGATAAAGACCCTCATGCTGTTTGGCGACTGGCGAGACAATAAGAGACCCATTTGGTGTCAGCGCTATATCAGAATTGGACTGAACTAGGGAAAAATCTGTTCCAGTACCTGCGAAGAAAAGGAAGATTTAGCTTTGAAATTAGAGAACGTGCGAAGTTATTAAAATAAACGACACTACGCATTTTTATAAAACAGCGATTCTTAACCTCTAATATATGAGAAATAAAACTTTGTGTTCAGGATAGGACCCTTACCAAATGATTTCTTCCACTCGGTTCTGGGACTAGGTTTGCCAATCCCTTGACATGGTAAAAGGACTGTGTCGCCGGTCATAACATCTTGGTCAACAGGACTAACAATCCAAACAGGAGGAACTGAAAATAAAATTAAATACCGTGAATTCTGGACAAGTTATGAATTTTTGCTGTCGACGAAGACACTAAATGAACAAAAAGGTATTAACATGAAGTTAAAAAAAAAGAAAGCTAATGACAAATTTTGTTCATAAAACGAACGAAAAAAGCTATTTGTTACAGTACTTTTGCAATCGCTACTGATTAAAAAGCATCATAGAAGGAATCGCATTCTATAATGGCATTATGTATACTAAAATAATAATCAAACAGTGAGCACTTTAATTATTTGCTTGTATTGAGCATAATAACATAATTTCAAAATAAATGTATTGATAAAGGTAAAATCAAAGTAATCGTAATTAATTTTAAAACAAAAAAATGTGTTAAAATTAAGAATCAATATTGATTTGAAGATCTAAACAGCTTCTTCCGTGGTCGAAAAAATACATAAAAGCTTCAATAAATCTTATAGCAACGATACACATGTTAACAGAGCCAATTTATATCAATCAACAGCTATTCAAATCGTAATCTGAGTGTTACCGAACTAAAATATGTTACAAGATATGGCTTATAAAATATGATGGGCACTTACCTAAAACTCTTAAGGTGGCTCCATGTGAATCGGACATTTTTCCTGATGTGACTGTACAGGAATAGTTTCCTGAGTCCTCCTCTTGTACGGGATCAATGATTAACGTGGACACATCAGGATAAGACCGAATCTGCACGTTGGAAGACTTAGTTACCTCTTTGCCATCCCTTAACCATTTAAACTTTAGCCCCTCTCCGGTGGTAGTTGAACAAGCTGTAACCAGTCGTTCCCCTTTTATTACTGGACTAGGGAAGGAGAAAGGCCGTATCTTTAACAATCCTAAAAGATTTAATAATACAGCATGAAAAAAAGGCAACAGAGCAGTATAAATTAGCTCAGACATCACTAATTTCTATTCGTTATTGACACACACTACTGCTATTCTGATGATCAACAAGATGATGTTTCATGCCCTTAAATAGACGAAAGACTCATTCTGTTTTTGGCATTTACACTATTTTTGAATATACAAAAGGAAGTGAAACAGCACATCAGAGATCGTAAATTAAATTTCCAGAGAATTATTGTCATCTTCATGTAGTTGTGCATTTTTAAGTGGAGGTCATACAAAAGCATTTTATGCATACAAGGACTTAAGATCAAGATTTGAAATTTCAGACTTATGTGCAAAGCATAGTTATATTACATTTGTGTAAAGAATATCAACGTATCAACAATAGCAGACAGGCATTCGATTACCTACAAACAGTAAACATGATTGGACTTGCTGAATACCCAACTGATCTATTATCCAGATCTTGCCACAGAATTCTACTTGTTCCCAAAACTGAAGGAACATAACATAGGACTGAAATTTTTCTGGGAACTAGGATGTAATGCCGAGGATGATTTTATATTCGAAGAATATTGGAGATAAAAGACAGATGCATATTGCCCTTCCAATTCGAGTACGAATTTTTTAAATAATCCTCGTCGTTGTGGAAAAAAACCTTTACAGAATAATTACTCTAGTCCTGCATTTTCTTAATTTTTATTTAAGTTGAAAACCACTTCAAACAATTGTGACCTTTCCAAGAACCGCGTACTATCCACCCATATGAATTACATGGGCATTATTTATTTATTTTTTTTGACAGATCGCCTCAGACACATAATGAGGGTCTTCGGGTTGCCTATTCCTTGGTTAAGGGGCGGCAGTATAATCCAAAACGCATGTACGTCAAACTTTGGTAAACTACACGGCTGTTATTGTTGCGCCATCTATTGGTGATAAGTAAAACATCTCGTTGAGAATTGATGCTGACTTAATATTGTGACCATGAAAGACATTACTTTTCCTAATACAAAGTTACTGAAATATAAGAGATAATGACTGTGTTAGCCTTGTAACTTAAATAAATATATTAACTAATATATAAATATAAGGAATTAATGTTCTCACGTCCTGTGAAACATATGTCTGCCTCCTTTTCAAGGACGTTATTTCCTGCAATAATTTGACATTTGTCCTTGACCTACTTGTTGCTGTAATGCATTAGTGCGTATATAATTTCAAAATTGAGCAGCACAAAAGGTTTTAATTCTTTCTGCGAATATTCATAAAAAATTCTTTGAAATCATCCTCCGTCTTCTTACAATGTTGCAATTCCACCATAAGAAATACGAATTATTTATTAGACTGATCTCACCATTAATCTTTAATATTGCACCATGTGTGAAAGATATGTAGCTTCTATAGTGAATAATTTTCTGTTAGATTAATGAAATATAATGCTATAAATATCTTAAAACAGTTTAATTTTCATGCTTTAAAATGAGATAATATTTTAGTGAAGCAAAATGAGCAAGGCCGCCACCCACTCAGCAGTTACACTATTAATACACAGGCTGATGAACGGGGTTGCTAACATATTTTTGGGCAATTTAAAAGAAACGACCCCGTCAAGTGACCTTGAAGACAGCAAAAGACTTGAGAGCATGGAAGGTGAAGGTGTGTAATGCAACTAACATTGGGTGTTTAACTTTCGCATATTCTTGGACGACTAACAGCTGCAGTGCAAGGTGTTCAAGCATCTGCCCGACAGTCCTTTTGCTCGAGGCGAATCACGTGATCAGGCAGCTGCACCAGCAAAGGGGGAGAGGTTGGGAGAAACAAGTGCCATTTTTGCTTTTGTCGTGTTGCGAAGGGCAACTTCCGGTGAAGTGATGATGCCTTTTCTCGGACTTTAAATTCTTTTCGACCAATTAAAAAGCAGCTGTTTCCTCTAGATATGATTGAGTCAGAAGAATGACTAAGCTATCCGTGCCTGTTAATGTCTATTTCGCAATGAATATCCTCTCAGACTTACAAATTTCATTCTCAGGAAGCTTAAAACTGACTACTAAATTTGCACTTTGTTTATCGGTGAAGGAGGGGAGATTTGTTTGGGAAAAAAGAGAGAGAGAGAACAGAGATTAAAAAAAGATGCATATAATCTTTCCTATTCGAAGTACAAATTGTTTTGAATAAAGTTTAGGGTAAAAATCTTTACGAAATAAACGTTTACAGAGAGGAATACTTTTTATATAGGAATTCACCAGCAAGATCTAAGAAATGGAGTGAAAGCGATGGATGAAACTGTCAACACATCAAGGATTAGAGATTTATATCTTAAAAAATAATAGAAAAATATAAACTGTATTGCAGGGGTTCTCAAACTTTGCGATACTGAGACACTCCAAAGTCATAAATATACTTTTTATATAGGAATTTATCAGGGGCAGATCTAAAAATTGGAGTCCAGTCAGCAAACTAAAATAAGGGCCCATGTTTCGGTACAGAATGCCAAACTCGTTGTTTATGTTGCGATAAAGCATAATGATGGATGAAACTGTCAACACATTAAAGACTAGCGATTTATATCTCAAAAAATATCATTAAAGAGGATCTGTGGGTTATCATTTTCTTTAAGGAACAAAAAGTAAAATGTACTGCAGTGTTTTCAAATTTTGTGATACTGAGACACTAAAATCATTAAAAAATGTGTGCCACCCCCCCCCCCCCCCAATGAATAAACCTAATGATTTAAACCTACCTATGGGTGGACAGTGTCAAGTTATCGCCAATGTCAGATAAAAGTTTGTAACATGATCGATAGGTATCAACTGTTACACTCTGATAGCATCATTTTCTTTAATTAAGGGACGAAGTAAATTCTGCTGTGAACGAATAAATTCCACTCCATAATTCAGGATCTATTCCCCAAGTATGGAAAAGAATAAGAACCGTACAGAACGAACAGTTAGCAATATTTTTAATTCTCGAAAGTCACCAAATAAAGAGTATATTTACTAAGTATAGATCAAGAATTCTCCACTGAATATCATCAAGCAGATTAATACTGTCATCTGCTCCAGACAATAAGTCAATGGTACATTTTAAGAAGATCTGCTAGTCGCAAATTCCTTTAGCCGAAGGATGACCTAGAGAGTTCAGCAAAAACGATTTTGAGGGAACAATCGCAGCTTCAATTTAGAGGAAATTTCGACAGGGTCAAAAGCAAGGGCAATATTTGGTACGCGAATTACTTCTATACAACTCGACCAGAACATATAAAATAAAAAAAGAACGCAAGTATAAGACAAAATTGGAAATTAAATCTGTACTATAATCAATCGTAGCCAGTAAATTTTTAATAATACTCTTTAAAGTCTTCTCTAAAACGTGACACAACGGACAATAGTTCCAAAGATAATTCGCTTAAATGAGATATCAAATCTTGAAAGGTTGAATTCTGAAACGAAGAATATACGAAAATCAGTCACTAAAATGCAAAGAGCACTTAGAACTTAAGAAACCACCAGAAAACATTTCTTCCCCATCCTGGACCGTATGTCAACAACGTTTTCTATCGATGTCTTCTCGGCGTCTATAAAGGTAGAGCACATTTCTTGAAAGGGATTCGTGGTATCACTAGAAGTAAAATGCCTGTAGACTCATAAAAGCTATTTAATCATGTGACCACCAAGGCTTGGCATGTGCGAAGATTCTGCATAATTTAGAGTACTGCACGATAAATGCAAGCCAAAACCCGGTTTAGTAAGTTGGAACGTTAATAATAATGGTATTCCAAGAATAATTTCACCGAAAAAAGAATCCAAATACCCTTTACACAATTATTTTATTATGTGACGATGAAATAAAATGACCTTCCGAGAAACCGGTAATAATAAACTCAAATGGTGTATGATCCGAATAAAATTTGAATTCATGAACAATTTTAATAAACTTAGTCATAAAATGAGATGCCCGCAGGAGTCAAATTAAAATCGAATACAATTAATACTTGGTGTCTTTTACTGCACACTTCCATCAACCACCCAAGAATTCATGTTAAAGTTTGAACAACAACGGTAGGGAAGAATATATAAGATAATAATCACCACTTTAAGAAAAATACTCGTTGAACAAATAAAGCCAAAGATACTTATTTATTTCTTTTTTTTTTGAAATCTTCGTTGGGTTTCCAAATTAAGAGAGTCGTTGTTGATGAATTTTTAATGCTTGAATAGTAAGGGATGAAACATTTAAAACTTTTGGTTTAAATAGTTTATATAAAATAGAAATCCCTCCATATTAATTGAAAGGAAGTAACTCAATAATATTAGAGGTTTCTAAGGGAAAAAGAATGAGAAAATAATGCTATTTATCGATTGTAAACTTCGAAATTTCTGCAAATGAAGTCACTGAAGGTCATGAAACAAGTTGGTTCTCTTTGAGAAGGAAACTTCCCTGCACATCTTTCAGGTTACGTTGGCGTTATAAAGTAACCTGAAATGATTAACCTGATACTGGACCCCATGAATAAAATACTTCAATACCGTGATCAAAAAAATATAATTATAACAGCAATTTCTGGAAGATTTTAACAGTAATTTACAATTTCTATTTCTCTAATATGAATGAATGCAATGAAATTAATTCCGATATAACGAACCTGGATTAATCGCAGTCACTGAGAAAGCAGATCAGATACCTAGAGCGTTTAGATACTAATTAACGTTAGCCGAATTTAAAAGGCAAGCAACATGTATCTTAAATAAGCTGATATTAAAGTAATTATTTATGCCTAATGTATTCATAAATGGCATTAAATTCTTCTAAAACTTACAAATCAACGCATCCCCAATGATTAAGTCAGAGATACGAATCTTACTGGTATTTTTCAAAAACCAGAAATTCCCAGATACCCACCAGTCTGTTCACCAAACAACGATGGCAGCCATATTTCCACAAGCAGTAGAGACCGCAAGCACATAGTTTTCCCCATTATGTTCTTATAAACCACACTGTGTTAATGAATCCTCTCAATTATTTTCTATTGATGATCACAGAACAGAAGATGGAAAAATACGCTTATTCTCAATGAAAAAGCAACGTTGGACACCACTAACTGTTATATTCGATCACAATTATGCCTACACAACTCAAAGACGTGTGTCAATGGCGTCAGTTATTTAACAACAACAAATAACAGCGCCATCTGTAGTAAAAAGCTAGAATTTTTCTAACCATGACCATATCTGATAAAAGAAAAATGATCTTGGAGTGAATGTTCGAATTAATTAAATCAGCTAATTTTAGGCTAATTAAATCATTTCATGAAATCGGTATTAATAGAATCGTAAATCATTAAAATGGAACGAAAATTATATCAATCAAGAGATTTGGCAGTACCGATTTTCCATGGAGTGGAACTTCATTTCACCTACTTCCAACCAATCAAAACAAAAATTTACCAATATCGAAGACTATGATATATTCACATTATATTATTATAGTTCGAATAGTATTATTCATAAGTAATACATAATAAATCAAAGGACCTACCTGTCAAGGAGCCAAGATTCTTTTCTAAATATAAAATCGCCTTCAAATATTAAAATCATCCAACTATAAGAAATAAAAGTGGATTAAAATATATATTAAATCATACCAGATATTACTATTTCACTTATGTCATGCATATTTGATGCATAAAGAGTATTAGAATGTTTTAAACGATTTAATGTTCCCATATTTAAAAAATTAATCCACATTATCAATGGAATCTCATAAGAAAAAATGCATACACTCTAACAACATAAGTAGGAATATATTTAAATATTCTTTAAAACGAGAAATATATTGAGCGTTTTTAATTAAAAATAATTAATTTAAAACCTAGATTAGAGTTTCTCAACTTTTTTTTTTTTAAATATGTGGACCAGATCAGATTTCTTTAAGATATTTCCACAACTATGGGAACATCTTTAAGAAGCATGAGATCTCAGCTCGCGTTAATGTTGTTGTGTTTAGGAGAATCAGCGATAGAGGCCATATTGCTCCGTGTATATTGTCTGTGTTCTGAAGTTGATTTTCTGTTTTGCTGCACGAAAAAACCAAGTTTCCGGGAAGGAAACTATGCTACTCTCGCCTGAGACTGACTAACTCAGCCACGTTGTGAGAAAGGCCCATAAAAATTCTTCCCGTCATCGATGGGACTCTATGTATATGTGGTTAGATTAGATTATGATTTTATTGGCGTATTAGCATCTAAGGCTATTATGCGCAGGGAGATAATTATATCGGTAAAAAGCAGTATATATATTTAATGTTAAAATGAAGATTTATGCAATAAAGTATCATATGTTTAAGAGGGTAAATATTCTATATAATATTGGTGTAAATACACCATAGAAAACTCTTAAACGAAAAAATTACGTTTGTAGTTTGAAGGGGCATCATTTTATCTGTATCTCATATTGTGCTCCTCCTTCACAACGAGTTGCCATGTATTGCACTACCTCGAATAAGTAACGCTTCACCAAAAGTTACTCTTGTTACTTATTCTCGGTGGGCATCACCACCCAGACGGCACCGTTTGAAATATGGTATGCGATAAAGATCTGTTATCCTCATACTATCCCTATTAGACTTAGGAAAGCAAAAATGATCTAGGAAAGTGATAGTAGGAGAGGTAGAGGAAGGAAATGCCGTAGAAGGAAGAAAGGGACAGTTACTCCTTCAACTCACACTACTCAAAAGCTCATAAATTCCTCGAATAGGCGACGCTTCCCCAGTAGAGAAGATTGTTGTTACATATTCTTGGAAACTCAGTGGCCATCAGGCCCCCAGACGGCACCGTTTCAAGGCTTGTTGGCCCTTCATCGATGGGTGTGCAGGCACCCTGATATTGCAGACATGACAATCCAGTTGTGAAGATAATCCTGGAAATGAGTGAATCACACAATATGAGAGATACCAGACCACCCACTGATGAAGGGCCAACAATCATTGAAACGGTGCCGTCTGGGTGGTAGTGGTGCCCACCGAGAATAAGTTGTTGTTGTTGTTATGGGATTTCTGGCGCAAGGGCTACATAGGCCATATTGCGCCTATCGAAGTTAGTAAGTATACATGTGATAACTGCTCTAGGAGCAATTAGAGTTGGTCATACATTTTAATTTTTTTCAAGTAGGTGAAAAATTCGGAGAGTTTTGCGTCATTACCTATGATGCTGTTGAGTGACAAGAGGTTTGAGATGGAGCTGAAAGTAGACTGTCGGGCAATGTCGAACAAGCTACATTCAATCAGAATGTGCTTCACTGATAGCGGCTGCAAACAGTGCGTGCACTGAGGAGGATCATTTCCTGTGAGCAGAAAGAGATGAGTAAGGTGAGCGTGGCCAATTCGGGTTCTGGCTAGAAGTACTTCTTCCTTTCTGATTTTACGGAAGCTAGAGGTCCATAATTGTGGTTCAGGTTTCAATTGAAACAGTTTATTATGTGTTTGTTTTTTCCACAGAAGAGTCCATTGTTCCATACATATTTCCTGTATTTTATGTTTATAATCAGGATAGGGAACAAGATCATTTGATAAGGCTACGTTGGAGGGATGCTTTGCTGCATGATCAGCGCACTCATTTCCAGGAATACCGCTGTGGCCTGGGATCCAGGAGAACACAACAGTGCAATGTTGCTCATGGAGATGTATCAGTTCTTGTCTTATTAGCTTTACCAAAGGATTGCAAGGTGAGGTGTTTGTGAGAGCTAAGAGAGCACTCTTGGAATCAGTGTACACTATACTTTTATTCGTTGACAGGAGGGAAATATTTTCCAGGGCAAGTTTAATTGCATAGAGTTCAGCAGTATAGCTGCTGCATTCAGCTGGAAGTGGAATAGAAACAGTTGTATTAGGGAAGACAGCAGCTGCACCCACTTTATTGCCCGACTTTGAACCGTCAGTGTAAATCTTAGAAAAGTGGGAATAATTTTCTTCATGGACAAGATGCAATTGTCTGATGTTAACATCTGCTAGAGCACCTTTTCCCCATTTTTCAAAGTAATCATCGTATGAAGGAGTTAAGGTAATCCATGGGGGATCCGGATCTTTTAAATCTCTGATGATATTATGAAAGGAAATATTTCAGCATTCTAATTGGTTCTGTAATCTGATACCGGCAGGTCGGATTGTTCTGGGTTTGTTTCCATAGTGTGTTCTCCACTGCGGATCATACAGTAGTGGCCAAATAGGATGAGTGGGGAAGCTTTTCATTTTAGCAGAGTAGTTTAACAGTAACATCTTTCTCCTGATACTGAGTGGAGGTTCGTGAGCCTCAACATACAGACTTTGAACAGGTGATGTTCTGTATGCACCCAGGGCAATCCTAAGGGCAGCATGCTGGATTGGAGCAAGACGAGCCAAAGTACTCTCTCTAGCAGAGTCATAGACAGGCGCTCCATAATCTAGGCGAGATCTAATTAGAGACCTATACATGTGGAGCAGGGTGTACCGGTTTGCACCCCAGGATGTACTAGAGACGACCCGAAGTATGTTAATTTTCTTAAGGCAGGTGGTTCGTAGGTGTTTAACATGCTCCTGAAAATTTAGATTCTTATCAAAAATTAGCCCTAGGAGACGAATACTGTTAACGATTGGAAGAGGATGATTGGCCAAGTGTAACTCGGGTTCTGGATGCATTTTGTACTTGTTGCAGAAGTGCATGGCCATAGATTTGTGTTTTGATAATCGATATCCATTTTGTGTCATCCATAGTTCAATATTATTTATTGATATTTGTAATTGCCTCTCAATATAATTTATAGTCTGAGAATGGCAGGACAAGGTAAGATCATCAGCATAAATATATGAGTCAACAGTGTTTGGAATGCTGTTTGTGATATTGTTAATTCGTATAGCAAATAGAGTGGCACTGAGGACAGAGCCTTGAGGGACACCTCCGAGAATAAGTAACAATAGTCTTCTCTCTTGGTGAAGCATTACTTATTCGAGGTAGTGTAATACATGACAACTCGTTGTGAAGGAGGAGCACAATATGAGAGACAGAAAAAATGATGGCCCTTCACACTACAAGCGTAGTTTTTTCGTTTAAGAGTTTTCTATGGTGTATTTACACCAATATTATATAATGTATATATATATATACATAGGGTGATTCACTACCAGTGCTACAAACTTGCAGGAGGTGTAGGGGCCACAAAGGACGTTGAAGGGGAGGGCGCGTGAACAGCGATCCCGCTGGAAGTCAGCATTTGCGAACCGGTTCCCGAGGCAGTAGGATGGACGAGTATTCAAACGTTGAACTGGCCGACATGCACCTTGCGTATGGAGCTGCGGAATTTACCAGGAACGTTTCCCGCATAGGCGTGCTCCTCATCATACGATTTTCGCACGTGTGCACAGAAGGTTACGTGAGACTGGTTGTTTCACGAGAGGTATCATGAATCGAGAGCGAACGACGAGGACGCCAGACAATGAGGAGAATGTCCTACGTCTTGCAGAAGGCAATCCGAGTACGAGTACTCGAGCGATTGGCCAACGATTGGGTATTTCCCAATCCACTGTATGGAAGATACTGTCAACAAATCAAATGAGTTCATACCATCTGCAACGCGTCCAATCATTGGAGCCTGCGGATTATCCACTCCGGAGGACGTTTGCTACTTGGTTTCTTCAACAGAAACCAAGTTTGTCAACAAACGTTTGTCGCACTGGTAGTGAATCACCCTGTATATATATATATAGAAAAGCGTTAAAACGTATATTGCTAAAAACTGGACAGTCAATTAAAATGTGTCTAATTGATAAAACTGTGTCACAGGACTCACCATAGGAGGATCATCAGCCCTCAGCAAATACGAATGTGTCAAATGACTATGTCCTATGCGGGTCCAGGCAAGAACAACTTCCTCCTTACGATTCCTGCGCAGACTAGACTGCCACGGTTCAATTACAGGCTTTATTCGATATAATTTATCCGTAGTCTGTCTATTCCACGAATCCTGCCATTGGGAGTGTATTTTCTCGTGTATTATTTGCCTGTAGTCTGTATAGGGGACTGACAGGCAGCGATTATTAGTGGGAATTGCTGATTTGGCTTGTTGGCCCTTCGTCGGTGCGTGTGCAGGCACCGTTTCAAGGCTTCTTGACCCTTCGTCGATGGGTGGGCAGGCACCCTGGTATTGAAGACATGACAATCCAGTTGTGAAGATAATCACACAGAACTGGATGAGGATTATATCTCACAGTTATTAAAGCCTGTAACACGCTGAGAGAGTCGAAATAAAAAATGAACCGTTGGTATTGGCATTTCCTAACTCTAGCGTGGCTCTGCAGTAAATATGCTGCATTCAGAGAGAATCTGCTCTGATGTAGTGGTGTCTGTAAAAACAGCAGCAGATCCTACATATGATTCCGACTTCGAGCCCTTGTGTAAACTGGCGCGAAGTCAGAATGTTCAGCTCGGTGTGCTGAATAAAGCAGGTAGACAGATGATGGAGTGTCCGAATTTCCCCAGTTTTTAAGGGACAAGTCACATGCTGGAACGTGAGCATGCCAGGGTGGAAGGGATTGCTTTGGTGTTTGGGCAACCTTGTTTACTTTCATTTTAAGTTCTTTGAGTTGCTCTTGGAGACCAATACCAAATGGATTATTGGCAGTCTTACGGGTGTTGCACACATTTTCCCATAGTGGCTCAAAAAGGAATGGCCACATAGGATGGTCTGACAGAGATTTCAGTTTTAAAGCATATTTTAACTGCTTACGTCGAAGCGATAACGGTGTTCGTTTATTTTCGAAGTATAAGCTCTGGACAAGATGTGTTCGATACGTTCCAATAACGATACGGAGAGCCTGATGATGGACAGGATCCAGCCATCGAAGTACACTGTCTCTGGCCAAATTGTATACCAGGGACCAGTAATCTAGTCTGGATGGTACGAGTGCATGGTAAATGCATCAGTCCGCACCCCAAGACGTAGAGGCGAGAGAGTGGAGAATATTCAAGCCTTTTGTGCACTTTGTACGGAGTTAACAGATGTGATCCAGAAAGGTTAGCTTTTTATCAAATACGAGTCCCAAGAATTTTGTGTCCGTCGCTACTTGAATAGCATTTTGTCCGAGCCTTAATTCAGGTTCATGATGAAAATTACGCTTACGACAAAAGTGTACGCAAACGGTCTTCTGCGGTGAGAACCTGAATCGATTAGACAGTGCCCAGGAATTTAGGCGATCAATGGCTTTTTGCAGTTGTCTTTCAATAACCCTCATGTTGCATGACTGACAAAATATGCTAAAGTCATCGACATAGAGGGCACTGTTTACAATTGGAGGACATTGTTCTGTGATGGAATTTACTTTGATGGCGAAAAGCGTGACACTTAATACTGATCCTTGTGGTACTCCCTCCTCTTGGCAGAAGGGACGAGAGAGTGAGGATCCCACACTAACTTGGAAAGATTGATTGGCTAAAAAGTTTTTAATAAAAATGGAGAGATGCCCTCTAAGACCATAGCTATGCAAATCTTTTAAGATGCCAAATCTCCAAGTTGTGTCATACGCTTTCTCCATGTCAAAGAATACAGACACCAAATGTTCACGTTTTAGGAAAGCGTCCCGGATGAATGTTTCCAATCTAATAGGATAGTCCAGAGTGGACCGATTCCGTCGGAAGCCGCACTGAATGTTGGAGAGAAGGTCATTTGATTCTGAATACCATATTAAACGGAAATTAATCATTATCTCTAGGATTTTGCACAGACAGCTAGTTAGAGCAATAGAACGATAATTAGTAGTGATTTTAGGATACGAACAACAATGTGGTCTGTGTTCATTATGCCGTCCTTCACAACTAGTGATTGGATGAGGCCGCTTTGGTTTCCATATTAACACGGCCCTTGTCACGATTCACTGGATGAATAACGATTTGGTGTCAGCTGGAACTTAATAATGCTAAATAGGATATACCAAGTACTAAACTCATACTTTTGCTTACCGTTTTAATACTTTTGGTAACAGAGTATGCATACTGGCCTCAATATCATCTCTATACTGCCATCTTCAAGCAGCATTTCTGTGTTCAACTAAGACTGTCTATTATTCGTTATGTTACGAATAACAATTTAAACATCTCTTTCTATAGGTCATTATTAAAACCACTTGATTCACATGAATGAAAGAAACCCCCTCCTGAGGATACACTCAAAGTTAGAAGAGTGAGAGATATATTAATTACAGTTTCAGTAAACCATAAATCCCTGCTATTATAATAACTCATAATGTTCATATTGTGAATGAGTTCCAGCTACCATCTGCCAATCAATTATTAATTCCATTCTCCCACTGTAAACTGTAAATGGCTGATGTTATAATAAGTCAACGTTCATATTGTTGAGTTCCATCTATCATCTATCACACAATTATTGAATCCCACTCTGTAGCTGCACCGTTCATTACTGTTCATATTGCAAATTTCATTTATAAACTGACTTTTCCGTTTAAAAATGAAGGGTTTTATTTTCTCCTCTTTATGTAAAACTTTTATTTTTCTTTATAAGCTACTTCCATTGACCTTTTGTCTCACTAACGTGATGTATGCATATTTCAAAACAAGATATTTGCGGATAGATTTACACATAAACATACAAATATAAAATATACTCTGTAGTATCTTAAGGCATAAATTACTATTATGCATAGTTTAAAAGCTTTATAAGAGTATACATATAGTAAAGACCTTAATCCTTACCATTATCATCAGCTTCAGCTTCCATCTTCATAAGGATCGATAACTCTGCTAAACATATTCGGAACTCACAGTGAATGCTGTTCTTAATACAGTCCTGTTCCACACCATAATTTTACAGATATCTGGAAAAACTTTCGGTACTGTTGACAATTAGTTGGCAACTTAAGAAAGTGGGCACCATCTGTGTGGTCTGAGAAAAGAATCTGAAATCTAATTATCTGAAAATGTATTTTGTACACTTAATCTGCCAATAAAATAAGTAAAAAGTAATAGTTCCCAAAAGGCCTTGTTTCAACTATACTTCGTAAACAATCATATGATCATTATGTAAAACAAAACATACACAGTAAGTCACAACAAGAATGCTCTAGTCCATCAAGGATGAAAACTTAGGATTTATAAAGGCACTCAAGTACCTTGGTTAGTAATTAAAGATCCACATAATAAATGTTAATGTCAATATCAACAATAATAATATTCGTTATTCTGATATTAAACAATATTTATATGTCCAATTTTATAAGGAGGAAGGAATTAATATTTTGAAAAAAAAAGCAAACGAATAAGACAGCGCTCTGTTCGCTAAGTATCATTACGGAAAACACTGAATCTTCATTAGGTTTGAATTCGTACTTGAAATTGACAAAACTACCATTTCATTCCTTCAGTGATCATTCTTCTCTATTTCGCCAATATGTCACCGATCATGGTCCAGTTTACTTTTTTCCCATGAACATTCTAAAAAAAATGAAGAAAATGAGCGGTTTCTCTTCATTTTAACGATCGCCTCAAGCCAAGAATAACTGGGAGTTTGAGTCGTGTTTTGATCTTCTTCTGCCATCCGTCCGTTGCTATCCTCAGGAAGCTGTAGAAAAACTTCAGACTGCCCTGGAGTTTGTTAGCGATAGACAGAACCTAATTTTATGGCATGATATTATTCCGAACATCAAAAAACTAGAAATATCCCCAAAGTATTTGTATTTTTATAGTGCATACTATATAGTTTAAGCACAGTATTCTAAATTTCTGTGGGAAGAAGAGGAAAAGACAGAACCTACTAGTGGAAAGTCCTTCTCGGTAAACTTTCTGAAATTTGAAAGTTTTTAAATAACTGAAACATTAAAGAAAATATATAGAACCAAACCCCTTTAAACTGGATTTTGAATCCGTAAGATGATAAGTTAATCCTTAGTTTCGCTCCATCCATTTAATATATTTAAACTAAATTCCATTTTA
This sequence comes from Mastigoproctus giganteus, assembly GCF_048544385.1. NCBI lineage: Eukaryota > Metazoa > Arthropoda > Arachnida > Uropygi > Thelyphonidae > Mastigoproctus > Mastigoproctus giganteus. The sequence goes on from NC_143580.1 coordinate 65,489,661, forward strand.
CTCTAAATAAACGTATAACTGCATTTTAAAACTGAAACTTTAATAACAGGTGAATCAAAAAAAAAAAAAAAAAAAAAAACACAGGATCACTCCCTATTGAAAGACACTTTTTAATTTTCTGAAATTAAAAAAAAAATATATAAATATATATATTATGGAAGTAGACATCAAACCTTCTCTTTGAAGATAATTTTAAACAAACTTATTTAAAAAAATTCATATTTAATGCAGAAACAAACAATATACAATTAAAAATGCTCATTTTAGGAGAGTCAGGTTTAATTACATATTAAAGTACTAAAGTCAAACACCATATCAATAACTGAAACTACATTAATTACACTTGAACAGTCAGTAAACACCATTTGTGATATCGATTATTCATAAAAATTAATCATACATTACAATTAGTTCACAAAAACTTACCAATAACAGCAACTGTAATAATTTTCGACAGAACCTTTCCGACGCCGTTGGAGGCTTCGCAAATATAAGTACCCCCATCGTCTTTCGTAGCAGCATCTATATGTAAAGTTCCATTTGCTAACAGCTTGATGTGTGGGGAAAAGTGAACACCTTTAAATTCTTCGTTACCTGAAATACATTTCTGCGTATGTATAACCACAAATGATTAATAACACTTGAATATTTCAGCAATATATATTTTAGTTTATAATAAAAAAAGGTGCGCATACTTCGTAATTTCTTCTTCCATTTGATTTCTGGCAATGGTTTCCCCGATGCTTTACAACCTACTGATAGTGCATCACCTACCATTACGTCCAAATCATTAGGAATGTGAATCCACTTCGGTGGAACTGGGGAAAAAAAACAATATGACCTTGTCATTTTGAAAATTTCGTAAAGCCTAAATCAATTGTTCAAAACGCAAAATTTTACATTTTGTTGTGATCTGAGCTGTTTATGACATAAACAGTAACGGCCTTACTATTGTTAGCATGGAAATTATAGAACATTATTGCTTCACAATAGAAGCAAAGCCTCTTTGAGGCTTTTATTCTCTAATAATAAGTAGGATGTCGATAATGCCAGTCAAATTGATTTGGATGTCTCTTTTCCATTCTAAATTTTTTGTAATTTGCTTACCATAACTGGCTATAGTTCTTTAATGCGGTTTAGAGAAATTACAACTTTTCATTATAACTTAGACAAAACACAGGTTCATTGCGGAATACAGCTAAAACAGCATCAATAAGAACAAAAACCAAATCTCAATAATATCGCATTTCAAATAAAGGTAAGTAACTTTTAAGAATTCATAATTTTAAGTGGCAGAACTATAGACATATTAAATAAAAAAACTGTTTAAAAGAAATCCTTTTATATTCCAGTATATTACGGAATTTACCTAGAATTGTCAGGACTGTGGTATAACTGTCTCTTTTGCTGCCAGAAGTAACACTGCATGTATAATTACCGCTGTCATCTTCTTCAACAGGATCTATTACAATAGTTGATAAGTCAGGATAGGAACGTATTTGAATATGGGACGACTGGGTTATTTCAATACCATTTTTAAACCACTGGAAAGAAATTCCCTCTCCTTGTGTTGTTGAACAAGTAGTAGTAACTCGTTGTCCAAGAACTGAAGCACTAGGAAAGTTAAAGGGCTGTACTTTAAAAACACCTGCAAAAGATTAAGAAAAGCAGTTTTCTTTGATTAATTTTATGATTAATGATGTTTATTTCGCAAGAAAATCGCAAAATGGTTATTATTTACAAAATAACAATTAATTTTAAATTATCTTTGGCAAAAGCTACAGTTCATAAATCATATTTCGGAATTTTTTTCCAATTAGAAAAAAGAGCAAATCTATTAATGTTCAGAGTAAGTAAAACAGTGAGATGAGCAAATAAGAAACAAAGCAGTAGCTTGTACAGAATGAAAATACCTTTATTTTTTCTAATAGTATTAACAGCTTCAATGGTTATATATGAAGATAAATTTAATAACATATTATGCAAAACATTATATTAATTCGCCGACTGAGTGAGGTAGTAAATTTTACATATGATATATAAATCATAAATTAATCAGAATAGAATTCCACTTACAATTATCGTCTCCTGCAGTTGCTGTACATAACGCTAGGACCGCCATTACACAGTGGAACCAGCCTGGCATGTTTACAGTTTAGTAATTCCCTGCAAAAACCATCTACAAACTAAGGTTTCTGACTAAAATCCAGAGATATGAAAACATGGAGTTTACACACACACTTTGTTGCAAGTATATATTAGAAAACAAAGCTCTTAAACATCCAACGAATATCTTGCATGGCGCGGATGAAGTAGCATAAAGCGACTGCAGCGCCGTCTGCATTTTCTGTTACAACATAAATACAGGCATTTCAGCAAAGTAATATTCGGTTTTATTGAGATATTAAATGCACACATAGCTAGAGTTATTGTTACAAAATATATGTTAGAATAATGATAGGTTTTTGATTATCTAGAAGTCCACCAATATAAATTTTAGCAGTTAGACTTCGAAGCATTATTCATTCAGCAGATACTTTGTTTAGACATCTGATCGATTAAAAATGTAATTGTAATATTGTAAGCTAACACTATTTTACAAACACAGATGAACAAGAATCTGCAAAACCCCTCAATGAACTAATGGCAAATTTATAAAAGATAATAATTCAATCATTGAATTATTTATTCTTGTTAATGTACTGTCAGACCTGCCCTGCGTTTTCGACCAATTAGTACGATTAAATCACTCATGATAATATTTAAGAAAAAATTACATTTACTACCCAGACTAAGAATAACATAAATGTTAAAAAAAAACTTATTCTATGATTTTAAGTAATAATGACATTTAATTCACGGAAATATAAATATTACAATAATAAATGCATACAATAAACCGTTTACATAAAGGTAGTTTGTGCAGAACTATATTTGGAAGAATTTATTTAATACAGTACCAATCAAAATTCAACAGAAACTGCAAACAATGTTATGAATGAAAAATATATTTGGTAATAGTTTCATGATTCAATTTTTTTTCATATATTAATGAGAAAGGAGCATATAAACCTAAAATCGTCTCTAGAAATTGCGTCACAAATCATGCAGTATAAATCAGTATTTGTTAATTTAGCAATAACAGACTAATACAAAAGATTACCACAATCTTCAGCATGCCCCATAGTATTTGTTCAATGTCTTAACTTTATAAAACAAATGGAAACCATACTAACACAAGTTACCAATACTGAAACTACCTGAAAGGTCATCGGCATACTAAAACTCACCAATAACTGCAACTGTAACAATTTTCGACAGCACTTTTCCAACTCCGTTGGAGGCTTCGCAAATATAAGTACCCCCATCGTCTTTTGTAGCAGCTTCGATATATAACGTGCCATTCGCTAACAGTTTAATGTGTGGATTAAACTGAACATCTTTAAATTCTTCGTTACCTGAAACACATCGCTCAATATGTATAATCAGGAATAATTAATGATACTGTTGAAGTATTTCAGCAATATGCATTTTAGTTTATAAAAAAGGGTGTGCATACTTCGTAATTTCTTTTTCCACTTCATTTCTGGTGTTGGTTTTCCCGATGCTTTACAAGCTATTGATAGTGCATCACCTACCATTACATCCACATCGCTAGGAATGTGAATCCACTTTGGTGGAACTGGAAAAAAATAATTGTTATTAGGTTATCATGAGCTAAAAAAAATAGTACATAAAGAATTGCAAAAAAAAAAAAAAAGTTAAAAGTTAATAAAAATATTTCGCTGCTACCTCATAATGAAAAGCATTTTATAGTGTTAATTTATGACGCTACAATACTAATTACGAAAATATTAATTATATTCATTGTTGCATCACAAAAGAGCACAACCTTGTATAAATAAGCTTTAGTATATAGTGAGCACATAGTACATATTCTTAATGACAGACATACTAATACGAGTCTCTTATATTTCTCGAAGTCCGTTGCAATTTAAGGTAAGTAATACTTAACAGTAATTTTAAATATGTTTCATTTAAGAAAGGAAGAATTATGAATAAGCTAGTTTAAATTAGCATCTTAAGCATGAAGATGAAACGAAATAGAAAAATGATTTCACTGATATTTTATGCATTTACCTAAAATTGTCAAAACTGTGGTATAACTGTCTCTCTTGCTGCCGGAGGAAGCACTGCATGTATAATTACCACTATCATCATCTTTAACGGGATCTATTACAATATTTGACAAGTCAGTATATGACCGTATCTGAATATGGGGCAACTGGGTGATTTCGATGCCATTTTTAAACCACTGGAACGCAATTTTTTCTCCCGATGTTGTTGAACATGCAGTTGTGACTCGTTGTCCAAGCACTGGGGTGCTAGGAAAGGTAAATGGCTGGACTTTGAAAATACCTGCAAAATATCAAGGCGATTCATCAAGTACTGAAACTGCTTGATTGGTTTAAGACGATTGTAGTGATTCCATTTGATGATTCATTTATCAAATAATATAATTTGAGATATAATTTAACACAATTTGAATAATTCAAAACAATTTAAATTATTATTGGATAAAAATATAATTTCAAAAAAATATTCTCGAATCGCTTTCTATTATAAAATATAAGAAATTTATTCTGGTTCACAAAAATCAATGAGATCACTGATTAGAGAGAAAGAAGGCAGTTCACAGAATACATCAGCTTCCTCTACGTAATTAAGATAATCCTTAATTTATAAATAACTTGTATGCAGAAATAATTTTAAACTTCTCGTGCAAAATGGTACGAATTCACAGATTATTAAGAGTTAATTTTTTATCAAAAAGAAATTAACCAAATGAATGTTATTACACTTACCATTATCTTCTCCCTCTGTTGCTGCGCACCACGCTAAAAGGACCGCCATTACACAGTGAAGCCAGTCTTGCATGCTTTGGTTCAGCATTTTTCCCACAGGTTAACAATAAACTACTCTTTTATCCCGAACTAGAATTCAGAGATATCCGCTGTGATGTAACAGATTTATAAATCCATTCGTTAGAAGTATTTGCTTGTAAAGAGAAAGCATTAAGCATACATGAATACTTCGTATGGCGTGGACGAAGTAGCATCTAACAATGTAAAAGCGAGTGCAGCGCCGTCTGGATTTTTTGTTTTGACATAAAGTCATAGTATAATATGAAACAGAAAAGCATAAATCAGAAAATAATACAGAAAACTAAATTTAGTGTTGTCGTTATTAAATACACAGAACGGTAGTTGGTTTAAATTTTTCAAAAAGTACAGTAAACATTTTAACAAATAAACTTCAAAGTATTTTCGCTTGACTACTACTTAAGCATATAAACAAACAATGAAAAATATTGAATGATATTTTCTATCCATCGATAATAAAATAACATGCTCATACTTTCACTTCTGATCATTTGTATCCAGATTATATCGAATTTCTTGAAGTAATTTCCAATTTTAAAATGAAATATTGACTTCAGCATTAAGAGAACTTTTAAATAAATGTGCAACAACGATTTCTCAATCTTACCAATCACAGCAATAGTGAACGTTTTTGAAAGGGACTTTCCGATACCATTTGACGCCTCGCAAACAAAAACACCCTCATCGTCCTTGGTTGCTGCATCGATATATAAAGTTCCGTTTGTAAAGCGTTTAATGTGCGAAAAGAGCTGGACGTCCTGGTATTCTTCATTAGCTGAAATGTAAAACGAAATAATGATAATGAGCAATATTTAACTGTAAGGGTATATGTTCTGATAAAATATCTTACATTAACTTACTTCGTGGCGCCTTTTTCCATTTGATTTCTGGTGGAGGCTTCCCGGATGCTGCACAAGCAATGAACACAACATCCCCTACCATTACATCTATGTCATTAGGGACATAAATCCACTTTGGTGGAACTGAAAATAAATAAAAATCATTTAAACAAATGCCTGGCTTTTAAACAAACAAAAATGAACAAGTTCCCTGCAATTCCTACAACAGAAGGAAATTTTGAAAATTAAAAACAGCACTTGGAGATATGCACTAAACCATTAAAATATTCTCGAAAAAGATTCAAACTGTTTTCCTACAACCAATGAATAATTAACATGGAAACGTGATATGCCAGAATGATTCAAAGTTACAGATCTATTCTCAGTCTCATCAATGTAGACACAAATGTCCTATTACAAAATCAAAGAGCTGAAATTGGGCCTCCTCCCTAACTTTCGTGGAAGGGAATTGGCTTATTATGTAACATATAGGACCTTAAATTAAAACGAAATGATAGCTAATTCAAACGATCTTAACCATATCAGATTCAAATTTAAGTAACAGTAGTGTACGTGCTAAGAGACAGTCAGACAAATGCGATTGTTTCCAAGTTTGGTGAAGTAGATTTTAAATTAATTAATTTAGTACAGGGCTGCACCCAAGGAGGGTAAGTTTCTGGGATTCAACCATTCAATTAACTTTTCTCAAACGATTTTTAATTTGTGTTTGTTTGAAAAAAAACATACTTAAATGATGCATACCTAGAACTTTTAGAACTGTGGTAAAACTGTCACGTTTCTCACCAGAGGTCACACTACAAGTATAATTGCCACTGTCATCTTCTTCAATAGGATCGATCACAATAGTTGAAAATTCGGGAAATGAACGTATCTGAATTCGGGTAGATTGAGTAATTTCAATACCACTCTTAAACCACTGGAAAGTAATTCTCTCCCCTGAAGTTGTTGAGCAAGTGGTTGTAACTCTTTGTCCAAGCACTGGTGTATTAGGAAAATTGAAAGGCTGGACTTTAAATAAACCTGTAAAAAATTAGTTGTTTATTAAAATTTGTTCTTCAGAACGAACTCTTCAATTGCAATAATTTTACTGACAGTTTAGAAAATATGTAATGAAACTTGTTATTTAGCTTATATATATAATGGCTTATAACAAACATTAATTCCAAAACATCAAGCTTCCAATTTAATGTGTAAAGCACAATACACATGCGTGCTACTAATTTAAATTTAGTAATAAATAAAAGCCTCGCCTATAGCTTTTGTTTATAATATACAGATGTATCTATTTTTATAATTAATGTGATTTAGGCGATAATTTAGAATGAAATACAACTAGAAACCTAATCATGCAAAGAAATTGTTTTACTCACCATTATCATCCCTCGCCCTTGCTACAGCCAACGCTGCTAGGACCGCCATTACACAGTGAATCCAGTCTGTCATACTCAGTAGTTTAGCTCAACCTGCGTTCCTTCGTATAAACAACGAATCGAAACTGTCGATTGGAGAAGACCCTGAAGGTATGAACTTTTACAAAATGTAGTCACAGAAACTCCATTACAACAAATGCATCTTTAAACATTAAACATCCAGGAATAAAATGCGTCGTGTGGCACAGAAGAAATAAGACTCCTAACAAAGTAAAGCGATTGCAGTGCCCTCTGTGATTTTTGTGTTAACATTTAAATTCACTCTTTTACATGGAATCTGAGAGGGAGCAGGTAGTTAGTTTATTAAATAAAGCACTAAAATTGATAATATTCAAAATCAGAAAAATTGGATTAAAATACTTAATTCAACCATAAATTAGGAATTCTTAATACCCATTTGATAAACATTCGTCCATATATATATATATAATGAAGCTTCTGATTACTTAAATTGGAAATTGTCCAGTTATACACATATAAATAGTAAAAAACTGTATTTGAGCGCAGAGAAAAATTTCAGTGTTATGCAGCTAATTTCATTTCAATTTAAAATTATATATTTTAGGTAACATGCACTTTTATGAACAATTTATTCGATGTATTTATACTCTAAATAAACCAGTTAATAGTATTAATTCTATGAATCATAACCGCGTACTTTGGAAAAATTACCACACTTTTCATATGCCAACTTTAAATAAAAAGAATGAAAACATGATCAAATGTATACTTCTGAATTCTGTATTAATTAAAATTCTTATCTAACAAAAGTGATCATTTCGAAAACATTTTCAGTGTTTCTTAGCAATGCAGCAATTTGTACATAAGACGATATTCTGGATTCTAAAGAACATGAATATTAACTAAGTGGAACTTTACATAAGGCTCAGTTTACCTTGGAGTTTAGCTTATTAATTACATATTATTGCACAAAATTATATTTTTATTTAGAAAATTAAAAATGTCCTATTAAAGACAAACAAAAAGAATTAATCCAATGATAAATTCCAACCTACAAACTTCAAATATTTCATGACATTAAATAAGTGTAACAAGCACTGGTGGTGGGGGGAGTAACGAATCTTACCGATTACAGCGATAGTAAGAGTTTTTGAAATGGACTTTCCTATCCCGTTAGAAGCTTCACAAAGGAAAATGCCTTCGTCGGATTTTGTTGCTGAATCGATATGTAAGGTTCCGTTTGAGAAATGTTTAATACGAGAGGAGAATTGAACATCTTGAAATTCTTCATTATCTGCAAGGGAAAATTAAATATGGAAAATGGATCACACTTTCTTTAATATTTAGGAAACTCACTGTTCTAAACGCGCACATGGACTTACTCTGCATTGCCTTCTTCCACTTGATTTGAGGGAAAGGCTTTCCAGATGCTGCGCAAGCAATGGATAAAACATCACCCAACATCACATCAACGTCTTTAGGGATATGAACCCACTTCGGAGGGACTGGATGAAAAAAAAACAAGAATAAAATTAGGATCTGACCTAAGAAATGAATAGAACATCAAATTCAGTTGCTTAAGCCACACAGTCTACAAAAACGCCTTTTGACTTGTATAAGTTGAGATTCAACAGTAATAGAGAACATTCCATTTTTTTGAGACAAAGAAAATGCTATGTTATAAAAAAATATTTAATGAAATATTCAGTATGCTTCTGACTGGAGATTGAGGAGCAGCAAACCATATATCCCACATGGACTGTTCTTTTACAAAGGAAAAGATTTGGAGGATGATGGCCTGGAGATGAAAATGAAATTCTGTACGAAATTTCTCAATTTTTATGAAAATAAATTATATTCCAAGTTTATATCTGTGCACTGGGATTCTATTCATGAGTTGATGAAGTGCACAATTAATGTGAATTTGTCACTAAAGAAACTTATACAATTTGAACCTTACAAAATTCTCCGAAAATTCCATCTGACAGTCACTGAGCAATATTTTAGTTGAAGATCACGATCCATTAGTCAAATAAGGAATTTGAATGTGTGAATTATTATAAAAATTGTCAAATAGTTGGGTATTTATATTAATTTATTTTGTATGTTTTTTACTTTTTTTTTTCGCTGAAGCAACTAAAGTAAGTTGAATGTCATCTATTGGCTTGCCTGTATTGCTGAATGAAAAATCAGGGTTTCTTGGGGTGGGGGAAACAATGCAATCCACCGGCGATCGAAAAAACTAGGCAATGGTATGAAAAAGTCCTTTCAAACGCCAGCCCTCTTTCTGCACTGTATCAAAAGTCAGCGATCATAACCACTCTTCTATACGTGCAGAAAACTAATACTATCTGGATCTCAGAAAGTTTAAGTTTGATACGTGTATTGTCAAGGACTAGATGTTCGAGGATGGCAATGTGCTGAAATTTAAGGGGAGTCAGATCTTTTGGTGGTGAGAAGGGTATGATAAAAGTGGATGCAACTGTATGTATAATTATTATTATTTATTTATATTTTGTTGATGGAGTAAAATTCTAGCTTTCTTACATCTTTTGGCCATCCTAATACTAATAGTCCTCCACGGCAGTATAGTAGTTTCACCACTTGTCACTCGTTTGGAGAGGTCTAGGTTCGAATCCAGCCGGATACTGATGGAATTTATAAAACTTATTCAATTAGGCTATATTTAGATGATCTCACGAGGATCGACTCAGGAGGATAAAAAAGCTGGAACAATCTTCCTCTGTGGGTTATTCCAGGTTTTGAACATGAAAATCAGGGGTGAACACATTTATACAGATATAACAGATGCAATTTGGTGTAAGGTGCTGAGGCTCCGTAGAACCAATAACAACAATACTAAATATATAACTGGAATTTTTAATACAATGCACATAACTGACATTTTCCGATCTTGTTTTCAAAGCGACGTCTACTGTAGTGGTCTGCGTTTCCTGGAAGAGGGAGTGTTATAAAGAGCGGAGGATCGACCTGATAAGAATAGCTCTAACATAAATAACTATTAACTGAAAACACGTGCAACAATCAAACGCCACGTATTCACAATTAACATGAAAGGTGACTACTGTATTTCCTTTTTATTCCTTCCATATACAGAAGGAGCTTTCTTCAATGTAAATTTTCTGAAAAATTCAACTACAGAAATTCAAATACGGCATTGAAAAGATTCTTTTTTTTTTTAACAGCCCAAATCCTCTTACAGAACTAAATCCTTATAGGTTCAATGATAACGATTGCAAATTTATATTTATATACTAAAAACCCTCATTTTTATTATAAAAGTATTATGCTTATATAAAATTTACAATTATATTTGTTAAGTTATATCATGAGTAAGAATAGTGGCTAATAAGTTATAATTTTTGTCGAGTGCCTCTCCCGAATGGTCTAGTTTTAAATTTACCCCCAGTTAATAAAATTATATTCACTGTCAGATAGGTATTTACTCTGTTTAAAGTTCTCTAAGGTATGTATCGAATACATTTAAAATACTAATTTGCTCCAACTGAACTATGCAGAAGCCAAAAACACATATGCCAATGTTTTGAACATTTTCATTTGCATATTCTTCGGCCGAGATTACATTACGTTTGAAATGGTTTGGACACATGAAGAGAAAAAAACTTGGACAGATTACCAAGAAGAATGTTTGAGATGAAAATGGACAAGAAGAGCCCGAGAGGAAGACCCAGGAAATGTGGAGATATCAGATTAGAGAAGATGTGGAAACAAAGGGAATTGAGTGGGAGAGAATGATAGAAGACAAGATCTCAAAAGACAGAAAAAGATGGAAGTCTTTGACTCACCTGAACCAACCTTAGGTTGGAACAGTGATGAAGATGAAGGTTCTTCGGTTGTAATATCCCATCTTTCTCAACTGTAAATTTCTCATTGGCAACAATCTCTGAAATACTGAACTCCACCTCTGGCAGCCAGACACAATGGTAACCGACATAAGACCTTCAGGTAATTAGATTAAGATTAATTCAGTTCGTTATTATATTGGCTTCCCTTTCGTGTGTATTTCAGACATGTTAATTATAAGCTAGATGTATAAGTGGCTAGTATGAGTATATATGGCCGGTATAAATTGGATGTAAGTAAGCTGATTAGTTTCTTCAAATAGAGGAATAACTGGTAGCTCTTTTAACTATGCACATATTACGTTCATTAATCCTATAATAACTTTTAATATTGCGTCTCTACTGCCTTTTATATATTTTTAAGATTTTAAAGTGAATATTTACAGCAATTAATGAAAATAAAATGAATACTTACCTAGAACTTTAAGAACTGTAGTGAAACTGTCTTTTTCTCCACCAGAGGTCACGCTGCATGTGTAGTTACCACTGTCATTTTCTTCTAGAGGTTCTATCATAATAGTTGATAATTTCGGAAAAGATTGAATCTGAATATGAGGAGACTGAGTTATTTCAAAACCGTTTTTAAGCCACTGGAATGCAATCCCCTCCCCTAACGTCGTTGTACAGACGGCAGTAACTCGCTGGCCTGGCGTAGGAGTATTCGGAAAAGAAAACGGTTGGATTCTAAATACACCTGAAAAACAAAATTCCCTGTGAAACTAAACTTGAAAACGGGATGTTGTTTATTATCACAAAAAGAATATTACCATAAGGGAGTTTTTATATTTTATTTCAACTTTCGAGACATCGTAATTCCCTCAAACTAGATTTCGATATTTTCTACCCTCAAATTTATCTTCCCTCTTTTAATTCCAGTGTTATTTCATCTATTGTTCTGTGTTATTTGTCTTTATTTTATGGTTCCTCTGGTCTGCTTCTCTTTCCCCCACCAACACAAATTTCTCCAACTTCTTAATATGGTAGGGTTTCTCCATCACTCTGCTTCTGCTAATTATGATTTTTGTGCTTTTTTATTATTGAGGCATGTAACGGCAGAAGGCCCAGAGAATATAATGCTCAGGTAAAATTACCATCTTAAGCAGTTTAGATTTTCACGACCACCCCTTCAATCTTCAAAGTAGTCTATCCAACTCTCTCACTCTCAATTTTGCTTTCTTTAGCATAACCATTATCACATCCTAGCAATACCGTTGTATTTTAGTTATGTTGCACAGGCAAATATCTAAAAAGATAACTTGAGTGAATTATAATTCCTCTACCCAACAGAGTTTAAAAATTATGGAGCAAAACTATAGCTGAAAATGTAATCCATCAATGTTATTGCACTTACCATTATCTTCTCCAGCCCTAGCAGAAGCCAACGCTACAAGAGCCGCCATTACACACTGACTCCAGTCTGGCATATTTACAGTTGATCTTCGTTGATCTCAGTGAAGGTAAATAACAAATCCAAACCTGTGATATCTAAGCAGAGTTCAGAGAGGTAAACGATAGAACATTGAGATCACACACATTCCATTATTACAAATATTACCAAACAGAAAACTTAAACATCCAGCAAATATCTCGTGTGACACAAACGAAATCACATACCGAACAATGTAAAGAGGCAGTAGTGCCCTCTATATGTCGCGTTAAAATATTAAATTCACTTTCCAATATTGAAATTTCTAGATTACTCGACTATTTTTGGTTTTTAAATATTAAAATAATTGCTAAAATGCAGCAGATAGTTATCATTTGTAAATGTATTATTTTATATACATAATTAAAATGTGATTAGGATTTTTACGTAAAACAGTAATCAAAAGTAATTGAAAAAATACAATGACAAAAGCCAAATGCATTTTTAATTTACAAACACTTGTAGAAGGGTAGAAAACACTAAAAAATTAATTCATGGACATATATCACGTTTGTTAAATTCATTCGTGGTTCATTAACAATTCTGATTTTCATATATTGTAACATTAAATTCAAAGTAAAATGACAAGCAGCAATATAATTAAAAAAGACGCTTAAATATTATTATTTAAGATAAAATGTAAATTCAATAATTTATTTTTCATCACTTATTTTCTTTGATCAGTGAAAGTGCAAAACTACAGAGTATCCAGAAAACATTAATACAAAAGAAAAAAAAAGAAAATTACATGCATGCATATACATCAAAGCCTATTTTATACCGAAAGAGAAATATTGTTTTTATTTATTAATGTCAATTTTTGGATTAATAAAGGATATTTCTTACCCAGGAACTTGTTTATCAGATCAGAAACTATAATAATGTCATTATTATCAATAAAGTGCATCATAATGTTTTAAATCATTTTAACTAGTAATTGCATACTTTCACATTCAATAGGATGTAAATGAAACGTTCAGGTAATAAAGAACATATGGTCCAAATATTTCAATAAAGTTTTAAACAGTTTTATTAACACGAGCATAAAGATAAAGGGTTCATTTCATTGCTATGTATCGTATTACGATTCAAAGAATGACAGATCAAAATCTACCAACTTTGATATCAGTAGTACCAAAAACAAATATACACTGAGTACGTGATAGTCTTACCAATTACGGAAATAGTGACAGTTTTTGAAAGAGATCTTCCAATCCCGTTAGATGCTTCACAGCGGAAAATGCCCTCGTCATCTTTTGTTGCCGAGTCGATATATAAGGTTCCATTTGTGAAAAGTTTAACATGGGAGGATAAGTGCAGCTCTTGAAATTCTTCGTTATCTGAAAGGGAAAATTTATGACAAAATGCGCTGCCCAACACTTCCTTTAAACTACACGAATTTTTGGCATATTTTCATAGAGCAGGCATTAGCTTACTTCTTGATGCCTTCTTCCATTTGATTTCTGGTAAGGGCTTCCCAGATGCTGCACAAGAGATGGAGACAACATCACCTACCATCACATCGATATCGTTAGGAACATGAATCCACTTTGGCGGTACTGAAAACAGATGAAAGATTATACAACTTTCTGCTGGAAATAAATGCAAATTTATGTAGTAAAGGCATATCACATATTGAAGAAGACGATGCAAGGTACATTAGTAGCTACTGATGTATCATTTACTGAAGTTATTTGGATATACTGTATTACAGGATGCTCTTAAATTTCCAAGAATGCCCTGATCTCATTTAACTTAGACACACTGACTTAGAAATCATATGTATACTGGCTACTATGCTTGATGGCTAATTCATCCCCAAGAGAGCATTTTTATAAAGATTAAAAATATGGATGATCTAAACCGGAATTCTTTAAACTGAGCGCCACTCACTACATTCATTTCATATTAGTTTGATGAAATTTAATTTAGATATAAACATTTTATGATGCCATCACTATTATGTTTCAAATAAGGCAAGAGAAGATAAATATTGAAACCTGTAGGTAAATTTAGTGTTAATAAATATTAATATAAAATTAATCACTAGCATTTATTTTACAATAATATTCATATAATCATTGAGCAGGTATGCCCTATCATTTGATAAAATGACAGATATGCTGAAACATTAAGAATTTGCTAAAATTCGAGTCGGAATACAGTAAGAAAAGCATTAGCACAAACTTTCGATATATAATATATAAGGCTCTCTCTTGGTCATCCTTTTATAAATCTCTCTCTCTCTCGAATAAAAAACAACTAAATACTCACTTAAAACATTTAAAACTGTGGTAAAACTGTCCTTTTTTCCACCAGAAGTCACACTACAAGTGTAGTTACCAGTATCATGTTCTTCGACTGGATCTACCACAATAGCTGAAAATTCTGGGAAAGACTTAATTTGAATATGGGGAGACTGAGTAATTTCAATACCGTTCTTGAACCACTGGAATGCAATCTTCTCCCCTGAAGTTGTTGTACAAGTGGTACTAACCCGTTGTCCAAGTATAGTACTACTGGGAAAAATAAACGGTTGTACTTTGAACACCCCTAAAAGAATTAATGTTTATTAAACAAACAATACCTGAAAACAGTCAACATGATTCTTTTTCCTATATAAATTCTTTATCGTATAAAGATTAATATTTTACAATATAATATTCGTTACAGAATGCATACACTAAACATGAAAGAAAATCAAGGTTACAAAATCACTTCTCATTTAGCCAGTTCATGTCAATCTGTTTGAAAATACTGCACTTCATCAGTAAATAATAATGCCTAATTCGGCATCAAAAATCACACGAAATCGGTCTCTTTTGGAGTATTTATAATAATAATAATTATTTTGCATTTAGATATTTAGTAACTACACACTAAACATAAACAATATCTCATTGTCTCCTGTTAATAATTTAATCTACAATGTTTTTCGAAGATTTAAGAGTCTAATTCAAAGAGGTTTCAATATTCTACTTACCATTATCTTCAGCGGCACAATGAGAACATGACGCTACTACAGCAGCCATTACACACACGACTTTCTTGAACATGTTGGAAATCACAATAATATTGTAGGGCCTTTGGGCAGGAATTGGGTACATTAAACTGATATTTATAAGTAAGTGGGTAGTATCCAGTTGGGTTGAATCTGGAACCAGCCTATGTTTGCTGTAACCATCAGAAAGCTAAACAGAAGACATGAAACAACAAGGTAACATTTACGTCGTATGCAACATCTACCGTTACAAAGAGAGTCAGCTAACAGGGCGCCCTCTGTCTGTACTTGGTGTAAATAATACATATAGATATTATAAATACCAATAACAGGTTACCATATAAAAGTAAATCAAAAATGTTATCATCACAGAGATGGTCAAGAGGTTCATTTTTATCAGGATTTCGCATAGTCAGAAATAAATAAATAAATATAATAACATTATTTGATTTACATTCAGCTTTTAAGAAAAAACATAACTGGAAGTTATCACTTTAAAAATGGTCCAATTTAAAATTCTATCCATTGTCACTAGGTGTAACTGCCTTACCAATAACTGAGATTGCAATAGTTTTCGCCAGTGGTTTTCCAATCCCGTTAGAAGCTTGGCAGAGAAAAATACCATGGTCATCTTTTGTTGCTGCCCCGATATGAAGGCTACCATTGGATAATAGTTTAACATGGTCAGAAAACCGAATGTCTTGAAACTCCTCGGTATCTGAAAATTGTAATTTAATATTAGAGTTTAAATATTATTTGAAAGTAGCATAGCAATTCTGAAGAGTTTATTTTAAGCGATGACTCCAAAATATATTCGTTGACAATTATGAAGCTGCGGATAAATTTCAACACTGCATAAGGAACTATACTTGAACAAACTGAGAAATATAACTATCTTTAGGCTAGAATAACAGAAATCTCTATTTATGTATAAGGAATCATTAAACTTACTTCCCAATTTCTTCTTCCACTGGATTTCTGGTATGGGTTTCCCAGATGCTTTGCATGCTATCGATATTACGTCACCCACCATCACTTCTAAATCAGAAGGAGTAGAAATCCATTTGGGAGGTACTGTAAACACACATAAGCAACAGAAAAAAAAAGATCTGTAATTATTTCGTCTTTAGAAATACTCGGCAAATAAAGAAAGAGGCGTCTATTATATAATAAGGATGATATACAAGAAGGCATTGTAATTACCTAGAATTCTTAAAATTGTTGTAAAGCTATCTTTATTGCTGCCAGAGGACACACTACATGTGTAATTACCACTGTCATCTTCTTCTACAGGATCCAATACAATAGTTGAAAGATCAGGGTAAGAACGTATCTGGATGTGAGAGGATGGAATTATTTCGATGCCGTTTTTAAGCCACTGGAAATCAATTCTCTCCCCTGATGTTGTTGTGCACGTGGCACTAACTCTCTGTCCAAGTACTGGGGTGCTGGGGAAATTGAAAGGCTGTATTTTGAATACACCTGAAAGAGTCGAGATTTTATTTTTGTGATTAAATTTTGACCATTTTGATTGACTGAGTTATAAACATATTAATGCTTTTATAAATGCATTTAAAACGGCATGACATTTCCAATATTTAATATTTACGGAAATAGTTTATTTTTATTAGAGCTGTCTTTCAATTTGTGTTCCTAAATCACCTTCAGTTTCCTACGTGTTTTGTAAGAACCAATATTTCCTCGTAATTAAAGTTCCACTAGCTTTATTTCGCTTCCATTTCTTTCTTTCAAAGTTAATGTCACAAGTTTTTCCCTCTTTCGTTTTTCTGATATTAACTTTTAGTCCTCTTTCTAAACGTCCTTTGTTGTTTTCTCTAAGCTATGTAATTCATCAGTGCAATTATGAATGAATTAAAAAGATCTCAGTGTGGATCTCTGACATAGATCAATTTTAAATAAAATCAAGATATATAATATCGAAATATACAAGTAAATAAGAGTAAAATACAAATTTTCAAAGAATTTTTTTCTCATTGTGTCTTAAGTGCGAATCCCATAAAAGCGCCTTCAATTCAATAAAATCAATCTTTCTTTTAAAAACAACTTTACAACTTTCAGAATCCTCTTTGAGGTCCGTTATCAAGCTGACAATCTACAACTTGATTATGAAGTTTAAAAAAATTGAAACATGAATGGATTTACTTTTTTATTTCTATACTAATTATCTTCATGTAATGTCTTTCGCCCACAATATCTAAATGTTTGGTATTATTACCATTATTTTCACAAATGGTACATAGATATTCATACTCAGCCTTCATTAGCATGGTAATTTCTCTTGTCTTCATGAGTAGTGCAGTGGAGAGCGGTCTGGAGGCCTCATTTTAGGAAGGATGTAGATTTACTTGAGCGTGTACAGAGAAGGGCAACAAGATTGGTGAGGGGAATGAAGGGATCCTCTTACCAAGAGAGGCTTAAGTTCTGCAAATTGCAGTGGCTGGAGACTAGGCACCTGCGCGGTGATCTGATTGAGGTGTATAAGGCCTTGAATGGGTTGAGCACTCTGAATTCTGATGGGATCCTTCCACTTCTTCAGATTACGAACCAAGAAGGGGGCATAAATTCAAATTGAGGAAAGACAGACGTAGAATAGATGTGCGGAAATTTGCCTTTAGCCAGCGGGTGGTTAATTGCTGGAACAAACTTCCATCTTTCGTTGTGGAAGTTGATAGGTTGAATAAATTTAAGGAGGAACTGGACAGGCATTTGGAGGGAATGGTGTGATTTTTTTTTTTTTTTTTTTTAGCTGATGCTGCATAAGCTCATACACTTGCTTTCTTGCATCACATGCCACTACTACTTCTTTCTATCTCACTCGCTCCGTGAAAAAATGCCCGAATTCGGTTCCTGTGACCCCCGGCCGAAGTCAAGAAATACTTCCTTTCAGGATGAGAAAATTTCGTGGGGTTTTTTGAACGTTGGACAAGTTGATCATTCTCTGACAAGGATTTCGTAGTTCTAGTCAGGGTATTTTATCCCATGAAACATTAAAAATTTATCATACAATAAATTTACAAACAATATGCTGACGCTTCAGAGTCAAACTTTCACACACATTATTTCTTCCTTAGTAGTGCTCTTAATACTGATCTCCGCAACTTATGACCACTTTTACATTTAAAATACATAGGCTTAATTTTGATTTTCAATTTCGATATTGAGTGATTATTTATATTTTCTTCCTATGTTTTTTTTTTGTTTGTTTCTTATTTTTAAGATCTTATCATTATAATGTCATTCCCAACTTTCTCAGTTAAAAAAAAAAGTTCATCTCTTTATTCTCTAATCTAGTAAACATTCCTTATTCCTTTCCACTATGTCTTTAACATTGCGTTCTCTGTTTCGCTTATTATTTTTGAAATTCTATTGCAGTTCTGTCTTCTCTGATCATGATATTCTTTTATTATCATTATCTTCAAAGCCTCCAAATATATAATTAAAAGTGTAACCCAAAAAAAAAAATTAACAGACTCTAATGAAATATGATTTAAATCATAAATATTATTCTTATATTATAATAGGATATCGTAATCGATTTTACTTTTGTATTACATGATCAAATATCCTAGTGATTATTAGAAATTATATAAAATCATTTTATAACAGAATTATATTATAAAATAATCACAAGAATAACAGCTCACTTACCATTATCACCTCCGGCCCTAGTCGTAGACAACGCTACAAGGACCGCCATTACACATTGAAACCAGTGTTCCATATCTACAGTGCAGATGAGTTCCTTTGCTGATTACCAGAAAACTATAATCCTGTGCACTCAAAGCAGAATTCAGAAGTCAGTTATGGTGCAGAGAATTCACACACACTTCGATAAAAGCATATACTTGAATCTGTAAAAAGAAAACGCTTAATATCCAATGAATAACTCGTGTGGCGTGGCCAAAATATCAAGTATCAAATGGCCAAAATACAAAGTAATGCGAATGCAGCGCCCTCTGTTTTTTGGTGAATTATAATTTCGCCTCCTAATGGAAATAACAAGCAATAAACAGAAAAGATTGGTGTAATTAATATTTCTGCACATAAAACTTCAACAGAACCATTTATAAAGTCCTTTTAAATTTTCAGACTGACTTTAGTTAATCATTTCAATAAATATAATAAAATCTGGATTCGTTTTCAATTTAGCAAGCAGTTATAATAAACATCTTGCATCTAAAACAAAAGTGGTACCCAATAATGTCATAGACATGAACTTATGAACAGGTAAAAAGCATTTGTTGAAAAAAACTTAGTTAAAAAGTGCCAGTAATTATAGCTCTTGTTATCAATAACTTACTCTCATACAATACGTAACAGAAAGGCATGTAATTATGTAGCAAAATAATATTAAAATATCATATTGGGAATAGTATAACAGTATTTCATTTCGCCCAAAAATAAATCTTAATAACAATGAACCAAATAACTCTGATATTAAAATATCAATCTTTTTCATTATTCACTGATCATGGTGTACTAGCCTTACCAATTACAGCTACGGTGAGTGTTTTTGACAAGGACTTTCCTATTCCGTTAAAAGCTTCGCAAAGGTAAACACCTTCATCATCCTTTGTTGCTGAATCAATATGCAAAGTTCCGTTAGAGAAATATTTAACAAGAGAAGAAAACTGAATGTCTTGGAATTCTTCCTTATCTGTAATGGAAAATGGGATATTAATTGTTTAACCAACTGTTTTTAATTTACAATAACGTGCAGCCTTTTTCACAAAACTTACTGCGTGTTGCCTTCTTCCACTTGATTTCTGGTAAAGGTTTCCCAGACGCTGAACAAACTATGGACACGACCTCGCCAACCATCACATCTAGATCAATAGGAACATGAATCCACTTTGGTGGTACTGTAAGAAACACAACTACGTGTAAGTCTCACCATTACAAATTGAAATTATCTGAAATATAGGGTAGGAGCATTACATATTCCCTTAATCTTAGTCTGTTTTCCGAATTCATCACTCTCCCAGCTGTTATTGGTCCATTCATATAATTAATTTTTCGTTACAGGATATGTGTCTATCTATACTTGTGTGACCAAAGTTAAACTCAGCTGGCCGAGAAATGACTGAGTAAGTAATTTTCTGTATCTATCGATGACGGAAAATGTTTAAATGGAGGTAAGTTACACTATGTGGAAGAGAATTATACAAAGAGGATCCGAAATGAGCCACAGGTGGCAAGCTGCAGATGATTTGGCTTATCTTGTTTCTTTCTACAATAGAAAGAAACAAGATAAGCCAAATTATATACATAGTTTATTCAGCATAATCGCCTTTCAACTCCACACACTTTGCACAGTGATGTTCCAGTATTTCTAAACTTCTCGAATAGAAATCGAAAGGCTGCTCCCCAAACTAGGCTTCTGTTGCTCATATGACGCCATCAGTTGATGCAAATTTGATGCCTTTTAAATGTTTTTTGAGATTTGGGGAGCGGTTATAGTCCGAAGATACAGGATCTGGTGAATATAGTGGATGATGAAGAAGTCTAGTTCAACCCAGCTGGCATGTGTTCAGTGTGATGCGTATGCCGAAGACCCCTCAGGTAAGCTTTCTCTTGCTTTGGCCTACAGTCCCTCCTTCAATTTGTTCAAGAGTGATGAATAATGTTCAGCACTTTACCCATTTTCAGCCAGTCAATAAATAAAATCCCATCCTTGTTCGAAAAAAAACAGAGGCCTCCTCAACAGACTTCTGGGTGTGGAACTGTTTTAGACTGGGGAGTCGAAGGAATGCTTCAATTTCTTCGACTGCTCTTTGGTCTCTGGATCATAATGAAGAAGCATGTTTCATCCATGGTCACGATTCGCGACAAAAAGTCATTGGCACTGCTCAGAATAGAAGTTGAAGACATCACTTTTATCACTTTTGATAAGAATTCACAAAACTTGGGACTCATTTGTCATACTATATTTAAAATAAGTTAAGAGAAAGATAAACTGATACAACTAGACAGATTTAATGTCGCCACTATTGACATAAAATTCACAGCATTCATACGATCATTGGGCAGGGATCGAGTACCATATAGAGATTTATTTGCAATTCGTGCTCATGTCATTCAAGCGCAAAGAGTAAGAATATGTTCAAATTTAAGTCGGAATACAAAAAAGTCAAGAATTAGCGCTAATTTTCAATAGATAACATATAAGGCTTTGTCTAAGTTGTTTTATAAATATTTCTCTCGAATGAAAAACAACTAAATACTCACTTAAAACATTTAAAACTGTTGTAAAGCTGTCCTTTTTTCCACCAGAAGTCACACTACAAGTATAGTTACCAGTATCATGTTCTTCGACTGGATCTACTACAATAGTTGAAAATTCTGGGAAAGATTTAATTTGAATATGGGGAGACTGAGCAATTTCAATACCGTTCTTGAACCACTGGAATGCAATCTTCTCCCCTGACGTTGTTGTACAAGTGGTACTAACTCGTTGTCCTAATACTGTTGTACTGGGAAAATTAAAGGGTTGTACTTTGAATACACCTGCAAAAATCAACGTTTATCAAACATACAATAACTGTGAATAGCTAACAATTCTTTTCTCGTATATAGATTAAAGCCTAATCTTTTACAATTAATATTCGCTACAGCATACATTCATTAGACATGAAAGACTCACATCTCATTTAGTCAGTTTATGCTATTCTGTATTAATTGCATCATTAAATAATATTGCCTAATTCGTGACAAAACATCAGATGTATTCCGTTTCGTCTAAAGAATTTATAATGATAATTATCTGCACGCTTAGATATTAAACAACTACATATAAATGGTATCACAGTGTTTAAGTGAATAATTTAATTATAGCATTTTACGAAACTTTAAGAGTTTAATTCATCATAGAGGACTGTCATATTCAACTTACCATTATCTTCAGCGGCACCACGAGAACATGACGCTACTACAGCCGCCATCACACACACAAATTTCTTGAACATGCTGGAAAACACAATAATATTGCAGCCTTTGGACAGGAATTAAGTATACTATAATAACACTTGCAGGTGGGTGGACGGTATCCAATTATGTCTGGCTCTCTCAACAGATGTATTTTGCTATAACCATCAGAAAACATGAAACAACAAGGTAGCATTAATGGCGTATGAAACGCCTACTGTTACAAAAAAAATGTGAAAAAGGCGCCCTCTGTCTGTACTTGGTGTAATTATTCAAACGTATATTCTAAAAATGAATAATCAACAGCATTTCAAAAAGGGATAATCAACAGCATTTCAAAAAGGGATAATCAACAGCATTTCATCTTTATTATCATTAAGATTTGGCACAGTCATAGATAAAAATAAATAAATACAATAGTATTATTTAATTCATATTTAATTTTAAGATAACTATAATTGGACGTCATCACTTTAAAAAACAGTTCCATTTTAGAATTCTACACACATCATGTCGTGAAATATCACTGTCTTACCAATAACTGCGATTGCAATAGTTTTTGCAAGTGACTTTCCAATCCCATTAGAGGCTTCACAAAGAAAAACACCATGGTCATCCTTTGATGCTGCTCCGATATGAAGACTGCCATTTGACAAAAGCTTAACACGGTCGGAAAACCGAATGTCTTGAAACTCCTCGTTATCTGAAAATTATGGTATCATATTAGGATCTAACTATTATTTGAAAAAGAGCAATTTTTAAGAGTATTTTTGAGCAGTGATCCCAAAATATATTCGTGGAACGTAATGAAGCTGCAAAAGGGAATTAAGGGAGAAGGATTATAATGAACCTGCACAGAGAATCAAGAACCGGGACTGTATCTTGGAAACAACAGAAGGGAGGAATTGGTGGGAAAAAGGGGTCCTGGAGAGGGTGTTTGTCCCCGGAGCCTGTTCTGGCCCTCAATGCCCCTGAATATGTGCATGCGTTTCTGTACACTGCATAAGAAATCAGTCCAAAAAACTAGATTCGAAACAAACTCAGAGAACTCCGAAACAAATCTACAACAGAAAGGATTTTCCGACTAAAATATAGTAATTATTATTTACTGTATATACAAGACCTGTCTAAACTTACTTCCTATTTTCTTCTTCCACTGGATTTCTGGTAAGGGTTTCCCAGATGCTTTGCATGCTACTGATATTACGTCACCCACCATCACTTCTAAATCAGAAGGAGTGGAAATCCATTTGGGAGGAACTGCAAACACACATGCAACAAGAAAATATGATCTATCATTTAGAAAGATTTATGAAATAAAGAAAAGAGGTAACATTTATACTGTATAATAAAAATGATTTTCAATAAAGCATTGTAATTACCTAGAATTCTTAAAATGGTTGTAAAGCTATCTTTATTGCCTCCAGAGGTCACACTACATGTATAATTACCACTATCATCTTCTTCTACGGGATCTATTACAATATTAGAAAGGTCAGGGAAGGATCGTATCTGGATGTGAGGAGACTGAATTATTTCGATGCCGTTTTTAAGCCACTGGAAATCAATTCTCTCCCCCGACGTTGTTGTGCACGTGGCACTAACTCTCTGTCCAAGTACGGGGGTACTAGGAAAATTAAAAGGCTGTATTTTGAAAACACCTGAAAGAGTAAAGATTTTACTTCTGTAATAAAGTTTTATCATTTTATTTTATTAACGTTTAAATTATTTCATAAATCCATTTAACAAAATCATGTTATCTCTAATACACACTATTTCAAAAAATATTTTATTTTTATCCAACAATCTTTCAATTTTTTCAAATGTTTTTTTCATAAATCATCTTCAAGCTCCAGTGTTTCCTAAGTACGATTATTTCTAGAACTTGAAGTGTTCCATTACTTTTATTTCTCTTCCATTTCTGTCTTTCGAAATCAGTGAGACAAGTTCTTTTTTTCCATATTCATTGTTTTTCTAATATTTACTTTTAGTCCTCTTCTTTCTAAACGATACTTGTGACTTCTGCTGTAAACACAGACAATCTAATTTATCAATGAGATTCTGAGTTACGATGATGAATTAAAAAGAACCCAGTGCGGATCTGATCTTCAATTTTATTAATATCAATTCAACTAAATATGTAAGTAAATAAGAGTAAATACACTTAATGTATTTTTCAGTGAAAAGAAAAAAAAAAAAACAGTTTGTGTCCCAAGTGAGAATACCTATAAAAATGCGTTTAATTCATTAAAACAGTCTTTCTTTTAAACCCACTTTTCGGATCAGCTACGAAGCTGATTTATCAGCTATTTGTAGAAGATTTATCAGCTTCGTAGCTGATTTATCATCAACGCTTGGTAAAGGACTTAAATATGTTCGTGGGGAAAAAGCTCTGAATTCGGTTCCTGTAGTTAGTTGAAGTCTAGAAACCGTGGACAATCAATCTCCGGCAAGAATTTTAGGCTTTTTCCGTTTTTTTATCCCACAAAACAAAAAAAATATTATCAATATATTAAATTCCCAGATGGTATATTGGTCCCCAACAGACGGTCACATTATCGCTCCAAACAGCTCACAACTATTACGCTTTCATTGTCATCCCCTAAATTATCTTAATCGCCTATAAGTGATAATTCCCAAGTACCTTATTTTGCGTTTCTGAGGTCTCCAATGCATGGTGACCTCTGTGAATTCTCTTCTTGCATTTGTTTCATAAATATGCTCTGCGGTTTCCTTTCTTTGGTATTTCTGCTAACTGAATCTTGTCAAAAACCATTTCTCAACTATCTCTAATGTACTATTTTTCTTATAGCCTTCAACAAATGTGACATTATTAATTACTGGCTTGCATAACCATCAAATTTTCAATTTTCACTATTCTACTCCCACTTAGTAGTGCTCTTAATTCTGACCTCCATAACTTAAGGTCGCTTCTACATTTATAATACACAGGCTTAATTCTTTCTTTTCAATCTCGATACCGAGCAGCTATTCAAATTTGAGAATTTGAATGAGAAGCAAAAAAATCATTTTTGCTTCTCATTCATTCGCAATATCTTATCATTATAATATCATTCCAGACTGCCTCAGTTTAAAGAAAAATCTTCAACTTCCACCTAGTACACATCTGTTTTGGCCATTCCGCTCAGTTATATTTACAAGCCCTGAGATATAATTAAAAATGAAGCCCAAATTTGTTAAGATCATCATCATCATTGATCTTTAAAAAAATTGCATTATTTCACAAATACTACCGACTTTTCTTATATTATTCTATGAAATCTTAACATATTTTATTTTTGTATTACACAATCAGATCTCTTGGCAAAATATTTACATTAAAAGCATATATGCAAATAGTTTGTAGCAACCATTAAAATTATATAAGATCACTTTACAACAGAATTAGAACTGGTAAAATAATTACATGAATAGCAGCTCACTTACCATTATCACCTCCGGCCCTTGTCGTAGACAACGCTACAAGGACCGCCATTACACATTGAAACCAGTGTTCCATATCTACAGTGCAGATGAGTTCCTTTGCTGATTACCAGAAAACTATGATCCTTTGCACTCAAAGCAGAATTCAATGGTGTCAACTATGGTGCAGAGAATCCACACACACTTCGATAAAAGCATATACTTGAATCTGTAAAAAGAAAACACTTAATATCCAATAAATACCTCGTGCAGCGTGAACGAAATATCATGTCCAACAAAGTAATGCGAATGCAGCGCCTTCTGGTTTCTGTTGAATATAATTTCGTCTCCTAATGGAAATCATAAGCAATAAACAGATAAGATTGGACTCATTAAAAAATTCCGTACATTATATACAAAATTCAGTAGAATCCATTTATAAAGTTCTTTTATATTTTCTGCCTGATTTCTACTAATCATCTCAACAAATACAATAAAAATATTGAATTCTCTTTTCAATTCATTAAGCAGTTAGGATAAATATCTTACATCTTAAAACAAGTTAGCCAATCATACCATAAATATGAATTCATGAATAGGTGAAGAACATTTCTTGAAGAAACTTAGTTAAAAAGTATCCATAGTTATATATCTTATTATCAGTCAATAGGTTAATCAGATACAATTTACAATAATTAACAGTAAATCTAGATAATTACATATGTAGAAAAATAATATGAAAACATTACAGTACAAAGAGAATAACAGTACTTCATTTTGCCTAACAATGAATCTGAACAGAATGAAAATGAACCAAATATCTCTGATATTGAAATATTAATCTTTCATTATTCACGGGTATGTGTGAACTGGCCTTACCAATTACAGCTACGGTGAGTGTTTTTGACAGGGACTTTCCTATTCCGTTAGAAGCTTCGCAAAGGTAAACACCTTCATCATCCTTTGTTGCTGAATCAATATGCAAAGTTCCGTTAGAGAAATATTTAACAAGAGAAGAAAACTGAATGTCTTGGAACTCTTCCTTATCTGCAATGGAAAATGAAATATTAATTGTTTAACCCACTGTTCTTTAATTTACAATAACGTGCAGCCTTTTTTCACAAAACTTACTGCGCGTTGCCTTCTTCCACTTGATTTCTGGTATAGGTTTTCCAGACGCTGAACAAGCCATGGACACGACCTCGCCGACCATCACATCTACATCAATAGGGACATGAATCCACTTTGGTGGTACTGCAAGAAACAAAACCTCAGCTTACGAAATGAAATTAGCTGAAATGTGGGATAGGAGCATCACATATTCACTTCATCTTAGAGTATATAATTTCGGAATTCACACTCCCAGCTGTTTAATCTGGACATTATTTGGTCCGTTCATATCCCTTATTTTGCACATTATTTACTACATTATTTTGTCACTTAACACAGACCTTGAATGGACAAAAATTTATCATTGAGATATAAATCCCATCCTTGTCCCAAAAGACTGGGGCTTTCCCAGCGGCAGACGTCTGGCTGTAGAACTTCTTTGAATCGAGGGAGCTGTTGTTGTTGTTATGGGAGTTTAATGGCGCATAAGCTACTATGGCTATAATGCGCCTATTCATTTTTTATATAGGGAAATCAAAATTTTTATAAAATCAGAAAAGATTAAAAAGTCCAGTCTGCTTCAGAAATTTGAGAAATTCGAAAATATTTGCCTTGTCACCAATGAGATTCTCTAGAGTTATTGGTTTATTAAGATTTACCAGTGATAGCAGGGTTGATGTTCTGTCTTATCTATAGTAGGGGCAGTCAATGAGTATGTGTTTAATAGTCAGATTTATATAACAACGTGGACACCGTGGTGGTGTGTGTGTGTGTTATGGGGGTTTATCGGCGCATAATGGATCGAGGGAGCCATTGTGCCTTTACTCTTTCGACTGTTCCTTGGTCCTTGGATCATTCGTAGTCACAACTTGTGCCAAAAAATCTTTTGATAAGAATTCGGAAAATTTGGGACTCAATTGCCATAAAGTTTCCGCATGCCCAAATATCATGAATAGCATAACCAACACGTTCTCTGCACATGCCTAGCGTCTCAGCTATCTGTTTAGCAGAATTCATCTATTAAAGATTCATCTATGGTGTGAATGTCATCAATATTTTCAGGCACTGTCGCAGGATCTGTTCTTCCTGTCCTTTTTTTCATTCTTCATTGTCAAAAAACACATTTAAAAAAATTGAAATCCAGCTTTTAATGGTTGAATCACATGAACCCTATTCTCGTAACGCCGCCAACATATCAGCATGAATTTCTTTTCGTGCTTTTCCCTATAAAAGTAAGTATTTCATAATCGCTCAACTGGCAGTCCTGCTGAAAGTGACGTTTGGGGCTGACGTCCTTTCTGCAACTTGCAAAAATTAAAAATGGATATTAGAGTTTTATGAGGCAAATGGGCTGTTAACATAAAAAAGATATCCACTTTAATAACTTGACACCCATTTATCAAACAAATTCGAAGTGGATCGGGCCGAAAATTTATAAACATCCCATCGCATAGTATGTAAAAATTAAATGATCCCAATCTGCAGATTGTGATAATTGGCAAAATTCATGAAATTCAATCTTCTATCATTTTAGAAGAGATTTTATATTTGTGTCCCTTGGTTCGTATCTCACCCACGAGGGAAAAAGAGACACTTCTCACTCATTTTCTCAATCCCTTCTGTGCCTATACACCATAATTAGATCTTCCCTTATGTTTTGTTGTTAAACTTTGCAATCTACATTTAAGCTGTTCTTCATACGTTCATTGCTTTTCACTCATCACCAACTGGTGGCCCTATCTGAACCCTCTCCAGATGTTCTGCCTTATTTTAAGTGTGGTCTCCAGACCTCAATACAATATTACAAGGTTTCCTGCTAGCAAAGGTAAACAGGATATCATGTAATTTCCTAGCAGCCTATTTACTCTTCATAGAAAATTCCTTGTCATATTAAATAATAACACTTCAGTTTTCTTGAACTACTTTTACCTCCTCTCCCCTCTAACTCATATGTGATTACAGAATTTCAGGTCACCAAACCTTACATTTAGAAGCATTAAATTTTAGTTGCTATTTTTAAAATCATATATGCAATGGGCCCAACCCTTTTTTAAGTATCATTGTTAATTACCCTTTTCACCCTCAAATCATCAGCAAATTTTGACAGCACCGTCGGATACCCTCGTAAAATACATTTATGAAAATTAGAAATGGGAAGGAATCCAATACCGCTCCCTGAGGTACTCCACTTGTTACACCGATCCACCCCGAAGGCTGACCATTTATGACAACCCCCTGTCTCCTATCTTTTACCCACCCTCGATCCAGCGTCTAGGTATATAATGTCAAAATTGTTACGTGCATCAACTGTTTAATGATTACATCACAGTAATTCACCAAAATGGTGAATTGCTGTGAATTATTGGCATAAAATGTCGACATTTCATTTTTCTGTTAGTATAAACTACCTAAATCAGCTTACATTTAACTAATTGCATAATAATAACTCATGTATTTTGAGTTTCTGAGAATCTGCACTTTTCTTCAATGGGAAAACGGTTTAAACTTAAGATATCTAGTTTAAAAAAAAAAAACAGCGACGGCTTGTTTGAGCTCTCTTTTATGTATAATTCTCTTCCATATACTGCGAATAAATTTCCTTTCATCAACACCAACACACACAACTAGAAACTTACCTAGAACTTTGAGTACTGTAGTGAAACTGTCTCTTTTTCCACCAGAGGTCACGCTACACGTGTAATTACCACTGTCCTCTTCTTCAACGGGGTCTATCACAATAGTTGAAAGATCCGAATAAGAGCGGATTTGAATGCGTGGGGACTGAATTATGTCAACGTGATTTTTAAACCACTGAAATATCATTTTCTCCCCTGATGTTGTTGTACAGGTGGTACTGACTCGTTGTCCAAGTATAGTTGTACTGGGAAGTGTAAAAGGCTGTACCTGGAACAAGCCTGAAATATAAGTTTTTGTCAGTTCAGCATTATCTTGAAGCAGTATTTTAATTAAATAAAATAGCACTGATATGATATTTTACGTTTAGCTGTTGATGGATTATTCTACAATTTTTCACATAAACCTCGCTAAGCGTAAGAAAAGTAAAGTATATTAATTTGCACTGATAAGTTTGCTGAAAGGATTGTATTTTTCTATTTTGTATAAATATCGTAGACAGCCACCGAATTCAAAAATTTACCTAGTATTCGTAGTAGTTATTTTCATTCTCGGAATTAAAGAAAGGATATTTTTCACACACCTTTAGATATTCCAGAACAGTTTGTTAAATACATAATTAAACTTTACTTTCACGATAATTTTTGTTAAAGCTTTAAAACAGCTACAGTATTTTATTTAGCTAAATATCTGCGCTTGTACTATTTTACAATCGAATTAATAGCTACAGTTTAACCCAGATAATGAAACTCAGAGATTAGTAATATGCTACTTACCATTATCCTCTCCATCCACGTAGGAACACAACGCCACCATAACCGCCATTACACCTACAAGTACAACGTTCTTGGACATGTTTAAAAAAGAGGCCTTCAGCAGGATCTTCTAGAATTGAAATTCACTATGGCGAACTTATACTATATTTGGGCACTATCCAGAGTGGTTAGATTCCTATAATTATTATATATACAAATATAAAACATGAAACATCACCAACAAAGCAACATTTGTAACGTGCAGCATCTTCTGTCATAAACAGCGACTGCTGCGACCTCTGGCTGAATTTGGCGTAATATTTTAAATACATTCTGAAAATTAAGAATAATGGACAGCATTATCAGAAATATTGTACTTATAGATATTAAGCTGTGGCAGATATTTCGGTTTAATTATTAAATAATTATATTGTTGGGTACTATCTAGATTCGTTTTTATTCTCAGTACTATTTCAATTACTTAAATAAGGGCAATAATGAGGATAATCATTATTATATAATTAAATATTATTAATTTCCAGTTTTTAAAGTTCTCCACAAACAGCGCAGCCAATAGGGAGTACAATATAAACATTAACAAAATCATAATCAACTTTACCATTTGCTGTTATAGTAATATTTATGGACTATTTCATTACAATCTACAGAAATTCTCTTAATTTCAAACTAAAATGACACAATTTGAGGATAAATCAGTTGAATAATATCGAAGTGTAACTCAAAAGTGTATATCGCATCATAATTCAATTCATAAAATCAGACTTTAAAATTCCAAAACAATAAAATTAAATATCAAAATCAGGAATAAAGTGTGATAACAGATACATAAGTATACGAGCCAATGATACATATAATCAAGAAACCAAAACGTACGAATTTCATTACAACAGATTTCATAATCTTACCAATTACTGCAGTAGTTATCATCTTTGACAAAGATTTTCCAATTCCATTTGATGCTTCACAAAGAAAAATACCCTCATCTTCCTTCGTAGCAGAATCAATGTATAATGTTCCATTTGGTAAGATTTTAACGTGTGAGGAGAAAGGCACATCTAAAAATTCTTCATGATCTGCAAGAGATGGAGGAACTTTAAAGTTACAATACGATATTTTCCCAATTTTTAAACTGGATGACTAAAAATATTAACTTACTTGCTGATTTTTTCTTCCACTTCATTTCTGGTTGTGGCTTTCCAGATGCTTTACAGTCTAAAGATATGATGTCCCCTACCATCACCTCTGCATCATTGGGAATATGGACCCATTTGGGTGGGGCTAAAAATATGAATTACGTAAGTTTTTAAATCTATCTTGAA
Source organism: Mastigoproctus giganteus (assembly GCF_048544385.1). Taxonomy (NCBI): domain Eukaryota; kingdom Metazoa; phylum Arthropoda; class Arachnida; order Uropygi; family Thelyphonidae; genus Mastigoproctus; species Mastigoproctus giganteus. The sequence goes on from NC_143580.1 coordinate 65,521,373, forward strand.
CGATATTTTCTTTCACTTACTTGAATGATCATTAATTAAAACAACGAAAGTTATTCAGATATGCAATTAATAGGATAGATTCGCCTACCCTTTCGAATTAGGTATCCTTACTTCCTTTGTGTTTTATTCCACCAATAAAATATCTGACGTTATTCGAGATTCAAAAATGAATATCATTTTAATATCAAATTGAAATTTAAATATTCAAAAACAAAAACCTTTGTACGGATATTTAATCCAATATAAAGTTCTTTAAAAAGTTCATATTTTGCCTACTGAAGAATTACGATTTGAATTTTATATACAACAAAAATACATCTTCTTACCATTATGTACCAAATTTTGATTGTCTTAGTGTGCCTTCCTTTTATATCAGCATTTTTGTGATGGTTCTTAGAAATATCGGTAATACAAATTAGAAATGGGTTCAAAAGTTTGGTTCTTTTGTTCAGTTATATCTGAATCGAAATAAATCTCATTCTTATAGCATATGCATATTTTATATGATGATGATAGCGCAGATACTTTCACTTATGTCAAAAAAATCAAACTTTTTAACCATACACAATAAAGCTTTCTATTTTCTCCGAGGAGATCACCATGATAACTGAGAAAAAATTCACTAATGTTAGGGCGATCTCATTTTTCTGAATGTCTTGCCACTACAAGACATACCATCCATGTCACAAGGCCATGCATTTCAAAATTCTGTTTAGTATAAGTTTAGCTAAGACTTGAAGTATCGTTAAGTTTTCATTAATTTTTTTAGAAAGAGCTTATAATTGCGGTACTCACCTCTTGATCCGTATATTGAGGAAATGGATTCATATAAAGTGAAAGGAATTAAAATTAAACGATTAAAAAGCGTGCCCTAAGGAAGAAAGCAGTGCACAACTTTTCCTAGGTTGTCATCTATAAAAGAATCGAAACTGTGTTAAAAACCAAGAGCCTTAAAACGAGGCTTTCGAAATCATCATCAACTGGTCCCAACCAAGTGATGAAGCATGGAACCAACTGATGATGATTTCGAAAGCCTGTGTCAAGGCTAGGCTCTTGGTTTTTAAATCAGTTTCGATTCTTTTATAGATTACAACCTGGGAAAAGTTGTGCACTTCTTTCTTCTTTATGGCATGCTTTTAATAGTTTAATTTTAATTCTTTTCGCCTTTCGCTTTATATGAATCCATTTCCTCAATTTACGGATCAAGAGGTGAGTACCGCAATTATAAGCGCTTGCTAAAAATTTGAATAATTCTGTTTAGTTTGAAACTTATTCCTGAAAGTGGATGGCTCGATGACTTTGAATATTACTTTTGTCGCCTTCAGTCCTATTTAATGCTTTATTCATCCATGATTTATTACACGAGCCTGTACTTTCTACAATTAAAATAAAATTCGTCCAAGTTACTCGGGTAACGAAGCGTAATAGTATTTTAGTTGAAAACGTATTCTGAGTCTGCTTCATTTACCAGATTAAAAAGAAGAGAAAAAAAATCCGAAAAACACTCTAAACATCAAGCTGAGGCTTGCTAACTTAGTCTAACTTGAAAAAGGCAAATACTGCTTACCGTTACAGGACCTTATCGAATAATTTTCCTCCCTGTTCTTCGACAATGAATTTACTTTAGTCTAAAACTGTATTCAATTGGATTTACAATATTTTAACGATAAATATGAGGGAAAAATGGCTCTCAAATTTGCGTTTATTTTTATAACGGTAAATTTATTAAATGACCTCGCTGATCCCAAAATTACATTTACGAAAAACTCGAATCACGAATCATAGAAATTCATTTTGTATAAAAAAAAATCCATACTTCTTTCTAAACCGTGTTCCATAGTTATATAAAGTGAAATCTATAGCCCTTAATACATTCGTGAATACGATATTAAATAAAATATTCTGAAGAGCAATATTCAACTGAGAAGGCAGACACTCACCTAGAATGTTCAAGGATGTGGTGAAGCTGTCTCGCCTACCTCCAGAGATCACGCTACACGTGTAATTACCGCTGTCATCTTCTTCGACAGGATCTAACACAATATTCGAGAGATCTGAATATGAACGAATCTGAATGTGGGCGGATTGAGTGATTTCAACTCCATTCTTGTACCACTGAAAAGTAATTTTCTCCCCAGATGTTGTCGTACATACGGCACTGACCCTCTGCCCGAGTACAGAAAAACTAGGAAAGATAAATGGCTGAATCTTGAATATACCTGGAAAAAAAAACACAGTCACAGTTCAACTATAAACACTTAAGACAACTTTTATTTAAGTTTATTAGAAAAAATTTTAAACAGTTCATTATTACGTGGATCATTTATTATGTGTAAAAGATTATTAGTGAGATGAGAGGTGGTGTAATGTGTTATGTGTATGAATACTTTGGATATGTATATATATATATATATATATATATATATATTTTTTTTTTTTTTTTGGACTTTCCACAGAGCCTCGGACTCTTGTATTTTGTTTGATTACTATATTTTAAGATCATTATTATTCATGGCTGCGACAGTGATTTGAAACGAAATCCATTAATTCTTCTTGATCTCTAACTTCTTCTGTTAAAGAAATTATGAACTCCACTTCATTAAATTTAAAATTTGAATCTCCAGACTGAGCTATCGGTGCTCCATAGTAATAATAATCCGGTTTGATAACAGATGGCACCACTTACAAGGTCGGGTGTCCTCCACTGTTGTGCTTAAAGACTATCATGTTTATCCAAATTTATCTATTAAGAGCTTTTAAGTATTACTACAGATGGAGGAAATAGCCAGAAAAATTCCTGTCGTTAAGGACATAATGTACCTTTTCATTCGTTACTTACATTCGATAAAGCTATACGAATAAAAATGTACTTAAAATAATATTAAGAGAAAATGATCTATCTTAGTGTGAATGTTAATTGCATAAACTAAACCCAACGAAAATGATCTAACTAACTGTTACAGATATATAGTGTTCTAGGTTATTGGTCAAATATGAAGCAAACTAATAAGATAGTGACCTTAATAAAATTACAAATATAAAATCAAATTACTGTCTTATTATAAATCAAAACCAAAGAGCAGAGGGTTGTAATAATGGACATTCTTCAGATTGGTGTAATGCCAAAAGTGGAGTCCCTCAAAGATCGGTTCTTTAACCACTGTTGTTTGTGATTCTCATAAACGACATCGACTTAGGGATAAAAGGCATAATGTCAAAATTTGCACACGATATAAAGATTGAGAGAGTTGTGAATGACCAGTTCCCAGTAGCTCTGCTTCAAGATGACTTGAACAGGCTTCAAGGATGGTAAGAAAGGTGGCAGTTATGTTTTATTGCAGCAAAATGCAAGGTCTTGCACTTGGGGAATAGCAACCCCATAATAATCAATTAAACACTTGGTGTAATACATTATCCTATAGAGAAATCATAATCTCACTGTGTATTCCAAATGCAAGACCACATTTGGAATACAGTGGTCAGGTATGGAGATCTCATCGGAAAAAAGACATTGAGCTTCTTGAAAGGGTCTAAAGGCGAGCAACTCACACGGCGAGAACGGCAAAAGGGCGACCGTACAAGAAAAGATTCGATTATGTGTGCTACAGGAGATTGGAAACCAGGCACCTCAAAGGTGACCTGAATCAGGTTTATAAAGTTCTGAGAGGGGTTAGTACAACGAACGAAGATGGAATTTTCACTGTTATAAAGAATTCCAGAACTAGGGGCCATAAATTAAAATTACAGAGGTAGAGGTTTAGCCAGCGAGTCGTTGATTTCTGGAAAAAGTTGCCTTCACAGGTAGTTGAGGCTGGCGTTTGAATAAATTCAAATGTCAACTATAGTTACCTATGTGAGGAGGAAGGCACATAATTAGTATTTTCTTATTAACTTCTTTTTTTGACGAGTGCAGCAAAAGCCTGTGGCTTCATTGCACTATATTATGAATACTATTACTACTATAATATTAACGGTGATTATGAGTAAACTAATAATGGTTGTTGAAAACTTACCAAAATGAATCAGTTCAGTTTTGACTGCCTCATGAGTTTGTATTATGGGCTATAAATGTATGACGCAGCCTTAGTTATAGACTAAAATTTTAAAATATGAAATAGTATGTGAGGTTACTGCTATATAATGTGATAAAATGTATCACATTGAAAGAGCAGACATTTTATTTGAATTTATTTTTGGGCTGCTTGCATCACACCAGTTTAAGGTTGTTAATTAATCTAATAGCACACACCGTTTTGATTTTTCAGTATTTTGGAATCGAATTAACTAATTTCGCAAAATTTTGGATTCTAGTAACACGTGATAACTGATGCTGATGTTTACAGTGTCAGTTTTCTTTCTTTTGTGGTTTAAGAATATTGTAGCATAATCATTGAAATCGTAACAATCGTAACATTGCGTAACAATCACAGTAACAACTGTGATTGTTAAGCAATGTTAGATTGTTACGATTTCAATTATTAAACTGAGAACTCGTAGCGTAACAATCACAGTAACAACTGTGATTGTTACGCTACGAGTTCTCAGTTTAATAATTTTATGCCTCTTTTCAGTTTATTAATGTAGATAACTAAACCTTACTTATACAAAATGTGAACAATCCATAGACTTAGATAACATTGAAAATTAAGATTTTCGATTTTTGTTATTTGTTTTTTTAGGAGCATTAGCAACTAAGGCCATATTGCTCCGGGGATATTCGGTGGTCATTCCCTGACCTTTCCGCATCCTCCGTATTTGGTGGATTATGGGCTGGAACCCCGGTCTAATCAAGAAGCGTGTGCTGCTCCTGCCCACTTGGCTACGGAGGAATCTCGATTTTTGTTCGGCAAAAGAATCCTGTGGGGGGGAACAGTTTATACTAAGCATCATTTCATCCTTTATCACTCAATATCTGTATGTTGAGTGTATGTTAATGCAGGCAATATATTTCTTAACTATATGGAATTTGGTATCGCTGCATACTGTAACAGCTTAGAAGAGTTATAAAATATTTCGTTAGAAATATTTCATCAATAAAAAGAATAATTTTACTATGAAAATCAAAATGAAAAATTCTGTTTAACCATCTAAATATTTTATCAGAACTACATATCTGACAGCAAAAAGAGAAAATAAATAAAATCTGATGCTTACCATTATCTTCTTCTGTACTGGCTGCACATAACGCTACAACAACCGCCATTACGCAGCCCAACTTGCGAGCCATATTCAGGCAAAGTAATTGGAATCTTCTTAGCATCAAACTGAAAATATTAAACTAAAACTATATGTGAAGAGAGGCTAAATGGTATAAGGAATAGCAAAGGTATACTCCTCACTAATATGGTCTTTTAGAAAACCCAATAGATATAGCAAATATACCGACAACGTGACACAACTGGGAGTTCCACACAAAGTAAACCAACTACCGCGACCTCTATGTTCTTAGCTATAAACTAACATAAATTATATATATATATTTTTTTTGAAATTGTACGCTAGTGAAATAAGAAATCCGTATTGGTCAAATTTTAAATAATAATGTGTACAACTACATTTGTACACGTTTTTGTATAAAATTACGTTTTGCATACAAATGAATAATCATTAATGTACATACAAAATAGGTAAAAAGGTTGGAGTTATCGACAGCAGACCAATAATAAGATTATAATATAAACAACATATTTTGATAATTATATAATAAACAGATCTTCAAAAAAAGCTAACTTAAAGTAAAAATGGGAAGAGGAGATTGAATCAAACAAAGCAAAATACTGCACTGATATTTCTATTTAAATAAATAACAAGAATCATTCTTAAGAATGATTATATAAGAAATAATATAAGATTCAAATATAATTCATTTTGGGTATATTAGTTCTTACTGGATATTTAATATATTCTAAGTAAAGTGAATTTACATATGACATTATCTGATAAAAATAAAGGCTAAAACTTGCATTTTTAACATGTCGTATACTAACATAAATTCCACAATGACCAATTCTTTTACGAGTCCAAAACTGCATTTTGTTTCAATAGATTCCACAATATACAGTAAATAAATAAATTATAGGATTATTTTAATAAAGTTACTTTACCAATAACTGCAACTGTGATCATTTTTGTCAAAGATTTTCCAATTCCATTCGAAGCAGCACAAAGGAAGGTACCCTCATCTTCCTTTGTCGCAGCATCCATATATAATGTTCCATTTTGAAGAAGTGTAATGCGTGATGAAAACGGAATATCTTGGAATTCCTCATTCACTGGAAATAATTATTAATTTAAATTAAGTTTGAAGAATTACAAATTCTGCAGAAGAAGTATGCACTCTAAGGAAACTGTGTCTGTTAGCTTACTTGGTAATTTCTTCTTCCACTTTACTTCTGGTAGAGGCTTACCAGATGCTTTACAGTTTACCGAAATAATGTCTCCTACCATGACCTCTACATCTTTAGGAATATGGATCCATTTTGGTGGAACTGCAGATAAAAAAAATGGAATTTTCATATTTGATCTTTCTGAACCAACCTAAAAATAGATTATTATGAACTATAATAGTTTTCTGTTTTAATATGACTCTCCTGCTGCTTTTATTCATGACTTTTATGTTTTACTACACACTTAGTATGATTAGTTCTAAATCTTCAATTGTATTTAGATTCCATTTCATTAATTCTAGAAAATTTATGCTAGGCTAACAGCGGGCTAATATTCAAGGAAAGGATAACAAATGGATGATATGCGATGGAAGGTTAACAAAGAGATTATATGCAATGCAAGGCTAACAACAATGGAACGATATGAAATGCAAGGCTAACAACAATGGAACGATATTAAATGCAAGGCTAACAACAATGGAATGATATTCAATGCAAGGCTAACAATGAGCTGATATGAGAGACCAAGATAACAATGGCGATGAGATCCAAGGCTAACAACAATGGAATGATATGAAATGCAAGGCTAACAAGCAGCTGATATGAGAGACCAAGATAACAATGGCGATGTGATCCAAGGCTAACAATGAACTGGTATGTATCGCAAGGCTAACAATAGGATGATATTCAGGGCTTGGAAAATCAGCCTATTCAGAATAGCCCAACTACACATGCTGTATATTTATTAGAATATTTAGATTTTTAACAGTCGCTGCTCCAGTAGCGAAATTAAAATTGGAAACAATAACAATCAAAATGGATATTAATTTATCGATTAATTTCAGTTGAACTGAACAAACATACACATTTTTTAATCCTTTGACATAATATAGTTGACACTTATTATACATTCACACGTGTGGTACATTATTATATTAAAATAATGTAATTGCATTTTAAATATTAGTAGTATGTATCTTTGAATATACACTATTTAAAACACTTACCTAGGATATTTAAAACTGCAGTAAAGCTGTCACTTCTGCCACCAGAGGTTACGCTACATGTATAATTTCCACTGTCATCCTCTCCAACAGGATCAATCACAATGTTAGATAAATAAGGAAAAGAATGAATTTGAATATGAGGAGACTGAGTGGTCACCACAACTCCATTTTTCAACCACTGAAACGTATTACTCTCGCCTGATGTAGTAGTACAAGTAGCACTTACTCTTGTTCCAAGTATGGAAGTATTAGGAAACATAAATGGCTGTATTTGGAAAATATCTGCAAGAAAGACGTAAGTAAACATTTAAACAGCGATTCATCTTAAGCGACTATTGTAAAAAGGGATATGTCGTGTTACAACCTCTTTGAGAAATGTCTTACATTAGATTCTCAAGTGCTATTTAGAATACAACATATGGATACATGGAATGGACTATAATAACAGATACTGGAGGCATTTCTTACGTTAAAAGAAAAAGCGCACATCATAAGGTATAAATTATTTTAATATACTTGGACTGATTATAATATCATATACAATTTAAGAAATAATAACTACTCGTGAGCCATTGCTTTGCAAAATGATTTTATTAGTTATGACATTTAATGTATTAAAATTATACATTATCAATATGGTAATTTTTAATAACGAATATAAATATTGAGATAACTGTTACCACACATGCTAGTATTCGCAATAACAAAGTAACACTTACCGTTGTTTTCTCCTATGGCAGCCGAATGTGAAGCAGCAAGAACCGCCATGATAGAACTAAACGTGGTAAGCAAATTCATTATACAGCCAGGAAAGAAATCATTAGCAAGGCTCTAATAGGCACTAAGATAATCGAGTATTAAAGGAGTAACTGAAACAAACTTATTCACAATTATTTCATTCTACACAAAGTATCACAATCAGTTACTAACACTATAAATTTAACATCTACCAGATAGTTCTTGTGGCGTGCAATAACTGACATCCATACAAAATTAAGACACTGCAGCGCCCTCTGCATACTGTTTTGTGTACAATAAATATGTCATTTAACCAGAGAAATAAATATTCGCCACACCACAAACTAAAATTTCTATCATTGCTGCACTTCTAAAAGGCATATAATTCTCTTTCTAGAAAAATAATATATTTCAAAAATAACTTCATTCTTAATTATTATGTATTGATTCAATTGAAAAACATATATGCAATTTTCATAGATTAATACTGTAGGTTAATTCAGACTAATTTGTTATATGAGAACTGGGTAATATATTTTAATAGGCATTATAAAATGCAGATTACATAAAAAGAATGCGGTACAAATTAGAACATGTGGATAGATCAAACCATTGGATTTATCGTGGATAAATCTTAACACCAAATTTTAAAATATTTAATTAATCTTAAATATATACTACAAACCAAGATTTAATTTTAGAAACAAATAAACAACAACAGAGACATCCATAAGATATCAAAATAAATACAGTTCATAACTGGTTTAAGAAAAGTATTTCATGGGCTTACCAATAACTGCAATAGTTATCATCTTTGACAAAGGTTTTCCAATCCCATTCGTAGATTCACAGAGAAAGGTTCCTTCGTCTGACTTTATTGCTGAATCGATATATAGAGTTCCATTTGGTAAAATTTTCATGTGGGGTGAAAAGGGGATATCATGAAATTCCTCGTGATCTGTAACAGACCCAGCGAAAAAAGTATGTCTACAAACACGAAATCACAATTTTTTCTATAATTCTCGATCAACGTATCTTTAAAAATGAACCTACTTCTTGATCTTTTCTTCCATTTTATTTCAGGTAAAGGTTTTCCAGAAGTTTTGCAATCTACCGAAATGATGTCCCCTACCAGGACGTCCAGATCTTTAGGGATGTGCACCCATTTTGGCGGTACTACAAAAAATGATGAGATCTAAGTTATTAATTTTAAAATATCTATACTTGGTTTCAAAAGGTATTTTATGTAACTCATGCATTTTAATATGATTTGATGAAAACAGTCAAAATTATTTAACTATTAGATTAACTACTCGATATAGTTCCTCCTCTTTCTCAGGCAGAAAGTCTCCTTAATTTATCCTACAACGATAGGATAAATGCGACTTTTTTATAATTCTAAAAAAGGGAAGATATCATGTCCCACTACACCACACTTATACCACTTCACTAAATCCTTTCGAAAGCTAATTATTCCATACCTTGAACAGTGATAAAAAAGGTATAATAGGAAAATTAACTCACCTAGAATTTTTAATTCTGCTGTGAAGCTGTCTCTCCTGTCACCAGTGGTAACAGCGCATGTATAGTTACCGCTGTCCTCTTCCTCAACAAGATCTATTGCAATTGTAGAAAGATCCGGGAAGGAGCGGATTTGGACATGAGGGGACTGAGTGATTTCAATTCCATTCTTAAACCATTGAAAATTAGTTTTTTCTCCTGATACTGTAGTACAAATTGTACTCACTCTTTGTCCAAGAACTGAAGTGCCAGGAAAGTTAAATCTCTGGATCTGCAGCACACCTAAAAATAATAAGTTATAGCTGAAGACAATTAGAAAAATTTGTATTGCTAATACTATTAAAGGAGGACCATAGTTATTCGTGTCAATCTAATAAAGTCTAATAACAAATTACTATACTTAATACAACTTTCACATTTATAAAGTATATATATCTATTATTCTATTAATTAAATAGAATGTTTTATTAAATATAAAATAAAACATATGAATGAATGAAGCTGAAGAAACATTTATTAAACCACATCCTAATGATAGATATTTTTGTATAATTAAAACGGTTAAAAGTAACTACCAAAATAAAACTACTCAAAACATAAAAGACGTTCGATTTTCAATATTCTGCTGAATACTCCAAAAAATATTTAGCTTTTGTTTCCAAGAATAAAGATAAGATAAAAATAAAGGCTGCATGGAAGCTATTAAAATTAGTTTATCGGACAGAAACATTACTATAAATTCATATCGATTGTAAAAGGAGTAATTTACACCATAAGCATTACTTTGAATTGCCTACGCCATCAGCAATACTGAAAAAAAAATTCCTTGGTTTTTCAAACCCCTTCGATGTAATCTTCACTGTTCCACATAGTTTTCTGTTGTTGCTGCTATACACTACTGTCAATTCTTTAAGTTACTTTTATCAAAGTATCGTGTAGAAAACAAAGTAGAAAATTCTCTTGCCTGCATAAAAATTGAAATAAGCCTGAAGTTGTTTTGGCTAAATGAATCCCAGAACTTTTAAACTGACTGGCAACTTTCGTGACTAAATCAGTCAATTTTTAGACTTGTAAAAGTTTATTTAATCACCGATTTCCAGAGCAGTGATATTCAAATAATTGGATATTAAAGTATTATATATCTTTTCGTTATGATAAAAACTAAAAGAGTAATTATTAAAATCGTCAGTTCATATTAAATAACCCCTGAAGCCACCCATTCTACTGATATTGCTAAAGTCAGCAATAAATAAAAGAAGAAATAAATTAAAATTTTCAATATCTGACAATTGCATCATTTAATTTCACATCAACGTGTAAAACGATTAAATATATATTTTTTAGTTAAGCTTTAAATAAAACTTATTATATCAAAACCGACATTTCGTTCTTTAATATGGGCAAACACAACAGCACACAAAATATGTTAATGTACTCCTGTGCAAATTATGCTTTATTTTTATCCACTAACTGGTCTGAATTATTAGGTGTAGCCGATGAACATATCCAGTACAATTTAACGATCTGTTTTTACAAAGTTATCCATAAGAATAAAAAGCTCAACGGTTTTTCTCTATTAAAAATATAAAAGTTGTGTACCAGAACTTTATATTAGGATGATACAAATTATAAAAAGATTCTTACCGTTATCTTCTCCTTTACTGGCTGAGCACAACGCTACAAGGGCCGCCATTAACCAACCACACTTCCCAGGCATATTCAGAAACATTTAGAGATTCTTGTTTGCTTTCAGACAGTGTAGAAAGAAGAGCTTGAAACTATATGCAGAATCTGATGATGGAATAGCGTACAACTATGAGAGAATACACAAATTACTGATACCATTTACGTGTTACAATGGCATGTATAAGATGGGTATTCTGGCAGCATAACACGACTACCATTTCCAAACAAAGTAAAGAATCCAGAGCGACCTCTGTGTTCTTAGAGTGGAACTAATATAAATATTTTCTATCATAATTTACGTCACTGAAGTCAAAAAACACTGTACTAGATCATATTATAACAAAGCTTTTCTATATTTCGCAACCATATTATTAATAACTTGCGTAAAATAAAAATTAATTTAAACTGGTCAAATATTCTCCATTATCATCCATATATAGGAATAACTTTAAAAACCTTTAACTCTATCTTAAATTATTTTGACCAAAAGGTTTATACCCATATTCTAAATAAGTCTCAAATGGCTATAATGAAATGATCCTTTTTTTCGCCCCCTACAGAATACGGGTAAAAACCTTTTAAGTTATTCAGGAAATGTAAAAGTAATGTCATAGGGTCAAGTAAAAACAATGATCCAATTACAATAGATAACAAAATTACTATCACTGTTAGCATTTTTTATCTACAACCACACCAGAAGAGAAACCAGTAAATTATTTATTACTACATGTGCATATTACTGAAAAGCTGTTAGTATCACACAAATTATAAGTTCTTAATACATTGAAATATTTAAGGAGAAAACCAGGATCGAAATAAAAATTTAAACTTGAAATCGCTTATAAATGTCTGATTAATTCTTGGTCTTACCAATAACTGCTATGGTTATTATTTTCGAGAGAGATTTTCCGATTCCGTTCGAAGCCTCACAAAGGAAGGTACCCTCGTCTTCTTTTGTTGTTGAATCAATGTACATCGTTCCATTTTGCAGAAGCTTGATGTGGGATGAAAACTGCACATCGTGAAATTCTTCGTGATCTGTAAGGAAGGCCTAATAATTAATATTTCATTCTTTTCTAGTATGAAGAGAAAATTAGTGCTTGCGTCAGTGGCGTATGCAGGTATCATCGTAAAGGGGGACATGGAAAAATTTACATTGGTCTAAATGGCATATGAATTAACTTACTTTTCACTCTTTTCTTCCACTTCACTTCTGGTATTGGTTTTCCAGTTGCTTTACAGTCAGCTACTACTGGATCACCAATCATCATTTCTAAGTCATTAGGGCTGCGAGTCCATTTTGGCGGAACTATATAAAAAGCAAAAGAAAAGTAAAACAAAAACTTATTTTATCCCTGTCGGCATTCGCCTATGCCAATTTCAAACCTACTTGTTATTACTAAGTTACTCTTACTACCTACTGAAATTTCAAAATAACAGAAACATGTGTCCACAGATCTTGCTGTCTAAAGGATACAGTACCTGATATCCTAAATACGCCACAAATACAGAAGAGAATACGGAACCGCGTATATGAAACCCCGTTTGTTAGTTTATGCATAATATACGTATATAAAAAAAAAACAATAAGTGACTGGATGCTTCATAAACGTGTAATGAGTTATATTATTGAAATACAGATAGAGTTTCACTTCTGTCTTTCATGTGGACCAAAAAGTATAAGAAATATTGCTATATCAAAGACAGCAATATCTGTGAAACACAAAACATCAATAGAATGTAATAGAGAATATTCCAAAGTTTTGTACTTAGCATACTTAATTTTTATATTTTAAATACCCAAATTTAACTACATTGGATGTACGTGGACACTTACCCAGAATATTCAAACTAGCTGTGAAACTGTCTCTTTTGCCACCAGACGTCACACTGCATGTATAGTTACCACTGTCCTCTTCCCCAACAGGATCTATCATGATACTCGAAATATCTGGGAAGGAACGAATCTGGATATGAGGAGATGGAATTATTTCCACTCCATTTTTGTACCACTGGAAAATGATTTTCTCTCCTGATGTCGTCGTACAACTTGCGCTCACTCTTTGTCCAAGTACGGAAGTAGTGGGAAAGATAAAAGGCTGAATCTTGAATACACCTAAAAAGCAGATCGCATTTTCACTCTTATTTCAATAATTAACTCTTAACGCGTATGTCTACAAGTATATTATTACTATGAGGAACATTGGGTTTTAGATATAACCAAATGAAGACGAGGCATGAGAATGCCAACTTTCATAAGTTTAATTAGCACAGTCTTCTTTAAAAAGAGAGAGCAATCAGAATTTTCGGATATAAATCTGCGATCAAGTTAACAACAGTCATTGTGAAAATGTAAAGTTTATTTAAGCAATATTCTTAAATCGATTTCAATGCGCTTTCTTTCATGAAAGTTTATATTATTCTAAACAAATGCGATAGCAATATTTAGGATACCACACAAACTTGAACTGTAATGTAACAATGGTGAAACCCTTGTCAAATGATTGTTAAAATAATCATTCCTACTGTCTCCTACTGTGCATTGATTGTTAACGTTCCGATTTTAATTTGATTCCGTCTGTGAACAGGCTCAGGACTAATGAGTCTTAGCAAAGGACTCCAAATGTATCCTGAGCGTGTTACGTATCCACATTGAATATTCTAACTTTTTCGTTGTAGAGCGTGTAATGACTTAAAGAACTAAAATTAAAGAGAAAGTGTATATTACTGAGTATTTCTGTTAACTCTATAAAAGTGCAGCACCATATGTTCACGAGCATTGAGTATTGCATAATAAATAAATCTAGTGGTTACTTACCATTATCATCTGCCCTTGAAGCTCCATACAACGCTAAAAGAACCGCCATTACACATCCAAAGTCGACAGGCATATTCACAGATAACTGGGAAATCTCTAATTCCAGACTGTAAAACACACTGATTGAAAACTGTATGGTTTGTAAATTACATCAAAAACAGCATACCTCGATGGAAAAGACAGTGCAATGCAAAATTCTCAAATGTATACACACAAAAAACAAAGGGAGTGTCAAATATTATGGCAGCGTTAAACTGCTTTCCAAACATAACTAGTGTGACTGCTGCGTCCTCTATGTACTTATTTGTGAACTAACTTTTTTTTAAAACTCCATCAAATAGGTAATGATCTTTACTCACATTCCAGCATATCATAATAAAATTTTATTGTTTAATTATTAATTCATTCTAAATATATTTGCACTATATACATTGCTGTCATTAATAAAAGTTAAAATAGCACATGTTCTTCAATTAACGAAATATTCAACGAAAATATTTGACATAAACAGCAGCTATAAATTTTATTATAAAAAATAAGCATATTTCCAAAGATAAATAATACTATATAATATAAAACTTGAGTTGCATCTAATGTACAAGAATAAGCTGTAATTAATGACTGCCGTATTAAATGGAAACTTATTTTATGCCACTTAATATTCTAACAAAACCAAACAGTAAAATAAGAACTTTAATTCGCCTGTCATATATTTGCATTTATTCAAATGGATATACTTATCATACAAATAAACAACAGTGAAAAGTAAAATATAAATTCCTATATGATAAATGTGCGATGACCAATATCTTACCAATAACTGCAACAGTTATAATTTTCGACAATGACTTTCCAATTCCATTAGAAGCTTCACAAATGAAGACTCCTTCGTCGTCTTTTGTAGCTGAATCGATGTGCAGAGTTCCATTAGGTAAAAATTTGACACGTGCAGAAAACTGGACATCATGGAAGTCCTCGTGGTCTGGAAGGTAGATCAAACATCATCAGTAATAAAAATTAAAACTAAGAGGAACAAATAATTGCTTCATAAACCAGCATTTAATTCATTTACTTTGTGATTTCTTCTTCCATTTCATATCTGGTGTTGGCTTTCCAGATGCTTTGCAGTCAGCTGATATTGTTTCACCAACCATTATTTCTAAATCCCTAGGAGTGTGGACCCATTTTGGAGGCACTGTGAAAAACATTAAAATACCAAATAATCTCATATTTGTCCAGGGAAGAAAAGTCTATGATTAGTTATAAAGTTATTCAAGATTACAAATTACAAAATTGTATGAAATTACAAAAGTCATTGAACTCAATTTGAAACTAAGCTATCACATGACATATTCATGTTTTTTAAACAATTATTACTCTTCCTTCTTTAATCCAATTACACTATTTGTGCTGAAACATTTATAACAAACCACTCGAACATTCATCTACATTCACTGGTTACTGTTTATAGTAACCTACCTTGAATATGCAAACTCGTGGTATAGCTGTCTCTCCTTTCACCAGAGGTCACGCCACACGTATAATTACCACTGTCTTCTTCTTCAACAGGGTCTATCATGATAGTAGAAATATCAGAGAAAGATCGGATTTGTATGCGAGAGGACTGAACGACTTCGACCCCATTTTTATACCACTGAAAGGTGATTTTCTCTCCAGATGTTGTTGTGCACATTGCACTCACTCTTTGTCCAACTACAGAAGTACCAGGAAAGATAACTGGCTGAATCTTGAAAGCATCTGAAAGAGATATTTAATTACAAATCACACACTTGTGGTATTAACGTAATATAATAAACAGATATTCTCTAAAGATTTCAAGCAGTTGTTTTAAGAACTATTAATTTTAGTCATCTTTCCTGGATAATTTAAAATATCCAGTATGAATTTAAAAATATTATACATTAAAAACAGTGTCTTACTAGTATTGTTCTGTTTCAAATAGCTGTCGTGATAAACAAATGTTTTTCAAACAATTTTTATGCTCATTTATTGTTCAAAATTTTGAAACTTTCGGGTCACATTAAGCCACAAGCTGTAGTACACCTGAGTGTCATAACACAAAGCTCAGTTTTCTTAATTTCTTAAGCGTGATGTATGAATATTAAACTTTAATTCTCTTACATGAATTGTACACTTAAAAGTGAAAGTAATAGTATCTGCTTTTATTTTTATCCAGTGGCATATTTAACATTCCATAACACAACAAACAAAATCATATTAATAGTACATAAGTACTTACCATTATGTTCTCCTCTACCGGCTGTCCACAACGCTACAAGAACCGCCATTACAGAGTGAAGTTTTCCAGGCATATTCACAGAGACCTTAGCGAATCTGGGTAATTCTAGCTGCAAAATACTGATCTGAAACTAATTTTCAGTACATGTAACAGGGGCCTAAACAATCAAGTGTGGCTATAGGATTCATAGGTCCTGAAGTTGCTTCAAATACACAATATAAACCACAAAAAGTATTAAGTATATCCGGAGAACGTTACGAAAGTAGTATTCTAAACATAAAAAAGTGACTGTCGCGACCTCTATGCATTTGACCATGAACTAAAAGACATGATCTTTCAAAAATATTCATTAAAAAGCAACACTTACTTGCTTATAGTAAAATATGAACTATTTTATAGATATACTTATTTGTATATGAGAAATACCAGAAATATGTCAATATAAATACAAAATAAGAAGACAACTTTCGCAAACAGAATACAAAAAATCGATCTAATAAACAAATGCAATTTTAAAATCAAATTTCTTAAAAGATCTGTCGTTCAGGTAAAACATTATACATTGTGCTAGATAAAGTATAAAGGCTTATAAAATTAATTCCTTCCTTCTATATACTTTCAAATTATTCAAAGGGTTATTCTCTACTATATAAATCATAATCAGTTGTGCATTTAAATATGTCAAGGAAAACTCATCCTTGAAAAACTGCAAATTCAAATTATGTAATAAAATGGCCAATGCCATTTTGTATATCCTTACCAATAACAGATATAGTTATAATTTTTGACAAAGATTTTCCAACCCCGTTGGATGCATCACATAGAAAGACACCTTCATCTTCTTTAGTAGCTGATTCTATGTGCAAAGTTCCATTTGGTAGGAGTTTAACTTGCGTTGAAAATTGAACATCGCGGAATTCTTCTTGATCTGCAATAAAGATGCTACCTTATCAGAAAGAAAAACGTTTTCTGAAAAAGTATTTCAAGAAAAGAAAGAAATAATCCTTTGACAATAAAGCGAATGTCTTTTAACTTACTTTGTGATTTCTTCTTCCATTTCATTTCTGGTGCAGGCTTTCCAGATGCCCTGCAGTCGGCTGATACTGTATTACCGACCATAACTTCTAAATCATTAGGAGTACGAATCCACTTTGGAGGCACTGTGAAAAATATTAAATAAATAAAAAGATTTTCTCCTTCTCTTGAAAACACATTTTAACATTGCTCAGAAATGGGAAAAAAAATTTATATTAATTCGGGTTCAGGAATGGTCGATCACAGTGGATTGATCTACCGAAATTTCTAGAAAATTGGCCTTGGATTTAAAAAAAAAGATTTTTTTTAAATTCAAGGCCAATTGGTTTTCTAAGCAACACAGTTTATGAACATTAATGCAAAAGAGTTTATTTATACGCAATAAATGTTTGGGTAAGGAAATTTTGTTGCAATCATGCAGTACTTAGAAGAAGAAGTTTGAAGTTGTCAGTTCATGCGTTTTGCAACAAGCAGGATTAATGCAATGGTCTTAATAGCATCTGTTTTTTTTGTAATACAAAGGAATTCTACAAATTGTATTTACCATAAATTTAAAAAGGGCAAAAAGGAAGAACACAAAACAATATTAGTTATTAACGCAAACGTGAAAGCGCACTCAGATTCACCATATTTCTAGGAATAATTTCTAGGTCATTTGGCCCCAAATGGACATATTTCGATTTTTCTTTCACATATTACACTAGGAATCTCCCTATTAGAAGACCTGTAGTAATCTGCCATCATGTTTATATACTACCTTCCCTGTTGGTTCGTTTTATTTCCTTTATGTCTTCGTGGAATTGCTCGTCCTATTTCTCACTAACGGAATTGGAATAAAACTTTCAAAAAACCAACTAGATTTTGGTAACCTTTTAAATAGAATACCTTGTCGAAAGATTATATATACATAAGTAAAATGCCGCATAAGAAAAAAATAAATCGTATATTTTATATGTGTATACATATTAACAGCTTGTAAAAACTTAAAAACTGCTGACACCTGGTCATCATCGGATAAAATCTGACAGCGGCTCAGTCAGATGGTTAAAAGCGATAAAACGTGCATTTCTAAAATTTGTACTCACAGTTAAAACATGCTTAATGGATAAAACGATGTCACATTGCTTGCACATAGGCGAGTTATCAGCCCTCATAACAAAGGAATGTCAGATGACTGTGTCCTATGCGGAGCCGAGCAAGAACAATCACTCTTTACAATCCCTGCGCAGACTAGACTGACATAGTTTGATTACAACCTTAATCTGATATAATTGGTTTGTTACCTGCCAATGCCATTGCGTATATAACTTATTACTCATTATTTGCTTATAGTCTGTACAGGGTACTGACAGGCCAAGATTATTGGTCGAGGCTGTTTGTCTGCAGTATCAGCCAAATCGTTTCCGCTAATGACGACGTAGCTAGAGTTCCAACAGAAGTGGATATTAAAATCCACATTCATAGAGAGTACATATCATCTGCTGAACCCGGTACAGGGTTGTATGAATAGCGTATCTCATCACTGATAAAGTCCCTCTAGTGCACCCAAAGAATAGGTGTATATATTGGCGAGCTTTATGTGATTTAAAGCTAACTCTATAAAGTGCAGCTCTGCAGTGTATACGCTGTATCAGAGGAATCTGTTCAGATATAGTACTGTCTGGAAAGACAACAGCAGATTCCACAGACGATTCCGACTTAGATCCCTCTGTGTAAACTGACAAGAAGTTAGAATGTCTGCCTCGGTGTTCTGAATAGAACTGATGGTAGACGGGGTATCAGACTTCATCCAGTTCTTAAGGGAGAAGTCACACGTGGTAGTTGAGCATGCTAGGGTGGAAGGAGCTGCTTTAGTGATCGTGCAACCTATCTACCGTGATGTTAAACTGTCTGAGTAGCTTTTGGACACGAATACCGAATGAACGGTTGGCAGTCTGACAAGTGTTGAAGATTTTTCAACGTGGCTCAAAAACGGAATGTCCATGTGAGGTAGTCTAGCAGGGAGTTCAGCTTAAAGCATACTGTACAAACAACTATTTCGCCGAAGTGAGAAGGATGTCTCATTTGATTCCACATATAGGCTTTGGATAGGAGTTGTTCTGAATGCACCAGTAGCAATATGAATATCCTGATGGTGAATGGGGTCAAGCCAAAGAAGGAGGCTATTTCTGGGGGGCGCATATACTGAAGACCCATAATGTAATTTTGATCGCTCAAGTGCACGATACAGGCGGAGTAAAGTGCACCGATCTGCTGCTGCTGTTGTTGTTGTGGGGATTTAATGGCGCATAAGCTGCTTTGGCTATAATGCGCCTATTCATTTATTATATAAAGAAATCAGATATTCTGTAATCAAAAGAGATTAAAATCTCCAGTTTTCTTGAGGAAATTAAAAAAATTCGGAAAGATTTACTCTGTCACCAATCAGATTCTCTAGCGTTATTTGTTTACGATGATTAACCAGTGATAGTGGGGTTGAAGTTCTATTTTGTTTATGGTAGGGGCAGTAAATGAGAATATGTTTAACAGTCAGATTTAAAGAACAACGTGGACACTGTCACTGATCTGCAACCCAAGAAGTAGAACACAGAGAATGTTCGACCTTCTCATGCACTTTGTGTATGAGAAGGTCGTATAGATTACGAATATGTTGGAGAAATCGCAATCTTTTGTTAAGTTGAATCCCAAGAATTTCGTCCCCAGTCCTAGTGGAACAGTGTTTTCTGCAAGTCATAATTCAGGTTACGCTTGCAACAAAATTAATGGATGCAAACGGTCTTCTGCGATGAGAACCTGAAACCATTGGCTAACCATTGGTCCAGGATTAAAGGATATCAATGGTTTGTTGTAGTTTCTCGATAACCCTCATGTTGCATTACTGGGAAAATATGCCGAAATCATCGACATAGAGCGCATTGTTTACGGTTGGAGGAAGTTGTTCGGTAATTGGGTGTACTTTAATGGTAAAAAGCGTAAAGCATAAAACAGATCGCTGTAGTACTCTCTCCTCAAGGAAAAAGGATCGAGAGAGAGAGAGTAGATCCTAAACGAACTTGAAAAAAAGAGGAGAAAAAGTTTTTAATAAAAATGGGAAGGTCACCTCTTAGACCGAGGTTATAAAGATCGTTTAAAATAACAAATCCTCAAGTTGTCATGCCCTTCTTCCATATGCAAGAAGATTGACACCACGTACTTTCTTTTTAGGAAAGCATTTCAAATAGATGTTTCAATTCTAAATAAGTGGTCCAAAGTGGACCTGTTCATTCGGAAGCCGCAATGAGTGCAGAGAGAAGATCATTTGATTCTAAGGTATCATAAGAAACGCGTTGACCATTTTCTTTCATATTTTGCATAAACAGCTAGTCAGGGTAATACGGCAATAATCTGCTAGGAATTTAGGATATTTTTTGGCTTACAAAATAAGAGTCGTTTCCTTGCGACAGATGTCCAGAAACTGTCTTCAAGTAAGATTCTGTTGAATAGGAAGATCAAGTGATCCATGGAAAAGTGTTTAATCATTTCATAATAGATATCATCTGGTCCAACAGCATTTTCCTTCGTAAGAGTGAGAGCTGTTTTCAGCTCATGAATGGGGAATGGCCCTTCACTAAATACATAGACTGTGGGGATTGTTTCTGAGATGATAGATAATGTTTTTCCAAGCGCATCGGCTATTGCAGTTGAGTGTTTAATAGTGCATCCTTATATTCCAGGACCGATAAGCGGTGTACTGTGTATTTTCCCTTCATTTTCTGGATATTTTTTTCCCAAGACCACCTTACAGCTGATAGTTTGGATAACGGAAGAAATAAAAGGGATCCAGGATTCCTTTTGGTTCTGACGGCGGATATAACTTGCTTTAGTGCGAGCGCATTTAAAGGCTATGAAATTAACTGTGAAAAAAAAAAAAAAAGGGATATCGTCAGTAGATGTTTTTGGAATTGCAAATGCCGCTGCATGGACGATAATTTCTATAATGTACGTGATTTCATTGACAGGCTCGTGACTGACTGTAGCGACCTTAAAATTATCAGGTGTTGGAAGACATTGCCAATCTGCCACAGCGATAACCTAAAAGGAAGACGTGGTCTCCCACCAGGTGAACACGGGGAAGTGATCACTTCCATCCGGGTTCTCCTCCATTTTCCACGTAAGTAAAGGAAAGAGAAGGGGAGAGAGAGAAAGGGAGCAGATGGAAAGATCAATGGCAGAAATCGTACGGGTAGGCATGTTGTAGATGTTTTTCCCATATTTAAAAGGGAAAGGTCATTGTTAGTGAGCATATGCTCTATGGTTTCCCTTCCACTGATATCAGCCGTAATCCACAGGGTGTGATGTCCATTAAAATCCCTAAGAATTAAGAAATGGGGAGACGAGTGCATTATAAGATGTCACAGTTTTAGTACCTTGGGAATTTTAGAAGGCACAGATATAGGAGTAGTAGATGATTGGTCTTTCTAGGCAGGTGTATGTGAGCTTAGTAAGTAGCGAGCGACGGGAGTAAATGACTCTTATGGTGTTGTCATCTCCTTTTGTATCCCGACTCTATACTTCCAGGAAACCTTCTGGACGTATGAGAGCTGTCACTATTTACTGATTGGATGCGTTTCCTGGTTTATTTGTAGGAAAAATTCAGTTTTGTTTCCACTTTTTGAATTCCTTTCTTTTCCTTCTACTTCTGATATGCTCGAGATTATGCAGGGTGTTCTCCTTGGCAATTTGCACAAATTCGTTTTGAAGCTGAATATTCCTTGTTTTCGTGATCTTTTAGCACCACATTGATCAATGGAAGAAATCGTGCGGGTTACCCTAATAGGCTATTTGTGAGAGGCTGTAATTCTGGCACTTAAAACACTTCGTCGGATTTGGAAAGTATGTCCTTATTGGAAATTTTAAGTAGCCTGTCCTGATAGAAATTGGAAACCGTGGGGGTTGATTGTATGGATGATAACTCTATTAGGGACAAGATTCCCATCCTTTCGCATCGGTATTCACTTGACAGCTGTCACTCCTTGGTTTTTAAATTCAGAGCAGATTTCTTCCTCGGAGACATGAAGATTCCACTCTGCTATGGCATGACGTGAAGAGTTCAAAGTTTTATGTGGGGTTACGATAATAGATATTCTAGCTCTCAAAACTTGTTGAGCATGTTTGGCACAAGAGGTGCACTTATGAAGATGATATTCTGTAATCCACTGAAACGTCTTCTTTTGTTTTCGCATCAGATAAACTTGTATATTGGTTGCAAAGGTACTTAAAGCGGTTACCGTCTCTTTCCAACGCCTTTTCAAATTGCTTCGGTCGTAACGAAACGTTTGTTGAAGACATTAGAATTTCACAACTTTTTAACATCGATGCAATGCTGTCGCTGCGTGGCAACCGCTTTCTTGTCCTTTATCTTTAATCTGCTCTCTTATCTCATTCACGTATGATACATGGCATGATTGCTGATCTAACAATGTACATACAATCTTCAAATCTCCACAACGCTATGGAAGTCAATTATGTTCTTCATATTTAACTTTTTTGAGGTTCCCCCCCCACTTATGAAGGAGACTTTCCGGAAAAGTTTTGGGCGAATCGATGGAGAGTCTCTACTCATTTGGTTTCATATACCAGAGCTCCTAAACAAGTCATTAATTCAAAAGTAATGACTGAAAATGGACAAGTGACTTTCCCGAGAAACTACGGAACAAGTATCCTCTGATAGTGTTTGCTCTAGGAAATTGAGGTCTATCCTGAGCTTGGAGTCTTGATCTCAGGATGTCCACAGAAAATTATGGAAGATGAAAATTTTTTCACACAAAAATGGCTCGTTTTGTGTGAACTTTATGCAATTCACATATATTTTCATGCTGGGAAATCTCAATACAATTTCTTCATCAGATTCTGAAGATGAACAGCCTCACAGGTAGCACAGTTGGTAGAATCGCCGTCCTCCCCACATCGGGTGAAAAAGACCTGAGTTCGAGTCCCGTCGATGACAGGAGGAATTTTTATGGTGCTTTTTCACTTACACGGATGAGTTAGTCGGTCTCAGGCGAGGGTGGCATGGTTTTTTCTCCAGGAAACTCGGGTTCTTCGTCCAGCAAACAGACAATCGACACGCAATTTATAGCCAGTATACAAGGAGCAATATGGCCTTAGTCGCTGATGCTCCTAAAACCCAACTACAAAAACTATCTGCTAATGAATTTGTACTGAAAGTTCTTGGTCAATGCATGAAAAATCGTAACGTAGATCAAGTCAATACACAATGAATCTTAAAAATTCTTATATTGACTTCATTTTCTCAACTATTCAACACAGTTGTCTGAAACTTTCTACAGAAGTATAATTTATCATGGTCGCCTAGTTTCATCCCAAAATATGCCCTCTCCTCAATCGAGCAAATGAACAGCAGTGTATCGTACAGACTAAGCTCCACTTCAAGAAACTTCAAATTCAAATTATTTTGATAGTACCAGGGCTTGTCACTGAAACTTTCTACAGAAGTATAATTTATCATGGTCGCCTAGTTTCATCCCAAAATATGCCCTCTCCTCAATCGAGCAAATGAACAGCAGTGTATCGTACAGACTAAGCTCCACTTCAAGAAACTTCAAATTCAAATTATTTTGACAGTACCAGGGCTTGTCACTGAAATCTAACGCTGTCTTGTGCTATGCATTCTCAGTACTTCTGGAACGCTCGTTGTTTTCCATCATACTAGAAAAATAAGTAACCAGTGGTCGCTGATCTTGTAACAATAAAAATAGAATATGATTTTTACGTATTTTATTCAAATTAATCTAAACGAGTATGACATTTGTGAAAAATTAGTGTGCAAGGAAGAAAAATGGGTCATTTTCGAAACTGGCATATTTTTGTCAATGAAGGACACATACACTTAGCTGGAACACAAAAATAACTGTAGGCCTTTGTTATCAATAACAATATCTGCACTTAAAACAATAATATTTTCAATACAAACTTACCCAAAATATTCAGACTGGTGGTGAAGCTGTCTCGCCTACTACCAGAGCTAACGCTACACGTATAGTTACCACTGTCATCTTCTTCCACAGGATCTATCACAATGTTCGAAAGATCAGAATACGAACGAATCTGAATATGAGCAGATTGAGTGATTTCGTCTCCATTTTTATACCATTCAAATATGATTTTTTCTCCCGATGTCGTTGTACACACAGCACTCACTCTTTCGCCAACTACTGAAGTACTGGGAAAGATCACTGGTTGTATCTTGAATACACCTGAAATTTTAATTATATTGATGCGCTTTAGCTTTTGAAATATTTTAGCTCTTTTTGTTCAACTGAAGATGAACATATTAATAAAATTACGTGCTGCGATAAAATAATATCTTAATCAGTGAGGTTTAAATGAATTATCGCATAGAAGAAATGGAATAGTTAACATATCGACGTTTTAGCAATAATACAACCGCTAGACTATTCATTTATTATGTGGCATTTGAATGTTAGCTTATTTCGCACTTTCTGTTTTAATGTGCCAGAAGGCTGAACAAATAAATCCTTCGAAATGTATACATTTTCCGTTTCATGTAATTTATGATTTCATAAATGAAATTCGAATTTAATTGGAGCATGATTTTGAGTCAACGATTAAAACATTTTTATTTATATTATGCAGTGCAAATTCATTAATATTATTATTAGTAGCTCTCAAGGTATGAATTTTTTTAAAAAAACTTATTACTTAAGTCTAAACTTTATTTTAGAGAAAACTTATAAAAGTACTACAATTCGATAGTATTGTATAAATGTTACTCACGTTTTAAAATACATTTATGATATTTAGATTTCGGTTATTTTATATAATGGCTTACATTATTATTGTTGTTGTTGTGGGTTTTTTGGCACAAGGACCTCCTGGGCCATATTGTGCCTTTTCATTAACTTATGACTGAGTCTTTAATATAATGGTTATCAGAGGCGATTATATATATTTATGCTTTTCAAGTATTATCTAAACAGTGCTTCCAAAGTATGTGTAGTAAAATTAAAGGTTCCTGAAGATTGGATAGAGAATAAAAACTGGATTTCCGGTTACTTGAGTATTTAGAGCATTCTATTAGGATATGTTTAATTGTTAGCTGGGTTTGACAGAAGGGACATTGAGGAAGATTTCTCCCATAAGCAAGAACAGATGAGTGGTATAAGAGTGACCAATACGGAGTCTTGCCAAAATTACTTCTCATCTGCTTTTCCTGAAACTAGAAGTCCACAACTGAGGTTCTTTTTTAAGCTGAAATAGTTTATTATTCGCTTGTGTTTGCCACAGATCAGTCCATTGAAGCCTATATGCTGTTTTAACAGTGGATTTATAATCAGTGTATGATGGCTGAAAACTTGAAAAGCTAAACTTGTAAGTTGCTTATTATTACAAGCCTTGTGATTTAGTGAAAATCAATTGTCTCTGTGTTTTATAGGTATCGTTCCAATTCATTTATAGGGCAAGCAGTAATATATATTTTTTGTCTCATTTCCATTTTATTTACAAATATTAACATGCTATGTAAATTAAACTAACAAAAAACATTGCAGTGTATGACTGGAAAGTGTGAGGGGCGGATAGACATTTACCACCAACCTCAAACAAATGCCGGAAGAAGCAAGATATCCATCTGTCCGTTTATTAGAGATAGAGCCCAAACGAAAGCACGTTTGGGCTCTATCTTCATTCTAAACCCATTTAATTGTCTTTTAAAATAGCCCACGGGGCTATTTTAAAAGACAGTTAAATGGATTTAGAATGAAGGTACCATTTATTGAAGGTGGCTGCCCGATGAAATGATTGCTTCAATACAATGTACAGTGATTATGAATGAGGGAGTTTTTTGTTTTTTTTAATTCCTTACACAGATATGTTTACTATAATAGATGCTTTAAGTAGATATAAATTTGTATTCTCAAGGTTTTATTTGTTAGATGTTCAGGTTTCTTATAATTAAGCTTCTTTTCTCGAGAAAAAAAAATTAGTTTGAGTTGATTATTACTATATTAGAAAACAAAGGCGATTTTAAAAACTGGATTAAACACCGTTCTGACAGCACTTGTTCATATTTATAGGTAACAAAGGACCTCCATATTATCGTGAGAGTATTACATTATAATGTTTTAGATGCAGTGCATATTACAAATGTATCTATTATAATGACAATATTTATGATGTAACAAAACTTCTAAAATAAGGGGAAATATTTATTACTAAGTATTTTTCTTAAAAATTTAAAATGCGTACAGCACAAGGACATGAACATTCGTTATTACTCCGTGTATAAATATACTCGACTACTTACCATTGTCGTCAGCCATAGAAGCTCTGCACAACGCTATAAGAACCGCCATTATGCATCCAAAGTGAACAGGCATATTTAAAGAACTGGGCACTATCTAATTTCAGGCTGAAAAACACACTAATTGAAAATTATGTGGGTTATGAATAACTTCAGAAACAGCATATACCAATGGAACGAACACTTCACTGCATCTTGCTCAATATATACACACAAAAACCAAAGAAAGTGTCAAATATTATAGCTGCGTTAAACTGGTATTCCGAACAAAACTAATGTGACTACGGCGACCTCTATGCGCTCATTTGTGAACTAAAATAACCTTTTTTAGCTCATTCAAACTCGTGATGAGTGACACTGATATTCATGATAGCAAACGTTATTTAGAATTGATTCATTTTAAATAAATTTTAAATTGTATGCAGTACTGCCAATGATAAAAGCAAGAAAACACAAGTCCTGCGATTTATAAAATATTTAACGAAATATTTTACATAAAGAGCAATCATAAATTCATAAAAAGTAATCATACTTTCAAGAACATATGTTATGAAATAATTGAAACGTAAAGTATCCTTTATGAACAAGAATAAGTTACGATCCTGAATAAAATCTAAAAGGAAAATAAGAACTACTCTGTATCATATAAAAAGGACACTTATCATTATCTTGTAATACAGGGTGTGGCAAAAAATATATACACATTTCATGCCTGAATATTTTTATTCGTCAATAAATAAAATACTTATGTACTAAGAGAAACAATTGTTTTGTTGAGTCATTCAACCAAACAATTGTTTGGTTGAATCAATTGTTTCAATTGATTCAACCAAACAATTGAGCGACAACCAAGAGAAAGTGTTGTAGTGGAATAGTTGCACAGAAAAACTCAATGTCGTACCTAAGTTCTTCGACAGTACCTGGTTTTCGATTTAACACTTATCCTTCAGGTAATCCTATAATTATAAGTCCGATCGAGTCAAACCAACCGAATGTGGCGGAAATTTACTTTCACCGGCATATCAAACTGTGTGGAAATTCAGCGTCAAGGTAGGCCCTGACATCAAAACTGAAATGTGGTGGAGGTTTTCATCTCGATAACAGCAAACGTCCTCATTCCCTCGCATCTGTAGATGGTCCAGGAATGAAGCATATTAAGGTACTCAAGCATGAGTAACTTTCCCCTCAAATTGATCTGGTCCAGAAATAATCCTTGAAGACACACATAACGAAAGTCTTAGCAAATTTACTGTATTGTTCACATGAACGTTTGCATTCATTAGAGATGAATACACACACATATTGTAGTCTTTAATACCACTGAGCTTCTAAAGATGCTTCGTCCGACCAGTAAATCATATCTGTTTTTTTTTTTTTCATCCTTGTTCCCCTTCTTTTAAAATCACTCAGAAAGCTTGATATTCTCATCAGGATCATTTAAGTCAGGGCACGGAAAAGCTTTGAGATATGCAGTTTCCACTGACCAGATCTCAGCATTCAGTGTGCACATGCCCTCTTGTTTTCAGTATGATGGACACACCTTCATAAATATATTTCTGACTATTGCGTAAATGCTTTTAATATCACAGCAGATGCAGTGACCCGGTGAGGTACTAGTCTTCCAGAAAATCCTTTGTGAATGTCTTATACCTTTTCATCCGCCTCAAATTGATCATGAATTTTCGTAATTTTTGGTCGAGTCTCAGGTTCAGTAGTAAATTCGCTTCTCCATAGTCCTTGCACATCGCACGCATTCTCTGTTTTTCAGTACCATCTTAAAACTCCTTTATGTTGTTATAATATCAAGTTAGTATGCTCTTTTTTGCATTATGGTCCGACTCATGGATAGAGCACGGTGTCAGTCAGATTAATGAAATCCGGAAAATGCACATTTGGTATAATATTAATATACGTATAACATATGAATAACTTCTTTCTTGATGTTGTATACATTTTTCAGACTCCCTGTATTTAAAATATAAAACATAACAGAGGAAATCTAAATTCACATTATATGACAAATCAGCGTTGAAAGGCTTACCAATAACTGCAACAGTCATCATTTTCGATAACGACTTTCCAATTCCGTTAAAAGCTTCACAAATAAAAACCCCTTCGTCATCTTTTGTAGCTGAATCAATATGCAGAGTTCCATTCGGTAAAAATTTGACAAGAGTGGTAAAGTGAACATCATGGAATTCCTCTTGATCTGCAAGGTAGATTCAATATCGGATATAAAAATTACTTCTGAAAGGGATACTGAGAGGAAAAATTATGGCATTAAAACTATACAATTTATTTACTTTGAGATTTCTTTTTCCATTTAATTTCTGGTGTTGGCTTTCCGGATGCTTTGCAGTCGGCTGATGTTGATTCTCCGACCATAACTTCTAAATCCCTAGGAGTGTGAACCCATTTTGGAGGTACTGTGAAAAAATAAACATTAAATAGTAAAATAATTAATAATCTATTTGTCAGGGAAGCAGGTTATCATTACATCAAATTGATTAAAGCTCATTTCATCTATATTTGGGAGAAGAACATAAATGGGTGAGGACCGAGTCACTGATTCAATACTTTCAACAATGACTATGGTGTTCGATTATTTATCCAAAACTATTTGCCGATAGTGGATAGTTATTTTAAGGATCATGTTAAGTAACCAATTCGCTCACTGTATGATAATTTTTTAAAAATATTTCGATGGAACTCTACACTAATAATCATGTTACAAATTTTATTTTTAAGGAACAGTTAATCAGTATACGTCTGTTTCGCGCAACGTTTTCATTATGAAAACGGACAGCAACAGCAGTTGCTTTACAATTAGTTGTGATCAGTTCGGAAATTACTCATAGCAATATGTAGCTGGCTTTTCTTATTAAAGTGTAAAAATCAAGGTGCATATTAACATCGAAACCTGAAAATAACTGCAGACTAGCTCAGAGCTTGCGTTTCCGGTCATTGTTTTGTTGTAATACAGGGTGGGCCAAAAGTAGGTATACAGTACTGATCGAGTATACCTCTCTCTCTCTCTCTGTATATATATATAGCCATGATATAAAGGGTTCGAAACGTAGGTATACAGTATTCTATAACTACTTTTGGCCCACCTTGTATAAAATTTCTTCTACAAAGTCAAAGTCCAGAGGAATTGCATCATGTTATGTTCAAGAATGTTTTCATAGCCATCTTTTTTTAAAACTCCTTCAATTCTGACAATGCCGCCCACTCCAGAAAAAAAAAATAAATAAATAAAATAAGCAACCCCAGATCAAGTTGAAACTACTACCGTGCTAGACTGTAGGCACTAAACGGTGCGGTACCATTTTAATTCAGTTGATCGTCTCACATAAACTCTAAGCTTGGATCCAAAAAAAATTAAAATTAATTGGGATTCATCCGTCCACAGTACGTTTTCTTCACTCTTGAATTGTTCAATGTTCATGGCTCTCAGCCGAGACCAACCGTTTCTTTCCATTTTCCGGTTTTACTAAAGATTTCTGGACCGCTACACGACCATAAAGACCTGCTTGCTTAAGACGAAGTTTTACAGTGGATATAGACACAGGAATATCTCTGATCCTCTTGAACTCAATTCGGTTTTCAGGTTCAGTAAGTCGTTGATTGCGTTTAGCAATCAGTGTTGTTGTCAATTATTGAGCTTCCGCTGTTACGCGCGGTAGTCCTGATAGTGGTTTTTCCTTTAAACTACCAGTCTCCTTGAATTCTCGAATGGTAGTTTGTACTCCTTGAAAAAAAAAAAACATTTCAAGGCGTACAACTAGTTTTTTTTTTTTTTTGCAAATGGAATAACTTTTATACAGAGCTATAATAGCACTTCTTTGTTCAACATTCAGTTCCTTATTTCTTACCATGTTTATCACGAAACACACAAACGTACACCAAACACTCTTTCTGAATGACAGGTATTCGATTTTATAAGTTACAGCGATACTTTAGAATCATCTACAATCTTCTATAATATTGAAACAATACTCCCAGTTTCTAGAATATTCTAGAATCATCTACAACATTATACCACACTAAGGAGTCCTCTACACCTTTTTGGAATATTCTAGAATAATCTAGAAATTTCTTAAATATTATTTACGTTTTTGATTTTCATAAATAACAGAAAATAACCAAATCGTGTTTACGAATTTTAATAAAAATTGGTAAACAAGTTGGTCCTATTTTAATAAAAACTTTGAAAATTAAATAAAATTAAACGTGATTCCAAACTTTTAGGCGGGAGTATATTTTATAGATATGGGAGTTCGGAGTAGCGTGTGCTGAGTGCAACTGTTTGATATTGCAGAGAGATATAGCATTCTTTCCCAACTGATTAAAGTGTGTATCGTGTGAGGCAGAAACGCACATTCAAGGTGTAACAGGTAGAGCTGTGTCATGAAAAGCATTACTTAAATCGACATTCCAAGTCTGAATAAGCTCTTTAATCCTGTGCGAGGCAGGTCGGTTTTCATGTTGTTTACTCTCATAAAGGAATCCCACCGAGTATTGTAAATATACTCTCTCAACTGGGATGCGATAGAAGACTCTCGATCTTAGCAGCAATGCTTAGAGAAGAAGAAAGAAGAAAAATGTGGGTGAGCTGACTGTACCCGATTCATGCTCTGGCCAGGGTGACTTCTTCTTTTCTGTTTACACAAAAACTAGAGACCCATAACTGTGGTTCAGGTTTTATTTCACGGAGCTTGTTATTCAGTTGAGCTTGCCATAGAAGTGTCCATTTTTCCTTACATCTATTTCTTATATGGGATCTGTAGTCCATATATGGAACGTAGTAATCTGGCGATGCCATGTTGGATGAATGTTTGGCTGC
Organism: Mastigoproctus giganteus; assembly: GCF_048544385.1. Classification (NCBI taxonomy): domain Eukaryota; kingdom Metazoa; phylum Arthropoda; class Arachnida; order Uropygi; family Thelyphonidae; genus Mastigoproctus; species Mastigoproctus giganteus. The sequence continues at coordinate 65,552,992 of NC_143580.1, forward strand.
ATAATCTGCTTTTTCATTCCCTGATATCCCAATGGATCCAGCAAAAAATGACTACTTGCTTGTGATCATGGATATGCATCAGCTGAGTTTTTATAGATTTTATTAAGGGATGCGTTGCCGAGGAGGAATTTTGAAAGGCTGAAAGTGAACTCTGTCTGTGAGTCAGTATATATTACAATTTTTTGGATGGACAGATGGAGAATGTTTTCTAAGGCAAGCTTGATGGCACATAATTCAGCTGTATGTAACTTTTGCATTCAGTGGGAAGTGAAACGTATAGGGAAAGACAGCTGCAGCACCGACTCCACTACCAGACTTTGATCCATCAGTATATACTTGTGTAAAATTTGGGTAATTTTGTGTATGAGCAGTATGCAGTTGCTGTATATTGGTATTTGCTAGTGAATGTTTTCCCCAGCTTAGGAAATAGCTGTCGCAGGATGGTCTAATAGAAAACCATGGAAGATCTGAACTGTTTGTATCTTTGAGGATTTTGTCCAGATGTATATTTCAAGTTTGTGATAAAGCCTGCAATCTGATGCCAGTAGGCTGAGCTGCTCTAGGTTTATTTATGTAGTACACTGTGAACTGTGGATCATTAAGTATTATTAATGATCATTACGTACATTAAGTACATTGTGAACTGTGGATCATTAAGTATTGGCCTAATGGAGTGAGCAGGTAGACTTTGAATTTTGGCTGCATAGTTCAGAAGTAGCATCTTTCTGCTGAGACTGAGCGGAGGTTCATGGGCTTCGATATAAAGACTTTGTACTGACCATGTCCTATAAGAGCGTACAGCAATCCCGAGGGCAGAATATTGAATAGGGCAAGACGTGCTAGCACGCTTTCCCTAGCGGAATCATATACCGGGGCACCATAATCGAGACGAGATCTGATTAGGGCTCTATACAAGTGAAGTAAGGTGTAACGATCTGCACCCCATGATGTAGAAGAGTCTTAGTAAGAACTTACTCTTAGTAAGTTCATTTTTTGGCAAGCAGTCCCTAAATGTGTAATATATTCAGAGAAGTTCAGTTTATTATCGAAATTCAGACCAAGGAGACGAATTCTATTCATAACCGTGATGGGATGATTTGTTAGGTGTATCTCTGGATCTGGATCTGGATGCATCTTTCGTTTATTGCAAAAGTGAATGACTCTTGATTTCTGATAGGATAGTCGGTAACCATTCTGTGTCATTCATAGCTCAATATTATTAACTGAGGTTTGCAGTTGCCTTTCAATAAAGCTCATGTTTTGTAAACTGCAAGAGACAGTCAGATCATCGGCATAAAGGTATGAATTTACTGCGTTGAGAATATTTTTGGTCATGTGATTTATGCTTATTGCAAATAAGGTTGCACTGAGTACAGAACCCTGAGGGACTCCTTCTTTTTGTATATATATATATTTGCAAAAGGAATTGCCGATAGCGAACTTGAAAGGTCCTGTGCTGTAAGAAATTCTGTATGAAATACGGTAGGTATCCTCTCAGGTTCAGGGAATGAAGATCTTTGAGGATGCCAAACCGCCAAGTGGTGTCGAACGCCTTCTCTATGTCGAGACATACCATTACGAGATGCTTATTTTGGATAAACGCATTCCTGATATTTGTTTCTGCTTTAATCATGAGATCCAGGGATTTTCGATGTTTTCTGAAACCAAATTGATTGTCAGAAATCATATTTTGGGAATCAAGATACCATGCTAGTCGACGGTGTGTCATTTTTTCTATAGTTTTACTTAAGCAGCTGGTGAGCGAAATGGGTCTGTAATTATTCGGAATAGAGTGATCGTTCTCTGGTTTGGGTATTGACGGTACAAACGCGTGACGCCAGGAGCTGGGGAAGGAATGCTCCATGAAGATGCGATTACAGGTCAGCAGCGAAGATAATGATTTATTCTCTAAGTGCTGTAGCATTATGTAGCGTTCTACACTGTTCTTGAAGTTCTATCAAAGTAAGTGGTTTATTGTAAGGTAAAGAGGATGTAGTTCTAAATTTCAGACGGTACTTCTTCGCTAAAGCTTTAATATTATGAAATGATGGATCATATGCCGTAGAGTCAGACAACTGTGAAAATACTGTCCCTAGTACATTTGGAATCTCTGCAGAAGTAGATAGCTACTGTCCATTCCAGGTGAAAAGTGGGATGACAAGGAAGAAAATTTTCCATTTAATTGCCTGCTTTTTCTCCAGATAATTCTTACAACGGTATTTTTATTAATTGCAGTTACGAATCGAACCCAAGAGTCTCTGTTTTCTTTCTTCCTAATATGACGATCTTTAGCTCTAATTTTCTTGTAATTTATAAGATTGGTGATGGTAGGATGTTTGCGGAATAAATTCCATGCACAGTTTTTTCCTTTATTTACATTCTTACAGTCCGCGTTCCACCAATAATTGGTGTTTCTACGGATGCTTGACTGTGACTGCAGGATGGCAATGGATGCAGCTGCTAGGATCTGTTTTGTAATATGATTGGCAACTGTGTCAATTGGATGAGATTTGATGAGCTCATTATCAAAGGAGCCGTGAGAGGTGACTTTGCCCAATCTGCCTTGAAAAATTCCATTTTGTGCGGGTTTCTATTGGTATGCAGTGTGATGTTTCAATTTTACATATGATAGGGTAGTGGTCACTGTCGAGCGGATCATCCAGAGCTGTCCACTCGATACTAGGATAAAAGATTGGAGAGCAGATAAAGAGATCTATTGAAGAGACTTCCTGTTGGGAGGTGGAGGTACGTTGATGAGTCAGTATTTAATATGGTTAGATTTTGTCTGTCGATAAACATTTCAATGATTTGTCCTCGTCCGTCTGTATTGGGAGAACCCCACAATGGATGGTGTCCATTGAAGTAATCCAATAAACAGAAAGGAGTTGGCAACTGCTGAATGAGATCTTCAAGTTCATGTAGGGTACAAGGGTGACTGGGTGGCAGGTAGATTGAAGCAAGTGTTACGGTAACGCCAATCGCTATTCGTGTGGCAATAACTTCAATAATAGTTTGCAACTGAATGCGTTTGCAGGGTACTCTTGCGTCAATAAGTATGGCTGTCCCTCCGTGAGCATTAGTAGTAGCAGGTCTGTCTTGCCGAAAGAGAGTATAATTTTTTATCTAGGTAGACACCTGAGGTGTTAAATATGCCTCTTGTAAACAGATTCCAATTGGTTTATAACGCATAATTAGCTCGTGGATGTCGTCGATATTGCGAAAGCCTCTGCAGTTCCATTGGACGATGTTTTTCATCGTTTGGATTTAAATGAAGAAGCTGTGTCTGTCTGCTTTTGGGAAGTCTGTTTCAGTCGGTCGATTTTTATTTTGTCTCTCTTTGAAAATATTGGTCTGGCATCTATTTCGTCTTCTGGATGAATATCCAGAATGGTTTCCGTTTCTTCTTGAGAGCAAGTCTCATTTGTGTAAATAAGGAAAGATGCTGCTTGTTACCGAGATCAGAGTTTTCTGTTTGACTAGATCTTACAGGAGTTGTATGAGTAACAGGCCTCAACGTCTGTTGCTTTGAGGACTGAGGTACAGAGGAGAGTAAAGTTCGAGCCCATTCAGAAATAGAGATACTTGGCGGGATTGATGTATCTGTTTGAACTGATATTGAATGAAATTTGTGAGCACTTTCGGCATATGTACGTCTTGACATCGGCATCTGTTGCTGTAATTGTTTTCTGGCTTTGTAAAATGAAACTTTCTTTTCTAGCTTGTATTTTTGGATTTTTTTCTCATATTTCCACTGATTACATGTTTTAGAGAGAGCTGGATGGTTACCTTTACAATTAGGGCAAAGTGAGGACCGCGATTTACAATCGGCATGGGCATGTTCCTTCGGTCCACAGTTAGGGCATATTGCATCACCACGACAGACGGTTTCGGAGTGTCCAAATTTCTGACATTTATAGCGAGTTTCGGATATATACGGGCGAACGCGGCAGTTCAAATACCCGGCTTTCACTGATGAAGGTAGGTTTCGTGAGCTAAATATCAAAAAAACCAAACTGTTATTTTTAGGCCATCCGAATAATTAAATTCATATGCCGTGCTGCGTCTTACGTCCGCTAATTGTGTGCGTTCTATGGTCGATTTCTCTGTTTTGCTGGACGAAAAACCCCAGTTTCTGGGGGAAAAACCTTGCTATCTACGCCTGAGACCGACTAACTCAGCCACGGAGTGAATGTTGTTGTTGTGGTGTTTTCTGGTGCAAGGGCAACATAGGCCATATTGTACCTCCCAAATCAATTGATTTTTCATACAGGAACTGCTTGTACAGCAGTTAGAAACGAACATACATTTGAATTTGTTTTAAATAGAGAAATAATTCAGAGAGATTTGCTTCTTTACCTATGATGCTATTGAGAGACAGAGGTAGTTGCAGATCTGAGATGAAACTAAAAACCATTCGTCGGGCGTTGTTAAACAAGCTACCTTCGAGAAGTATATGTTTTACTGTAAGTGGTTGCCAGCAGTTTGCACATTGAGGAGGATCATTCCCTGTAAGCAGATATAGATGGGTGAGGTGAGTGTGACCTATTCGGATTCTGGCCAAGATTACTTCTTCTTTTCTATTTAGATTACTTCTTCTTTTCTATTTAGATTACTTCTTCTTTTCTATTTAGATTACTTCTTCTTTTCTACAAATAGCTTATTTGTTTGCATTTTCCACAGAAATGTCCATTGTTCCATGCATGTTCTCTGTATTTTGTGTCTATAATCAGGATATGTGACTAGATCATTTGTTGAGGCTATATTGGAAGGATGCTTTGCAGCATCACCTGCACATTCATTCCCTGGAATACCACTGTGGCCAGGGATCCAAGAAAAGATAACAGTTTGTTGATGCTCATCAAGCTGCATCAGCTTATGTCTTATGAGTTTTAATAAAGGATTGTTAGGTGAGGAAATGCCTTTCAAAGCTAAAATAGCACTTTGTGAATCAGTATATATTATACTTTTACTTATTGACAGCAATGAGATATTTTTCAGAGCAAGCATAATGGTATGAAGCTCAGCGGTATAACTGCTACATTCGACTGGAAGTGAAAACGAGATAGTTGAATTAGGGAAGACAGAAGCTTTACAAAATCGATTGTCAGATTTTGAACCATCAGTACAGACCTTGGTGAATTCAGGGTATTTTTGTGTATGAGCATAACGTAGTTGTTGGAGGTTAATCTTTGCTATGGAATTTTAGCTGAGTAATTCATCAGCAACATTTTTCTTCTGATGCTAAGTGGAGGTTCGTGAGCCTCAACGTAAAGACTTTGAACTGGTGATGTTCTGTATGCACCTAGGGCTATCCTAAGAGACGAATGTTGGATGGGCGCAAGACGCGCTAAGGTGCTGCTTTCCCTAGCTGAGTCATAAACAGATGCTCCGTAGTCTAGCCGAGATCTAATTAGGGACTATTTCCCAAGAAATAGTTCCTAATTAGATCTCTAGTCCCTAAATAATTAGGGACTGGAGATCACCCGGAATATATTCATTTTCTTTGCACAAGCGGTTCTTAGATATTTTATATGTTCCTGGAAATTTAATTTCTTATCAAAAATTAGCCCTAGGAGACGAATACTGTTCACGATTGGTATAGGGTGATTGGCCAAGTGCAACTCAGGTTCAGGATGCATTCTGTGCTTTGTGCAGAAATGTATGGCTGTAGATTTGTGGCTTAACAGTCTGTATCCATTTTGTGCCATCCATAATTCAATGTTGTGTTTATGGATATTTGTAGATGCCTCTCGATATAGTTCATATTCTGGGAATGGTAGGATATGGTAAGGTCATCCGCATAGAGATACGAGTTAATGGTGTTTGCAATGCAGTTTGTGACATTGTTTATTCCTAGTGAGAACAGAGTGGCACTAAGAACAGCGCCCTGTGGGTCTCCTTCTTCTTGTATATATGTTTGAGATAAAACCTGCCGGTACTTAACTTGGAAAGACCTGTGTCGAGGAAAGCTTTGAATAAAATACTGTAAGTGCCCTCTCATAGGAACAGAATGGAGATCTCTTAGGATGCCCTATCTCCATGTGGTATCAAAAGCCTTCTCTATATCAAGGCATATCATGACGAGATGTTGATTTCTAATGAATGCATTCCTTATGATTGATTCAGCTTTTGTTATGAGGTCTAGGGAAAATCTATTCTTTCGAAAACCAAACTGATTATTACTGATTATGTCTAGGGAAGATCTATTCTTTCGAAAACCAAACTGATTATTACTGATTATGTTTCGGGATTCAAGATACCATGTGAGACGATGGTGAACCATTTTTTTCCAAAGTCTTACTCAAGCAGCTGGTAAGAGAAATTGGTCTATAGTTGTGTGGAATCGAGTGATCTTTTCCAGGTTTCGGTATAGCTATTATATAAGAATGTTGCCAGGAGGTCGGGAACATATGTTCTGAGAATATCCGATTGTAAAGTTTAAGCAATAAAGATAGTGATTTCTGATTGAGATGTTGAAGCAGTATATTGTAAATTCTGTCAGGGCCAGGAGCACTGTTTCTTGAGGTATATATAGCTTCTTTCAGTTCAGATATTGTTAATAGTTGGTTATAGGGTAAATGGCATGTAGCTTTGAAGTTCAGTTTCCTTTTCTCAGTTTCGGCTTTAATTTTTTGGAAAGACTGTTGATATGCGCTTGAGGCAGATAATTCACAGAACACAGTTCCTAAGGCATTGGCAATCTCTCCAGGAGAGGAGATCTCCTTCCCATTCCAGTTAATAATAGGAGAAGGTGATACATGATATTTTCCACTTAGCTTCTTTATTTTTTTCCAGATTATTCGGGTATCAGTATCTTTCTTCATTGAGGAGGCGAATTTTACCCATGAATCTTTTTTGGCATTTCGCCGGATGAAACGAGCTTTAGCTCAGCCTCTTGACGTTAATAAGGTTGGCAGTGGTGGGATATTTGCAGAAAATATTCCATACTGCATTTTTTTCCTTTTTCGCTTTATTGCAATCATCATTCCACCAGTGATTGGCATGCCGATGGTTTCTTATTTGAGACTGTGGGATGGCGGCTGTTGCAGCTGTTAGTATCTGCTTTGTAATATATTCGATGGCAGCGTCAATAGCAGAAAACGTAATGATATCCTCATCAAAAGATACATGATTGGTAAATTTTATCCAGTTTGCTTTGGAAAATTTCCATTGAGTTTCTGTTTGAGTTTTTTGGAATGGGTGGTTTGAATGCTACAAATCAGCGGAAAATGATCGCTGTTTAGAGGATTGTCGTGTACTATCCACTCTATGGTTGGGAACACGATCGGAGAGCAGATTGAGAGATCGATAGCAGTGCTTGACCCACTAGGAAAATGGATGTAGGTGGGTAAGCCAGTGTTCAACAGTGTCAGATCCTCTCTATCAAATAGCATTTCAATAAGTTCCCCACATCCATCTGAGACCAGTGAACCCCACAATGGATGATGTCCATTAAAATCGCCTAATAGACAGATCGGAGATGGTAATTGAGAAATAAGGTTTTCCAAATCCTGAAATGTGCATGGATGGTTTTGCGGAAGATATATCGAGACCACTGTCAATGTGATACCGATAACTATACATCTAGCAACAACTTCTAATGGTGTTTTCAAAGGAATGTGCCTGGAAGGGACTCGTGATTCCACAAGTACAGCTACTTCTCCATGAGGACTGTTAGTTTCAGATCGATCTTTTCTGAAGATGGTATAATTTTTTATTGAAACGGTGATTTTTGGTGTTAAATTCGTTTCTTGTAGGCACATAGCAGCGGGTTTGAAATGGTGAATTAATTCATAGATATCGTCAATACTGCTGCGAAAACCTCTCCAATTCCACTGTATGATATGTTCCATTAATTAGTTCTGTGGGTGGAAGTTGAGTCTGTCTGTTTTTTTTTTGGGAGCCTTGTTTATATCTTTCGGGTTTTGATTTTTATTTTCTTGAAAAATTAGGGCGTTCTGAGTCATTGCTTTCTTCCATATCGCCATCTGCATGTATTTCAAGCAGATGGTTAGTTATGTCATCTGTGTCAATGCTTGATAGATTTTTTTTTTTTTTTTTGGTAGTTGTTGGCCCATCGCCTTCTGTGGCCATAATGCACCTCCCAAGGTTTTTGCAGTACTTTGATCCAAGCCCGAGGCGAGATTCGAACCCGCGACCTTTGGGTTACCAGGCAGGCACTTTACCCACGCGACTAGCCAGGTTGGCACTTGATAGATGAGATTACTTTGCTTCAACAGGATCTGATTTCTGCAAATTATCCACTGCTTGACAACGGGGAGGTCTCTTGGGTGGAACTGTTAGTGGTTTATTACTGCATTGGTCTACTACGTTTGGTGGATATGGATGTTCAACCGAAAGGACTAACCGAGCTCAGTTGGAGATCGATGTGTCTGGAGGAATGGTCATTCCGTCTGACATGCTCCTGATTGGTGACTGTGGGTAGCAGAAGCATAGGTCTGCTTTGGCATACTTAATTTTACTTTTTCTTTTGCCTCTTGATAGGAAACCTTATTTTCAATTTTATATTTTTGTATTTTTTCCCTAACTTCCAGAGGTCGCAGTCTTTGGAATAAGCGGGATGGTTGCCTTTGCAATTTGGACACTGTGGAGTTGGTACCTTACATAATGTTTGTGTATGAGTTTTACACCCACAGTTTGCACAAGTTGCATCTCCACGGCATGCTGTTTGGGAATGGCCAAATTTCTGACATTTAAAACATCTTAGAGGGTTCGGGATATAGGGCCGAACGCGACAGTTTAAATATCCTGCCTTGACTGAAGATGGTAGGTTTGGAGAACTGAAAGTTAAAATTATACTCCGGGTAGGAACTAAATTGCCATGTTTTCGGATCATGATCCTTTTTGCTTATTTAAGTTCTTGAACTATTTCATCTTCGGGAACGTTCAATAAATCTCATTCAGTGATCACTCCCTTTGAAGAATTGAGGGTGGTGTGTGGTGTGATTTGAACTGGGATTCCGCTCAAAGATATTAGACGTGGTAGTAGCTCAGAGTGTCTAGAATTGGTGGTCTTTATTAACAAATCTCCGGATTGAAGACGTTACACCATTTTTGGTGAACCTGCAGCATATTTGAGGCATCTCTGAATTATGAAGGTGGAGAGCTTGCTGATAGGTTGCGTTGAGAGAGAATGTATAATCAGGAAGGCTGGTAATTCCTGTCTGCCAGTGTCTTTCTTCATTCTCTTTGAGATAGAGAAGTCATGGTCAGTGTCGTGTGTGTCATTTAGTTGAGAGCTCTTCGGCTCTAAGCGTGGAAAATCACTTGTTACCATCTCTGCTCCTTTTAGCCCCGGGGGTTGTCTTATCCCCCAGGTTACCGGCTCCGCCACGTGGAGGCAGGAGCGGTGCCAAGCGGTTGTTTAAATTAGTAGAGTTTGTTAGTAATAAATATAAAGACTAAGAAAAGAAAGGTGGATTTCCTTTCTTGGTTCTTACTTTTGATCTCTAACGTGCAGAACCACTTCAAGTAAACAAAAGAATAAGTGCACTAGAAAGAAACAAATCTATAACACTTTAGAGAGCACTCTATTATCTCTGTAAGAAAATCGCTTGGCACTCGGGGCCCCACGGAGTGAAAAAAAGCCATTAAAGTTCCTTGCGTCATCGATGGGATTCGAAGCCGGACCTTTTCCACCCGGTGTGGGGAGGACGGTGACGATACCATTGTGCTACTACGTAGAGCTAAATGTCCGTATGATGTTGCGAGTAGGAATAAGTTCGCCTTCTTTCTTCATCATAATACTCTTCGCTCGTGTGACTTTGTGATCCCGCATTTCCCTGACACTTTCTTCTTCTGGGACATTCATTAGGTCCCATTCTGAGAGGACCCCTTGGAAGTATTGAGGGTAACATTTTGTGACACCTTAACCGGAATTCCGCTGAATGTTGTGAGTTTGAGCAGGTACTCTGATGTTTGGAGTTTTTTGTCTCAACCAATAGATCGCCAGATTTGAGACGGCGCACCATTTTCGGGGAACCTGCTACATTTGCCAGACATATTTGTATAAGGAATGACAATAGATTGCCTAGGGCCTGATTCGTTCAGGAATGCAGGATCAGGAAACATGGATATTCTATTAGGGAAGCATCAGTCTTCAGTCTCTTTCGGTTGGTATTGTCATCATTCGGTTAGTGCAAATCCGTTGAATTTGGATTTGCTGTCTGAATCGGTGGGAAGTTTTCAAATCCATGTTTTGCTCCTTTTGGCCATGGGGATTTGCTTTACCACCCAGGTTTCCGGCCCCGCCACGGGGAGGCAGGAGCACTGCCACAAGGTTACCAAGCGGCTGCGTAAGTAAGTATAGTAGTAAGTAAGTAAGTTAGTACTACTAGAAAAAAAAAAAAAAAAACAAAACAGGAAGGTGGTTTTCCTTTCTGGGACTTTGCCTACTTCTTGTAGTGTGAAAGAGCTACTTTGATAGAGAAATCAAGAAAAACGGTTGTTGAAACAAAAAACAGAATCTATTCGCTGAAATGCTCTTTAGAGAAAACGCTTTTAGACACGCACTAGAATCGCTTGGCCACGGAACGCCTGGCACCCAGGGCCTGTTATAATTAACAAGAACAGCTAGTCCTCTACGGGCAAGAGGCTCTGAGTTCTTATCCTGTCGATACATGATATAATTTGTAAATTTTGGAGAAATTTGTGGTCACGAGAATGTTTCCTGCAGGTGTACTCCTATGGGAGAGAATTCAGCGATTAAATCCCTTAAGTCATCAGAATGGCTGCTTAGTCCTCTGAAGTTCCATTATTATGATGTGCATTGTTTTGGTTCAGCTGTGGTAGATTCGGCTCACTGTTTTTTTTTTGTAAGCGGAATGTTTCTTCCGGTATTTTTTTAAGGAAGATGTCGCATCGAGTATCCACAGTATTATTCGCATAAATTTGTGTGTGTGTGTGTGTTATGGGGGTTTATCGGCGCATAAGCTGCTGTGGCTATAATGCGCCTATTCACATGAAAATGCTAAAAACATAATTTAGGCATAACAGCTTGGTTGCGTTTACAGAGATATTTTAGAATTTATTATAAAGTCCAATTATTTTAAGATAAGAGAAAAACTCGTTGATGTTTGCATCATCTCCAATAATATGTTGCAATGTCATTGGTTCTCGCAGATTTCTCAGGGAACACAGGATGGATGTTCTGTCCTGTTGATATTGAGGGCAGTCAATCAGAATATGTTTGACTGTTAAATTTTCTGAACAGTATGGACATTGAGGAGGATCTTCGCCTCTGAGCAGATGGAGGTGGGTCAGATATGTGTGTCCAATACGTGCCCGTGCAAGAACCACTTCTTCTCTTCACACTGTTTTGGTGCTAGAGCGCCAATGCGTGTGTGTGTGTGTGTGGTATGGGTGTTTAATGGCGCACAAGCTGCTGTGGCTATATTGCGCCTATTCATAGGTATGTTGAAAAGATAAAATAAATAATTAATGTGAAGACGGTTCAATCTCATTTCATGCCAGAAACTAATCAGAGTCGCTTATACATTCCTATTTGTTTCAAATAACAGAAAAGTTCATTAATATTGGCATTTTCACCAATGATATCATTTAATATTATCCGTTCACGGAAATTAGCCAGAGAATGAAATATTGAAGTTCGATGTTGTTGATAATGTGGGCAGTCAATCAAAATATGTTTGACTGTTAGCTGCTCAGAGCATTGTGAACAAAGAGGAGGATCATCGCCTGTGAGTAGGTGGAGGTGAGTCAGATGAGTATGTCCTATTCTAATCCGCGCGAGTACCACTTCTTCTCGCCGAACTGTCTGAATGCATGAGTGCCAAAATTTTGGGTCCTGTTTTATCTGGAACAGTTTGTTATTTGCTTGTTTATGCCATAGCTCTGTCCATTGTGCATGAAATGCTGTTTGAATTATAATATTATAATCAGAAACTGGAATAAAGGCAGAGGTTAAGTCTACTGTTGATGGATTTTTAGCCGAAATATCAGCCAACTCGTTCCCTTTGATGCCTGAATGTGCTGGAATCCAGCAAAAGTTCACTCGTTGCTGGCGTTCTTCGATTTTCAACAGCAAATACTTGATTTCATTTAGTATATGGTGATCCTTATGAGAGAAATTCTGCATTGCTCTAATTGAGCTCAGAGAGTCAGTGTAAATTAAGTATTTTGCAGATGGGTAAAGACTCAAATTTTCTAGAGCTAATTGAATTGCATATAATTCCGCTGAAAAGCTGCTGTATTCAGGTGGAAGAGAGGCTGATATGATAGCAGAGGGAAACACTGCTGCTGCTCCAACAGTTGAATGAGATTTGGAACCATCAGTATATATCGGTAAGAAGTCAAAACAGTTTTGAATATGGCTAGCATGGAGTTGTTGCACATTCAGAGTTGGTAGACGATTCTTTCCCCATTGGAGAAAATAATTATCACAGGCTGGTTGAGGAAATGGGGTCCATGGTGGGCAAGAATAATTCTTTCTGTGCTGCCTACTCTGTAGAGGAACATTCCAATTTTGTGCTATTTCAAGGAGCCGTAGGCCTGCTGGGCGTATTTTATTTGGTTTATTTCTATAGAGATTGTGAAATGGTGGATTAAAGAGATGTGGTTGGATGGGGTGCGGAGAACAGTTTCGTATTCTGACTGCATATTTAAGTAGTAACATTTTTCTGCGGAGGTAAAGAGGGGGCTCATGGGCTTCAATATATAGACTATAGGTTGGTGATGTCCTATAAGCACCAAGAGCAATCCTCAGTGCATTGTGTTGTACAGGATCCAGCCAGCGTAATACACTCTTTCGAGCAGAATCATAAACTGGGGCACCGTAATCTAACCGAGATCTAATCAGTGCTCTATATAAGAGCAGCAAAGTTGTACGATCTGCTCCCCAAGCGCCAATGCTTTGGATCCTGTTTCAACTGATAGAGTTTATTATTCTTTTGTGTGTGCCATAGCTCTTTCCACTTCGCGAAACCTGCTGTTCGTATGATGTGACAGTAATCAGAGGCTGGAACCGGAATGGAGGTTAAATCAAAGGTTGACGGATGTTTAGCATTTTCATCAGCAAGTTCGTTACCCTTTATCCCCGAATGTGCTGGGATCCAGCAAAAGGTCACTGATTGATGGCATTCTTCAATTTGTAATAGGAGTCTTCCGATTTGATTTAACACAGGATGAGCCTTGCAGGAGGAGTTTTGTATTGCAGTTATTGAGCTGAGAGAGTCTGTGTATACAACATATTTTACAGATGGGTTGAGATTCAGGTTTTCTAAAGCTAATTTTATTGCATGAAGTTCTGCGGAGAAGCTGCTGTACTCAGGTGGAAGGGCAGCTGAGATGATAGTAGAGGGAAATACTGCCGCTGCTCCAACGGCTGAATGTGATTTGGAGCCATCAGTATATATGGGCAAAAAATCAACGTATTTCTGAATATGGCTTGCATGGAGTTGTTTCATATTGAGTGTTGGTAGACGATTCTTTCCCCATTTGTCAAGATAAGTATCCAAATATAACTGAGGAGGCGGAATCCATGGCGGTTGGGAGTAATTCATTAAATGTTGCCTGTTGAAAATTTGAACATTCCAACTCTGCATTAACTCAATGAGGCGTAAGCCTGCCGGTCTTATTTTACTGGGTTTATTTCTATAGAGGTTTTGAAGTGGTAGATTAAACAGGTATGGCTGAACAGGATGATGACCACAATTTTGTATTCGGGCTGCATACTTTAGAAGCAGCGTTTTTCTGCGGAGGTGAAGGGGGGGCTCATCAGCTTCAATGTACAAACTATGAGTAGGAGATGTCCTGAAAGCACCAAGTGCAATCCGCAATGCGCTATGCTGTATAGGATCCAGCCATCTCAATGTACTCTTACGGGCGGAATCATAAAGAGGAGCACCATAATCCAATCGGGATCTGATCAATGCTCTATATAAGAGCAACAAAGATGTACGATCTGCTCCCCAAGACAAGGCAGATAAAGCTCTTAGTATGTTCAGCTTTTTGAGGCAGGATATACGCACAGATTTAATGTGCTCAAGGAAATTCAGTTTCCTGTCAAGGATTAATCCCAAGAATTTGATGTTGTTAGTCACTGGAACGGTAAAGTTTTGCATCTGAAGTTCGGGATCTGTATGCATTTTCCGTTGATTACAAAAGTGGATTGCAACAGTTTTCTGCTGTGATAGATGATAGCCATTTAACTCTGCCCACCTTTGAACTTTATTTAAAGATATCTGCAGCTGCCGTTCAATACATCTCATATTCAGAGAATGGCAAGAAATAGAGAGATCATCGGCATAAAGGTAGGTCTCAACAGTATTTGGAAGATCTTTTGTGATGGAATCGATTCTTAGGGCAAATAGGGTTGCACTCAGTATGGACCCTTGTGGCACTCCTTCTTCCTGTAAAAATGTCATAGAAAACGAGTTGCGGTATCGAACTTGGAACTAACGAGTCCTGAGAAAGTTCCTGATGAATATAGGAAGGTTGCCTCGTAGACCTAGAGCATGGAGGTCACTGAGAATGCCACGACGCCAGGTAGTATCAAATGCCTTTTCTATATCTATGGAAACCATAACAAGATGTTCATTTTTCACAAAGGCATTACGAATCGCAAATTCAGCTTTGATCATTAGATCTAAGGAGGACCTGTTCTTTCGAAAGCCATGCTGATTATTGCTAATTAGTTGTTGCGTTTCGATGATCCAAACAAGGCGATTATGGATCATTTTTTCAAGTAATTTACCGAGGCAACTGGATAGAGAAAAAGGTCTATAACTGTTAGGACTGGTAGGATCTTTACCGGGTTTCAAGAAGGCAAGAACTGTGGCATGATGCCAAGAGCTGGGATAAAGGTTTTCCATAAATATCCGGTTATAATAGACCAGCAGTATTTGTAAATTTCTGTCACCAAGGTTTTGTAACATAATGTAAGATATTCCATCTGGCCCAGCGGCACTGTTGCGTGTTGTTTTAATGACATGTATAAGTTCATGATATTGAAGAGGCTGATTATATGGAAAGAAAACTGAGGTTCGAAAGTTGATGGCTCGTTGTTCAGTCTTGGTCTTTATTTTCTGGAAATCCGGAGAATAATTTGATGCCGCAGAAACTTCGGCAAAAGTTTTAGCCAAGGCATTTGCAATGTCTTGAGGAGCAGATAGTTCTTGCCCATTCCATGAAAGAATTGGTGAAGGGGTCGTTGGAAATTTTCCAGAAATCTGCCTGATTTTCTTCCATATTAACCTGGAGTTAGTGTTTCTGTTTATGGTAGATGCAAACCGAATCCAAGAATTTTTCTTTGCTTCTCTTTGAGTGCGACGTGCTTTTGCTCTTAGTTTCTTGTAATTGATAAGATTAGCTGTGGTTGGGGATCTACGAAATAAATTCCACGCTTTATTTTTTAACTTCTTAGCGATTGTGCATTCTTGATTCCACCAATAGTTAAGGTGCCGTCGGGATTGGGGATTCGACAATGGTATTGAACATTTAGCTGCAGATATTATATGTGAAGTGATATAATCTGTGGCTTCATCTATTGACTGTGTTCGTATATATTGTTCATCCAGGGTGACAACTGATTGAAATTTGATCCAGTTGGCTTGAGAGAACTTCCATTTCCTGCAGGGATTCAATAATGGTGGTTGTGCAGTGAGCAGATCGCAAATAATCGGAAAATGGTCGCTGCCCATGGGATCGTCCATAACAGACCATTCTATAATTGGAAACAGAATCGGGGAACATATTGATAGATCGATTGCAGAGGTTTGTCCAGTTGGTAGTTGTATGTGAGTAGGTGCACCAGTATTAAGAACAGTAAGGTTTTCCTTATCCAGAAAGGTTTCAATTAAGCGGCCATGTATATCTAATTTTGTCGATCCCCATAAGGGGTTGTGGCCATTGAAATCACCCAAGAGACAGACAGGGGGTACTAGTTGCATTAGCAGGTTTTCAAGATCTTGGTAAGAGAAGGTATGACTTGGTGGGAGATAGACTGATACCAGTGTTAAAGCAATCTGGGTTATCAAACGTACGGCGACAACTTCAATTGTAGTTTGCAAAACAATTTGCTTGGTCGGGATATTTGAGTTGACTAAGATGGCCACACCCCCACGGGCAGTATTTGAATTATTACGATCGTGCCGATAGATGGCATAGTTCTTTATGTTGGTGGAAATTTGCGGAGTTAGATAGGTTTCCTGTAGACAGAAACCAACTGGAGAGTAGCGGTTAATTAAGACTTGAATATCGTTAAGGTTGCTTCGAAATCCTCTACAATTCCAATGTAGAATGTAAGGCATTACTGATGTTTAGTAGAAGAAGCTGCTTCTGACTGTTTTTTTAATGTGACTGTCTTGTGACGTTCAGGCCTTGGTTCGTCTTTTTTTGGGAATAATGGTCGACCGGTGTCCATTTCTTCTTCCGCATATATTTCTAAGATCGGTTCTTCCTGTCTGGACGAGTCTATAGTATCCATAGATGTTTCTTGGATATTCTTTTTTAAATTTGTGTTACGATTATTCGATATAGAAGAAATCACTGGGGGAGGAGAAGGAGATGTAGCTGGTACTGTAAGTGCAGTATTACTTGCCGGGTTCAACTGTTTCGGGACACTGGACTGTTGCTGAGAGAGAACAGTCCGAGCCCAGTCAGAGATTGAGGTGGTAGAAGGGACTGTAACATCAGTTTGGGTGGCTACTGATTGATATTTTTGCGTAATATTGGCGTACGTACGTTTATTCATACTGGGAGCAATTAATTTCCGTGCTTCCTGAAAGCTCACTTTATTTTCTATCTTATATTTAACGATTTGCTTCTCAGTTTTCCATCTGTCACATGTCCTTGAGTAGGCAGGATGGTTTCCCTTACAGTTCGGACAAGTCATTTCTTTTGCCAAGCAGTCACTTTGGGTGTGGTCAGCGGACCCACAATTAGGACAAACCTGGTTTCCTCTGCACGCCGTTTGAGAGTGGCCATACTTCTGGCACTTAAAACATCTCAATGGGTTAGGAATATATGGTCTAATGCGGCAGAGTAAGTAGCCTGCTTTTATCGATGGTGTTGGATTTGGCGTGTTAAAAGTTAGAATAATATTCCTTGTAGGTGTGAGTATATTTTCTCTTTTCACCATAATTCTTTTCACAGCAATGACATTTTGATCTTGAAGCTCTTGTGTTATCTCCTCCTCCGTGACATTCAATAGATCCCAGCTGGATATAACACCCTTAGATGTATTTAGGGTAGCATGGGGAGAAACTTTTACTGGAATTCCAGCAAAGCTTGTAAGTTTAAGCAGTTTCTCTGAATGTTTACAATTCACTGTTTCCAATAGAAGGTCGCCTGACTGTAGCCTCTTGACTGTCTTAGGAGATCCTGCCAGACTTTCCAGGTGTTTCTGGATAAGGAACGGAGAGAGCTTACTGAGAGGCTGATCTGTAAGAGAGTGCATTATGAGGAATGTAGGATAAATTGTCGCTGAGGAAGTGGTTTTCAACCATTTAGGTTGCGACATGTTATGGTCAATGTCTATCTCTGGCCGAGAGCTTGTCGGCTCTAGAGGCGGAAACGTATTTTGATCCATGCTTGCTCCTTTTGGCCCTTGGCAGATTAGCTTTTCTGCCAAGATTTCCGGCCCCGCCACGGGGAGGCAGGAGCAGTGCCCGGTGTGACCAAGCGTAAAGTAGTAAGTGTTAGTACAAGAAATATGAAAAATAAAGAAAGGTAACTTTTCTTTCTTGCTCTGTACAAGTACTTTTGTAACAGTAGCTGATTTTAAACAAATAAATTTGTAAGCGCAGAAACTTAATATAACTCAAATCGCTTTTGGATAATCGCACTTTATGCACAGAGAAAACGCTCGATCACAATCGCTTGGCACCCGGGGCCGCATAAATTTGTAGTATGGGTTCCTCGTTATCTAAATGTTCAGCCACTTCCATACTGTTTAGCAGTGTTTAATTTTTCAGTGTTATATGAGACCGATGGAGTATCAGGTAGGAAGCTAATTGGAGTGTTAGTCGCTTCGATGGTTTTATTCTGAGGCGTCTTTTACAGAGGCTGCTAGCGTAGCTTTAACCCAGTTAGCTAGAGAGGTGCTTAGCTGTACCGATATATCTGTTTAATCTGCTACTGGACGAGAGCTTCGAGTGTGAGACTCATAAGAATGACTAGGAATGCTGAACTATTTGGGAAAAACCAGTACAACTGAGTGGCACCAAATGCTCGGGTAATCATTTTCGAAGAGGATTCGATTGAAGAAAAACAGCAAGGAATTAAGGATGTTTTCGTTTAACTTTTACATGAGATTATATGCCATTAGGACCAAATGCATTGTTAACGATCTGGTGAAAGAAATTGTTGATTATACTGAAGTGAATGATTTGTGCTAAAGTTTATTTTGCATTTCTCAGCTATCGCTTCAGTATTTTGAAAGGTTTTATCATATGCAGTCAATGCAGATAGTTGGGAGAACATTTCTGCAAAGACAGTTGCAATTTCTTTGGGAGATGATATATCTTGTCCATTCTAACTGAGGACCGGGAGAGAAACTGGTGGTTATTTGCCGTCGTGTTTTTTAATTATTTACCAAATCAGTTGAGTATTGGTACCCTTGGTAATAGTGGATGCGAACTTAGTCCAAGAATTTTTTCTTGCTTGTCTTGACGTGCTTTGGCTTTGAGTCTCCTGTAGTTGATAGCGTTATTAGTTATTGAATAGTTGCTAAACAAGTTCCATGCTTTATTTTTATTTTTTTTTTGCACTGGTGCACTCTGTGTTCCATCAGTGATTAGTATGTTTTCGTTTCTTTTACATGCCATTGCCATAGTAATGCAACAGATACTGTACTATGGCTGCAGCTAGTATCTGTTGCGTTATGTGTTCAGTTACATCATCAATGTGCAGAGATTCAGACTTTGATATCAAACACAATATGAGTGGCATATTTGTTTGTCTGTCTTGGAAAATTTCCATTTAGTTCGACTTTTCAACAGATATAAATGGTGAGACACAATCGTGAAATCACCATACATATAACAAAAACTGTCTGGTGAAATGATGCTGAAGCGACATTTTTAAAGCAAGTTCACAAGTGTACTAACTGGTAACATCTTTAACACACACAAAATTTAAGTAGTTCACCTATCTGCGATATTTTCTTTACATATCCGACATGCAGGGATTGTGCCAGAAGTTCAGAAAGTACCAGAAATTAAACGTCACAGGAAGATGTGGGAAATTCCTGACTCCAGAACTTCTCAGTAAGTAGTCTGACTAATATGAATAGATGGATGAAATATGACATCTTAGTTCGCAAAATATCTTGCGAACTAAAGGTGATAGGAAAAATCGGCTTAACACACTCGAAATGGGCGTTAGCGTTACAGATACACTATGCCCACAATACTTCTATTGAAAAAGTGTTTCGTTGGTCAGTGTTTTGTAAGTACATTATATTATTACGCGAATAAGAAAAATTTCAAATTATTATGAAATTATTCTAAGTTTAACATAAAATAATAGACTGCATTTTTGAAGATATTTTAATATTTATTTTGACAAATGCAAACGATTCTACTTATAATAGAAAATGTGTTTTCAACTGCAACATTTGATGCAATTCCTTGAAATTTAAGAATTCTGTTCACGACGACGACCAAAACGTGACATAAGTTATAGAATTTTGTATGGGATTGATTAAGCTGAGTCATATAAAATATGTCCAGTATAAAAGACATTCTCATTAAGCCTCACTTTTTTTTTTCGTCGAAGTTGAATTACTTTATTCTTGTCAAAAATGTATAACAAACTACAATACAAACTCATTTAAAATCCACAATGATTAATGACTATTTACCATTTATTAAACACTCACCTTGAATATTCAGACTCGCGGTATAGCTGTCCCTTCTTTCACCAGAGCTAACACTACACGTATAATTACCACTATCTTCTTCTTCAACAGGGTCTATTACGATAGTAGAAATGTCTGAGAAAGAACGAATTTGTATATGAGAAGACTGAATGATTTCTATCCCATTTTTGTACCACTGAAAGCTAATTTTCTCTCCTGATGTTGTTGTGCACACGGCACTTACTCTTTGCCCTACTACAGAAGTACCCGGAAACAGAAGTGGTTGGATCTTGAAAGCACCTGAAAATCACATTGAATTAACCTTATTCGTTCCTTAAGAATTCAGCCAATACAATAAAATCCATTCACATTTTAATCTCCCGTTAAACAACTAAGAGTACATAATGATTTGTGACATTTTATTTTTAAACCTATTTTAAATTATCAAATATGAATTAAGAAATTACTGCAACTACACGGCACACTAAGGACAATTTCACGTAGAAAAATGAATGCATGCATTGCTTACACTAGTAATTTATTCTTAAAATTTTGGTAATTTAAATATTTTATAAATTAATTTTATTCGGCACACTAAAATTTATTTAAATTATAAGTGATTTATAAATAACTTATTTATAATTTAAATAAATTACGCGTCCACTCTTGCATAGTCATTAGTAGGTTATACTTTTTCAGACTTTTTTATTTTTTCAGGCATGGCGTATGACTATTACAATTTAAACACCATGTCCATATGAAGGTTTGAACAATTAAAATAAAAATTCTGATCCATGTACTTATCCTTGACACAACATTATAACAAGCTAGGTAAAACTGATGATAAGTGCTTACCATTATCCTCTCCTAAACTGGCTTCACACAACGCTACAAGAACCGCCATTACACAGCCAAGCTTGTCGGGCATATTCAGATCTTCGAGGAATCTGGTTGGTTCACAGACTCTAATATACTGAACTGAAACTATTCTGAAGTATATATCAGTGAAGCCTAAACAGTAAAGTGCGGCTATTGGATACAGATCTTGTGATAATATCAGTATACATATATAAAAACCACCAAAGGTATTTTAAGTATATCCTAAGATCGACACACAAATAATAATCAAAATAAGATGACTCGAGCGACCTCTATTCTCATGACTGAGAACTAAGATAAATAATTTCTAGAAAAAATTCATTCTAAAAATTCAAAGCTTCCTTGCTAGTAGTATTCATCAGCAAAATTAGATAGAGTTTGGAGAAACACTTTATTCAACAATTGATATTTCTTAATCATCTAATTAATTGCCATCACTAATAAAAGACCAAAAGTATCTAGAAAATATACTGAGTTTTATTAAACAACTGATAAATATCCATACTTATATATTGAGAAATACCGGCCATATATAAATAAATAAATAAATATCCAAATATTTATACATAAACTGTATACTTTAACAGAACTACACAAGGGGAAGAGCCAGATGTAATCTTTCCACACAGTGCAGGTAAAAGAAGTATCTATAAAGATTATATATATTTAGATCTGGAATGCACATCTAAAATCGAAGGCTAATTTATTATTCGATCAATGACAAAAATATATTGTGCCAAATAAAATCGAAAAAAAAATAAAGAAAAATGTTCTTGTATTTGTAAATTATGGATGTAATAATTATGCATAATTGGTTAATTTAACTAACTAATCACTATTTCTAGGGGAACTCATCAATGAAATATTTTCAAATTAAAGTTATTTGATAAATGTCTCATATCCTTACCAATAACTGCAACAGTTATTACTTTTGACAAAGATTTTCCAACCCCGTTGGAAGCATCACAAAGAAAGACACCCTCGTCATCTTTCGTAGCTGGTTCGATGTGCAATGTTCCATTTGGTAAAAATTTGACGTGCGTTGAAAACTGAACATCGTGGAATTCTTCTTGTACTGCAATGAAGATTCATACTTATTAATAATAAAAATGTTTTCAAAAGGAATTTAGAATGGGCAAACGATATAATTACTTTAAAATAAGCAGAACGCCCAATAACTTACTCGATGATTTTTTCTTCCACGTTATTTCTGGCATCGGCTTTCCAGATGCTCTGCAGTCCACTAATATTGTGTTGCCGACCATAACTTCTAAGTCACCAGGAGTGCGAATCCATTTCGGAGGTACTGTTGAAAAAAATAATTAAAATACAACTTTCCACTTGGCTAGAAAACATTTCAAAATTAGTTTCTCAATTTGGTGAAAAAAAAAATAACTTCAACTAATTATATTTTACGAAAGGGCAGTCACAGTGAATCGATACGATAAGATGCATGGAAAATAATGCCTTATATTTAAGAAGATTTATTAACAACAGTCATTTCAACAAGTGAAAAGTATCCAAGCAATAATACATCAAAAATTTATTTAGCATGAAGAACATCTGTTGTTCTGTATTCACTAGCGATGGAAAGCAGAGTTATTATCAGTAACAATATCTTTATTTAAACAGTGTTTTTAGTTAAGGACTTACCTAGAATATTCAGATTTGTGGTAAAGCTGTCTCGCCTATGACCAGCGGTCACACTACAGGTGTAATTACCACTGTCTTCTTCTTCAACAGGATCTATCACGATATTTGAAAGATCCGAGAAGGAACGAATCTGAATGTGAGGGGACTGAGTGATTTCGACTCCATTTTTATACCACAGAAAGGTGATTTTCTCCCCTGATGTTGTTGTACACATGGCACTCACTCTTTGCCCGGCTACTGAAGTACTGGGAAAAATAAATGGCTGGATCTTGAATATACCTGAAATATGTTTTAATTTCTTAAATATTTGCATTATTCACATTTATTCGAGTATAAGTATTATTTCTAGTATAATTTCTAATATCACTACCTTAGTCGCTGTACTGAACAGTACAATGATTGCAATAATAGTGACATATCAAGTAGGAATCCAACAATTCAGAGTATCAGTTAACCATAACCTGTACATTATTTAAATATACTGACGTATCAAACAGTTACGTTGTTGTTGTATTTGGGTTTTTTTTGGAAATTTGTTTCATTCCCAAGAACATGTAATAAAGTTAAGGGTTCCTGCAGTTGGATAGGGAGCTAAATCTGGATTTTCGGATAGTTGAATGTTGGTGACATTCAATGAGAATGTGTTTTATTGTTAGCTGCGACTGGCAAAAGAAACACTGAGGAGGGTTCTCTCCCACAAGCAAATACAGATGAGTTAGATCCGAATGACATGCGGAGCCTTGCCAGAATCACTTCTTGTTGCCTGCTTCTCTGAAACTAGATGGCCACAGTTGTGGCTCTTTTTTTTATCTGCAACAGTTTATTATTGATTTGAGTTTGTCAGAGGGAGATCATTGTTACCGATCATTGACACCGACTAACTCAGCCACGTTGAGAAAAAGGCTCAAAAAAATTCTTAGCATTATTGACAGGATTGGAACTCAGATCTTTTCCACCCGGTGTGGGGAGGATAACGATTACACCAATTGTGCTACCCGCAAAAACGCAGATTGACAGGAATATAGTTTATACGTCACTATTGTCATTAAGAAACTAGTCAAAATTATAGTTACTTAAAATTGTATATGTAATTAGCATGATTAAGTAGTTACCTTCTCAAAAAAACAATAGAAATTTCTTTTTGGTAATCTGTAAATGAGAAGACTTTTCAAATTAGAAGTTTTGTTCCAAATTAGGCAGCTGCAGTTCTTGGCTAAGATCATATTGAATTACGACAGCCTGTGCGGGAGAGAGCGAGGATGAAGGAGAGCTAGTGGTCCAAACCATAACGAAGGCTAAAGAGATGACTTTGAAATTCCTTTGCGGAGATGATTGTACGAGAGCAGAGAAAAGCACCTAAGCGAAATTGTAGCCAAATTCTGAAAACTATCTGCACATTTTTCCAAGAATTATTTTTTATCAATTGGATGATATACAGTATCAGTGATTACGTTATCTCAAGGCTTTTCGGTTCCGCTATCTTCTGATTTGAGTTCATCTGATTACGACCTTTGGGATTATTTTAAAGAACATACCTTTGAAAAACAGACCACAATCTAAATGAAAGCATTACTAGTGAGACCTCAAGCCGGACTTCTGATAGAAGTGTTGTTCTTGTAGTATGGTTTTAGGAGAATCAGCGACTAGGGCCATATTGCTCCATGAATATTATCTGTAAATTGCGTGCGTTCTGAGGTCGATTTTTTATTTGAAGGACGAAAATACCGAGTTTCCTGCAAAAAAAAACCACGCTACCTACCGTAGACCGACTGACTCAGCTACATTGGTAAAACAACCATAAAAATTCCTTACGACATCAACGGGACTGGACCTCAGGTCGTTTGGTGTGTGTCGGAGGACGGTAATCCTACCAACTGTGCTACCCACGAGGGCTCTTGCCCAGTGAATATACGTTTAGTCATTAACAGCGAATAACTTTAGCATCTTGTGTAACTTAGTCTGTTGATGTTTTAAACTGCACTTCTGATTTTCATTATTAATCCTATGCAAGAAAGAAAAGATTAGGTTTTCAGACATTTGGCTCACCGTGTGTGCCTGTAATTGCCATTTGTTTACATGCTAGTTTGGCTGCTGGAAGAATGAAAATATTTAGATAAATCGGGAAGAAAGACGCCTCCGTAGCCGAGTGGTCAGGAGCAGGAGTGCAGTAGCACACGCTCTTTGAGTAGACCCGGGTTCAAGCCCCTGACTGTTAAATACGGTCGATCAGCCAACCCGCACTGGACCAGCGTGGTAGATTATGGTCCATGGCCCTCAGCATGAATTGTTGAGGAGGCTTCCATCCTGCAGTGGGTTGATAATGGCTGCAGTTTACCTTTTTTTTTTTTTTACCTTCATCTAAGGCCGCCCATCTCTTCCATCATGCAGTATGACTGATGTCTTTTGTGGTTATATTGAACACCATGGGGATATCGAAACTTCTTCACATTTCGAGGGTACCTTTGAGCCCAAAAGTGAAGTAAGTGTAAAAGGGTCTTCTGTTGTGGCTGGAGTAAAAAGATTCTGGCGTTCTCTTGTATATTTTGTGCATTCAACAAGGATACGTTTTACTGAAAGCCCAGTGTTACAGTGATGACACTGAGCGGGTATCTCCCCCCTTAAAATATAACCATGAGTAACATTAGTGTGACCTATTCGCAGACAAGCTAGTATTACCTCATGTTGTCTAATTGAACTGAAGCTGGAAGGCCACAGCTCAAGATTTGGTTTAATACTTCGAAGCTCATTGTTAAGTTGTTGCTGCCATGATAACTGCCACTGACACATGCATTTTGTCCTGGATTATTGGTCTATAGTCTTGATAAGGTACTTTCCATTTGTTGTCGGGTGGTAGGTGAGCAGATTTGGCAGCATTGTCCGCTAGTTAGTTACCAGGAATTTCCATATGTCCTGGGACCCAACAGAAGTATATATTTCTCTCAAGTTCTGACAAGATATGCAAAGAGGTGATTATTTCTTTCATAACTGGGTGAGTAATGTTCATGGTGTTTTTCAGTGCTTGAAGTGCACTTAAAGAATCTGAGAAAATTATGCTGTCTTTAATATTAGAGGACTCAGTGTAATTCAGTGCAACCTGAATTGCTATTAGTTCGGCAGAGAATATGCTAAACTCACATGGCAACTGATATGCTAATGCGATGTTTGAGAAAACTGCAGCGATTCCAACGTGAGTATTATTTTTTGATCCACCAGTATGTACTACGACGAAGTTCGGAAACTGGTCCACTATTGTATGGTATAATTTCAAGAATTTTTTACTATGTAAAGTAGATTTATTCCATTCATGCAGGTGTAAGTCGCATGCAGGTGGAGCAATGTTCCAAGGAGCAAGAGAGAATGAGAGGGTACGCGCCACATTCTC
This sequence comes from Mastigoproctus giganteus, assembly GCF_048544385.1. Lineage (NCBI taxonomy): Eukaryota > Metazoa > Arthropoda > Arachnida > Uropygi > Thelyphonidae > Mastigoproctus > Mastigoproctus giganteus. Next base: position 65,578,746 of record NC_143580.1, read on the forward strand.
TAAGGTTAAATTTAGTTCTTCTAAGAGGTGTTTTATTCTCATACCCAAAGGACGGTTAGCAATAGGGGGATTTTGGTATAACCTGCTGTGCTGTAATGTGAAATGTATCTGCCAATTTGAGTGTTCTGGCATAGATTTAATTTTATATGCATAGCGTAGTATCAGCTGTTGTATTAGTAGTAGTAGTAGTAGTGGCATGTGATGCAAGAAAGCAAATGTATGAGCTTATGCAGCATCAGCCAAAAAAAAAAAAAAAAAAAATCACACCATTCCCTCCAAATGCCTGTCCAGTTCCTCCTTAAATTTATTCAACCTATCAACTTCCACAACGACAGATGGAAGTTTGTTCCAGCAATTAACCACCCGCTGGCTAAAGGCAAATTTCCGCACATCTAATCTACATCTGTCTTTTCTTAATTTGAATTTATGCCCCCTTAGGTTCGTAATCTGAACAAGTGGAAGGATCCCATCAGAATTCAGCGTGCTCAACCCATTCAAGGCCTTATACACCTCAATCAGATCACCGCGCAGGTGCCTAGTCTCCAGGCACTGCAATTTGCAGAACTTAAGCCTCTCTTGGTAAGAGGATCCCTTCATTCCCCTCACCAATCTTGTTGCCCTTCTCTGTACACGCTCAAGTAAATCTACATCCTTCCTAAAATGAGGCCTCCAGACCTGTACGCAGTACTCAAGGCGTGGCCTGACCATTGCCTTATACAGAGGGATAATCACCTCCTTTTCCCTGCTAGCAAAATTCCTATATATCATTGACAAAACCCCATGACCTGCCCTGGCAGCCTGTCTGCATTGCTCAGAAAACTTCATATCTGCCTGCACAATTACTCCCAGGTCTTTTTCATTTTCTACCACCTTAAGTGTAGTACCACACAGTTGGTACGTTTCTCTGGGGTTACTTCTACCCATATGCAGTACTTTGCATTTGTCAAGGTTAAACTTCAGTTGCCACTTCTTAGCCCATCTGCCCAAATTATCTAGATCCTGTTGCAGTAGCACACTGCCATTACTGTCATTAACAACCCTGCCAACCTTTGTATCATCTGCAAACTTCGACACTAAGCCTGATATACCTTCATCAATATCATTGATAAATATACAAAACAACAGTGGACCCAACACCGAACCCTGTGGGACTCCACTAATAACATTAGTCCAAGAAGAGCAGCACCCATTGATTACCACCCTCTGTCTTCTCCCACTTAACCATCCTTTTATCCATTGTAGCAACTTACCCTTAATACCATTCTGCTCCAATTTGTACGATAGTCTTCCATGCGCAACAGTGTCAAAAGCTTTCCTGAAATCCAAATATATGATATCAAAATTATTTTTTGCATCCAGTTCCTTTGTAACCACATCATAATATCCTATCAAATTTGTCAGACAAGACTTTCCCTTAACAAACCCATGCTGTGTCTGAATTATTGCTGCAGTCTTGTCTAGATGATCCTGCAATGCATCTTTAACCAGCGACTCCATTATTTTACCCGTAACAGAAGTTAAACTAACTGGTCTGTAATTACCCATGTCACCCTTCGATCCCCCTTTGTGAATTGGGGATACATTTGCACATCTCCAGTCCGTGGGGACCTCCCCTGAGTCCAAGGATGCTCTCATAATTATGGCTAAGGGTTTACTTACTTCCTTTGCTGCCTCCTTTAATATAACTGGATAGATCCCATCCACCCCAGGTGCTTTTCTTACGTTTAACTTCAACAGTTTCTCCTCCACTTTGCTTTCAGTTATTACAAAATCATTAAGCACCCTGCTACAAATCATTAAGCACCCTGTATTCTGATGGAGAGAGGCGGTTCATGTGCTTCAGCATATAAACTATGTATTGGAGATGTGCGATATGCTCCGAAAGCAACGCGTATTCCACTATGATGGATACGGTCAAGCCATCGAAGGACACTAGGTATTGCTTAGCTATACACTGGTACTCCGTAGTCAAGCTTCGATCTTATCAAGGCACTGCATAATCGTAACAAGGTAAGGCGATCAGTTCCCGACTTAGTTGCTGAAAGAACACAGATGATATTTGCCTTTTGCTGACAGGATATTCTTAATTTTTTAATATGCTCTAAAAAGGTAAGTTTACGGTCTAATGTGATTCCTAAGAACTGTATGGTGGGGTGAATTGCTATTGGTTGGCCATTCACTAGTAGTTCCTGAAGTGGGTGGAGTTTACGTTGGCGGAAAAAATAGATACACAACGTTTTTTGGGGACAAATTTGAAAGTAACTAGCTTGTGTCCATGAACTGATCTTATTTATTGCCCCTTGTAACTGTCTCTCAACAGTATTCATGTTTTTCGCATGACACGAAATGCTAAGATCAGCTACAAATAGTGTTGCATCAATAGTTTTTGGAAGTTGTTCAGCAGTGGTGCTTACTGGGGAACTCCTTCTTCTTGTGCGATACTTAGGATATGGAAGTTTTAAATCGGACCTGAAATGTGCGTTTGTATAAGGTTGATCTGTTCTGGCAAATACCAAATTGTGCAGAATGTAGCAGATTAGCGTTTTCTAGGTACCATATCGGATGACAGTTTATCATCTTTTCAAGACACTTCCTAGTTCATTTCACAAATATACGTGGTCTCATTTCTAATCTCAACGATGGTCCTTGAGGTTGTCACAGACATTCTCTCAGATATGCTAGACAAGATGTACTTGCTACCTGGGAGTCTAAAACGCTGATGGAACTGATATTCGGGTGACACTCAAGTCAAGTGGACCCAATTTCGGCGACGTCCGTACGGTCTATGACAGCCAAATCCTCTGCTTGCACCTTCACGATGGTGGGACTGTTAGTAATCCTGGGTATAACCTCCATGCACAAGTACATGGTGGGTGACCACCCAGGTGTGAACCAAGGTAAGCAGGGGTCGAGGTGTGGCGCCCACACCACATGCAGGAATGCCGCCCCTCTATGTTACCAGGCAGTACAAGGTGGTAGATGACTCTCATCAACTGGTGCAATACGACTACTTTGCTTATTGGAGGCTTGAAGTGGTGGAACCCATGTTTAGTCTCTAGAGCTAAGTTCCAGTCAACCCTTCCTTATCTCTTCCATCATGCAGTATGATTGATGACTTTTGAGGTTATGATGAACATCGCGGCGAGATACGATATTCCTTACATTTCGAGGGTACAGCTCTAAAACGGTGTTCGCAGGTCGGCCGCTAGCTAGTACACCGGACCGAACCTATTGGTAACTCTCTAGGAGGCTTCCGGATCAGCTAGTGTATAATCTTGTTACCTCTACTCTGCCAGATAGTGACTGGAGGGAGTCCGAGTAGTGTGTATGCGGGGAGCATTGTCGAGGCCACGTTATGTCAAGGATCTGGGTATATTCTTACCATGTGTACGCCATATCCAAAAATTTCATTACTTCATACAGCATGTCCCACCCACTTTTTCTCACTATTGAATACACCATGAATTGTCAAAATAATAGAGTAAGCTTATCTGCAAAAAGATATAAACCTTCCAAACACTTCCTAATTCATTTCACAAATATACGTGGTCTCAATTCTAATCTCAACGATGTCCATTTCCACCTGCAGTCTGCCAAACCCCATGTACTTTTTCTGACAGAATCTCAGTTATCGGTTGATTCAACTACTGCTCATCTCAGATGCCCAAATTATTCGCTGTATGATTCCTTTCGCCTCGAAGGTGATACTTGTGGATATGTCCGTTGTGATATTCCCTGTCAGAGATTTGGCAATTTGGAATCTCCGCACTTTGATCTTCTCTAGTTTAAAATCTCTCTACCTCATTGTGTCAAATTCATCTGTTGTCTCTACCGTTCTCCCAACTCCACACATCATTTGGAGCTCTTTGCCTTCCTCTCTTTACAACTTGACTTTGTCCATTCCAACTTTCCTAACAGTGAGTTAATTTTCCTTGGTGATTTTAATGTTCACAACTCCAGCTGGCTTCCGTTTTCTAGTCACACCGACCCAGCTGGTCGAGATGCTGAGGCTTTTGCAATTACTAATGACCTGGCACAGATTGTTCATTTACCTACAAGAATACCAGACAATCCTAATCATACAGCCAATACGCTTGATCTTTTTCTCACAAACAACCCTTCTAAATACACGGTCGAAGTGAGAGGTCCTTTAGGTACTTCAGATCACAACTTGGTGATTGCACCTTCTCCAATGAAACCTTTATCTCATGGCTATTCCCAACCTCGTGTTGTTTGGCATTACAAGAATGCAAAATGGGATGACCTGCGAGACTTCTTTTCTTCTTTTCCCTGGTCGGATTACTATTTCAAAACTTCTGATGTCCACGTTTGCTCAGATCGTGTCAGTGAAATTATTCTTTCAGGAATGGAATCCTTTATCCCACACTCCACTTTAAAATCTTGTCCTCTATCTAAACCTTGGTTTTCCAATAAATGTGCTAAGGCTGTTCAAGAGAAGAATGTTGCATATCGTAATTGGCTCGTTTCTAATTCTTCAGTTTCGTTTTCTGCGTACACCAAAGCTCGCAAAAATTGTAAAGCAGTTATTAATCAGTCCAAAATAGAATTTGAACAGGCTAAGAGTAGAAAACTTGCTTCTTGCCCTATAGCCGAGCATTCTGGTCTCTTGCCAAAGCTATTGGCCGCAACTTTTGCCCATCTCTGCTCCCACCTCTGTCCAAACCAGATGGTTCTGTTGTCACTTCAGCCAAGGATAAAGCTGACCTGCTAGCATCACATTTTTCTTGTATTAATGATCTTGGTAAAACACCTCCCACCATTCCCAACACGCTCCATTCAATGCCCCCTGTAGTCTTCCCTCAAAAGGATGTCAGAAGGATTTTGAAGAATTTTGATGCTAAGAAAGCTCCAGGTCCCGATGGTATTTCTCCACTTGTTCTCAAAACCTGTGCTCCTGAACTTACTCCTATTCTTTGCCGCCTTTTTTCACTTTCTTATTCCAAAGGTGATTTTCCTTCTGCTTGGAAATTTGCTCATATCCAGCCAGTTCCTAAAAAGGGTGACAAATCCCTCCCATCCAATTATCGTCCCATTGTAATTACTTCTACTCTTTCTAAAGTAATGGAGAAATCAATTAACCGCCAACTCTTAAACTACCTATAAACCTTCCGTCTGATCAACGATCGCCAGTATGTGTGTGTGTGTGTGTGTGTGGTATGGGTGTTTATTGGCGCATTAGCTGCTATGGCTATAGTGCGCCTATTAGTAGGAATATTAAAAAATAATCCAGTTTAAATTAGTTTCAGTTCTGTAGCCTATTTATAAAAGATGATACACTCCAATTTGTTTTAAAAAGCAGAAACGTTTGTTAACATTTGCGTCCTCTCCAATGATATGTTGTAATGTCAATCTTTCTGAACGATTAGCCAGATTTTGAAGTATTGCAGCTCGATGTTGTTGATACTGCGGATAGTCAATCAGAATGTGTTTGACTGTTAGATGTTCTAAACAGTATGGACACTGAGGAGGATCATCGCCCATTAGTAGATGGAGGTGAGTCAGATGGGTGTGTCCTATTCTCATTCGTGTGAGTACCACTTCTTCCCGCCGCACTGTCTGATTGCTGGAATGCCAGAACTTTGGGTTTTGTTTCAGCTGGATCGCCAGTATGGATTCCGTCAGTGTCGATCCACTGGTGATATTCTGGCTTATGTTACCCATTTATGGATTAATTCAATGGAAATGTTCGGTGAAACACAAGTAGTTGCTCTTGACATCTCAAAGGCTTTCGATCGTGTTTGGCATAAAGGTCTTCTAAACAAGCTTCCATCTTATGGTTGGCCAACTGTTTTTAGTAATTGGTTATCCAGTTTTCTCTCTGATCGTTCACTGAGGGTGATGGCAGATGGCTCTCTGTCTTCTAACTTCTCCACTAATGCCGGTGTCCCCCACTCTTTTCCTCTTGTATATTAATGACCTTCTTCCATTGACTGGAAATCCTATCCATAGTTTTGCCGATGATAGCACATTGCATTCCACTTTCCATTTTGAGAAACCTTGTCCTGCTGAATCAGCTTCCACTTCTCGAAAATCTGCTACCAATTCCTTAAATGCCGATCTTCAGGTAATTCTCCAGTGGGGCAAAGACAACTTAGTTGATTTCAACCCTTCTAAAACTCAGTCTTGTCTTATATCTCGCAAAAAGGATTCTTCTGCTCCTATGCTTATCTTTAGTGACACTCCGATTTCTAGGCAAAATGATATATCTCTTTTGGGGATTACCCTGACTTCTAATCTCTCTTGGCACAAGCACATTACAAATATTGCTTCCTCTGCATCTGAAAAACTTGGTTTTCTCTTTCGCGCTCGGAATTACTTTTCTTCCAAACAGATGCTCACTCTGTATAAATCGCAAATCCGCCCTGCCATGGAATATTGTTCCCACATCTGGGGTGGTGCCCACAAAACCTCTCTCAGGCTTCTTGATTCCATTCAGAAGAGGGCAGTTAGGTTAATTAATGATTCATCTCTAACAGAGTCTCTCCACTCGCTTTCTCATAGACGTACTGTTTCTGCTGCATGCCTCTTCTACAGATACTTCCATGGGCACTGTTCTTCTGAATTGGCTTCTATAATTCCCACTCTCTCTTTGAAAACAGTCCGAACACGTGCCGCCACCAGCCAACATCCATTTACTGTCCAACTCCAAACTCCCAGAACCAACTTCTCATCTTCCTCGTTTATTCATTCAACTTCCGTTTTCTGGAACAACCTTCATTCATAACTCAACAAATATCTTCTTTCGTCTTCTCAACCTCCAACCCAAGCACGGTACTAAGTACTCTAGGTTCTAATACCTCTCGTGTTTGTGGTTTACATATAAAAAAAAAAAATTTCCACTTACAGTCTGCCAAACCCCATGTACTTTTTTCTGACAGAATCTCAGTTATCGGTTGATTCAACCACTGCTCATCTCAGTTTCCCAAATTATTCGCTGTATGATCCTTTCGCCTCAAAGGTTGTACTTGTGCATTTGTCCCTTCCGATATTCCCTATCAGAGACTTGGTAATTTGTAATCTCCTCTTTTCGACCTCCTCTGGCTTAAAATCTCTCTACCTCATTCTGTCAAATTCATCTGTTGTCCCTACCGTTCTCCCAACTCCACTAATCACTTGGACCTCTTTGACTTCCTCTCTTTGCACCTTGACTTTCTCCAGTACAACGTTCCTAAAAGTGAGGTAATTTTCCTTGGTGATTTTAATGTTCACAAGTCCAGCTGGTCTGTGTTTTCTGTCACACAGACCCAGTTGGTCGAGATGCTGAGGCTTTTGCAATTACTAATGACCTCGCACAGATTGTTCATTTACCTACCAGAATACCGGACAATCCTAACCATACAGCCAACACGTTTGATCTTTATCTCGCAAACAACCCTTCTAAATACAAGGTCGAAGTGAGTGGTCCTTTGGGCACCTCAGATCACAACTTTGTGATTGTCTCTTCTCCAATGGAGCCTTTATTTCATGGCTATTCCCAACCTCGTGTTGTTTGGCATTACAAGATGCAAAATGGGATGACCTGAAATTTATTTTCTTCTTTTCCTTGGTCGGATTACTATTTCAAAACTTCTGATGTCAACGTTTGCTCAGATCGTGTAAGTGTAGTAATGGAATCCTTTATTCCACACTCCACTTTAAAATCTCGTCCTTTATCTAAACCAATAAATGTTGTTCATTTTCCAATAAATGTTCTAAGGCTGTTCAAGAGAAGAATGTTGCATATCGTACTTGGCTTGTTTCCAATTCTTCAATTTCATTTTCTGCCTACACCAAAGCTCGCAACAATTGTAAAGCAGTTATTAATCAGTCCACACTAAATTTTGAAAAGGCTAAGAGTAGAAAATTCGCTTTTTGCCCCAGAATTCTTGCCGAGCATTTTGGATTCTTGCCAAAGCTATTGGCCGGAACTTTTGTCCATCTCTGCACCGACCTCTGTCAAAACCAGATGGTTCTATTATAACTTCAGCCAAGGATAAAGTTGACCTGATAGCATCCCATTTTGATTCCAACTCACGTATTAATGACCTTGGTAAAACACCTCCCACCATTCCCAACACGCTCCATTCAATGCCTCCTGTGGTCTTCTGTCAAAAGGATGTCAGAAGGATTTTGACGAATCTTGGTGCTAAGAAAGCTCCATATCCCGATGGTATTTGTCCACTTGTTCTCAAAACCTGTGCTCCTGAACTTACTCCTATTCTTTGCCGCCTTTTTTCACTTTCTTATTCCAAAGGTGTTTTTCCTTCTGCTTGGAAATTTGCTCATATCCAGCCAGTTCCTAAAAAGGGTGACAAATCCCTCCCATCCAATTATCGTCCCATTGCAATTACTTCTACTCTTTCTAAAGTAATGGAAAAATCAATTAACCGCCAAATTTTAAACTACCTAGAAATCTTCCGTCTTATCAACGATCGCCAGTATGGATTCCGTCGGTGTCGATCCACTGGTGATATTCTGGCTTATGTTACCCATTTATGGATTAATTCAATGGAAAGGTTCGGTGAAACACAAGTAGTTACTCTTGACATCTCAAAGGCTTTTGATCGTGTTTGGCATAAAGGTCTTCTAAACAAGCTTCCATCTTATGGTTGGCCAACTGTTTTTAGTAATTGGTTATCCAGTTTTCTCTCTGATCGTTCACTGAGGGTGATGGTAGATGGCTCTCTGTCTTCTAACTTCTCCACTAATGCCGGTGTCCCCCAAGGTTCAGTTCTTTCCCCCACTCTTTTCCTCTTGTATATTAATGACCTTCTTCCATTGACTGGAAATCCCATCCATAGTTTTGCCGATGATAGCACATTGCATTCCACTTTCCATTTTGAGAAACCTTGTCCTGCACAATCAGCTTCAACTTCTCGAAAAGCTGCTACCAATTCCTTAAATGCCGACCTTCAGGTAATTCTCCAGTGGGGCAAAGACAACTTAGTTGATTTCAATCCTTCTAATACTCAGTCATGTCTTATATCTCGTAAAAAGGATTCTTCTGCTGTTATGCTTATATATGGTGACACTCCGATTTCTGGGTAAAATGATACATCTCTTTTGGGATTACCCTGACTTCTAATCTCTCTTGGCACAAGCACATTACAAATATTGCTTCCTCTGTATCTAAAAAACTTGGTTTTCTCTTTCGCTCTCGGCGTTACTTTTTTTCCAAACAGTGCTCACTCTGTATAAATCGCAAATCCGGCCTGCCATGCAATATTGTTCCCACATCTGGGGTGGTGCCCCAAAAACCTCTCTCAGGCTTCTTGATTCCATTCAGAAGAGGGCAGTTAGGTTAATTAATGATTCATCTCTAACAGAGTCTCTGCACTTGCTGTCTCATAGACGTACTCTTTTTGCTGCATGCCTCTTCTACAGATACTTACATGGGCACTGTTCTTCTCAATTAGCTTCTATGATTCCTGCTCTCTCTTTCAAAACAGTCCGAACACGTGCCGCCACCAGCCAACATCCATTTACTGTCCCACTTCAAACCCACAGAACCAACTTTTCATCTTCCTCATTTATTCATTCAACTGCCGTTTTCTGGAACAACCTTCCTTCATACGTATTTCCTGAAAATTACAGTCTACAGAAATTTAAGTCCAGTGTCAACAAATATCTTCTTTCGTCTTCTCAACCTCCAACCCAAGCACGGTACTAAGTACTATACGTTCTAATACCTCTCGTGTTTGGGGTTTCCATAAACAAAAAAAACGTTCCCAGTTAAAAAGTGGTTATAATTCTTCTGGTCTACGAAAATATTCCAACCGAGGCCTTTCACAAATGGACAGAAGATGCTTCTGGGTCAAAGAAGCGAAAATTCATTGTTGACAAGATTAGAATCCAGGTCTGTCAGACGAGTCGCGTATCCTCACAAAGGACCTGTCTCGTTTTAATAAAATTTTATTTAGTCTCACATTTTTAGTGTATTTGGTATTATACACAAGCTTTAATTTCTCATGTAATATTAATACTAAAATGGATATTAGGCTTAATAAATATCATTTTAAACAAAATATGTTCGCTACTTAGTTCTGTTAATTACCCATCAGCTTTTTATATTCAGAATTTTTTTTTAATTATAGGAAATTTAAAAAAATGAATTGTGAAATTAACTTTTTTTTTATGGATTTGGATGGGAACGCGTCCAGTTATACTTCGGTTTTTAATAGAAAAATAAAAAGGCTGCCGTTATATAAGTGCTGGAAGTGGTATTCACTAATGTACTATTTCATATACATTTGGAAAGGGTGTTTTGAAGTAT